>NC_051397.1:22160122-22165122 GCF_015228065.2 Penaeus monodon
AAGCCGCCCCAATCAGTGCTGGTCCCAAGCCCGGAATAAAATAGAGGAGAATGATACCTAAAGTTAACACCGGGCACTCTCCGTGAAAGGAACAGGGACCCTACCACGTACTCAGGCAAGAGCATCCACAACTGAAAACTACAGAGTCAGTATCATGCTGGTGACCCGGCGGCTCAGAATGAACCCTAACGTTAAAAGGAAGATATATAGACTATAGATAGATAGAGATGATAGATATATATAGATATATATATATATATAGAATATATATATCATATAGACAGATACCCACCCGCCCCTATGATATGAGTAGATTATAGGATAGATAGATGATATATCTATATATAGAAAAGATGATATATACAAATATCTATAGGATATATACATATATATGAGTGATATATATAGATAAATACATATATAGAGATGATAGATAGATAATATGATATATACCTACTATTAGTATGTACAAGTTATAATATATAGATATATAATATATGAATTAATATAATAATATATCTATATATATATATATATGAATATATATAAATAACAGATAGATATATAATATAGGATAAATAGATATATATAGAGAATAGATGATATATATATATATGTGTGTGTGTGTGTGTGTGTGTGTGTGCTGTGTGTTGTGTGTGTGGGGTGGTGTGTGTGTTTGGGCATGTGTGTGTTTGGTGTTGTATGTATATGTGTGGTGGGTGCGTCGTGTTCGTGTGTGTGTGTGTGTGTCTGTGTGGTGTGTGTGTGTGTGTGGTGATGTGTGTGTTTGTGTGTGTGTGTGTGTGTGTGTGGTGTGTGTGTGTGTGGTGTGTGTGTCGTGTGTCGTGTATGTGTGTGTGTGTGATGTGTGCGTGTGTGTGGCGTGCTGTGTGCTGTCGTATGTGTGTGTATATATGTATATATTATATATATATATATATATATATATATCTATATATATAGATATATATATATGTGTGTGTGTCTGTGTGGTGTGTGGGTGTGTGTGTGTTTGCGTGTGTGGTGGGTGTGGGTGTGTGGGGGTGTGTGGGTGTGTGTGTGTGCGTGTGTGTGGTGTGGGTGGTGTGTGTGTGTCGTGTTTTGTCGTGTGTGTGTGTGTGGTTTGTATGATGCTGTGTGTGTATATCGCTGTATATATATGTATATCTGTATATTTATCATATATATATACACTATAATAACATATATATTATATAATAGCCATTAAATATTCATATATATTAGTGATTATACTATAGATACTACACAAGGCGCGCGCGCGCGCGCGTAGCGGCCGCGCATATAGATATATATATATATCTATATATATATAATATATATATATACTATATTATATATAATAGTATAGATAATGGATATATGGATATTTCATTGTAATGTTAATTTAGTGAGTTGTATATGTGGATATATCTATAGATCTAAATATAGTACGATAGATATATGATATGATAATATAGAGATTTATTATCTATTTATATGTATATATCTATGATACTATACTTATACATAGATATACTATAGATAGTATATATATATATAGATATATAATATATATTTACTAATTTATCTATGTATATGCTATATATATAGATATTATTATAGTATATTATATATATATATATATATATATATATTATATATAATAATATCTATGGTGTTGTGTGTGGTGTGTGTGTGGTTGTGTGTGTGTGTGTGTGTGGTGTGTGTGTGTGTATGGTATACACCTTTCACATCTCCCGTGGGTGTGTGTGTAGATAGATAGACAGATAAATACAAAATATATATATATGGGAGTATTAGATATAAATATAGACCTCTATGTATGTAAAGGAGATAGATAAATAGATAGAGAGGAGAGAGAGAGATGGGATGGGATGTGGTCTGGAGACGCTAATCTATTTAGCTGAAGATGAAAAATAAAGAGTCTCATTTACATGCATATGACCCTAAGTTCGCGAGACTTGTTCCAAAATATCAGGTCGCGTTTCAGGGAAAGCTTCTGCGAACTTCGCGGCTCGAGACCCGCGCGATTGCCCCGAGCCTTGCTTGAGCATTATTCTATCGAGCTGTTCGTTTATAGAAGAGGCATATCATGTATTTGGTATAAATGTGCATATTTATCATATATTATATAATTATATAGATATATATAGATATTAGATATATATATATATATTATATAAATATATATATATTTTAGCATATATATGAATATATATATATATATATATATATATATATATAATCATCATCATCATCCTCAACATCAACATCGTATCATGCCATCTTACTATTATTATTATATCTTACTATTTATCTTTTATTGAGTGAATGGTACTGTCACCCTAATGGAAGCTAAAAAATAAATTAAAGATGGGTTAGACGTCTCTTATGAAAAAAATTAACAATCTTTCGACAAAGAATAATCATAATGATAATTCTATCATCCAATTGCAATTAAAACACAATCCTGGTGATTAGTGGTTGATATACCCTCTGGCTGTTGTAAATGGGTAACATGCGTTGTTAGCTCTCAGACCTATCAAATGGCGAGATTGGCAGACGACAGAGCACATAGCACGATAGCATTGTTTCCTTCGACTGGTCTGCTGTTATTGAACACAGATGTAAACTCATTACAGCCAAGCCCTCGCAACAGAGGCTGTGTTAAAAGAATCAGGATGAAACTACCCGGAAGCACTTCCATAGAACCGGGATATCGCTTCTCCAACGACTTGTTCTCAAACAGGTCAAGTACGCTATCGTCTGCTATGGGTAGTTTTCACTTCCCGCTTGTCCTCTCTTGTCTGTGGGCCGCCTGTCCCGATCGCTCCACCGTCAAAGTGAATGGCTACTGCCCAAGCTTTATCGCCTCGCCCTTTCAGCTCAGGATAGGAACTGTGATTGTTTCAGTCCAAGAACGATGCTCCTGGAGTGTAGATCAGCAAAAGAACTGTCGACGTTCAGTCGTATGTCACCTCCAGTATCGATATCTATTGGCGATATTCCAAAAAAATTAAATTTAGAAAGAGTTCCTTACCCCCCAGCATAAGCGTCTTTACTCCCGGGGGTTATGCTCCCGTCCGAGAACCATCGTCGCTAAGGGGAGATATTTAGCTTCTAATGCTCACCCTTAAAAAACAAACATAAGACCAAAGATCAGGCCAACAAAGACTCCCGAATGACGAAAAAGATAAAGGCATCAACTGTGAACATGACCGATAACCAAAGCCCCTTAGTGTTAGATGTAAGGAAAATCATCTCGACGTACTGTTGCAAAGAAGGTGAATGCACACACTATTTATGGTGGAACATAGTGTACGTTTTTTTTGTTCTCTCTCTTCCCCCACTGTTTATGTCATATCCCACATACTTCCTTGTAAATAACACGCAGGCTATCATACCTGGGTCTCATTAATTCACCAAACACTCTGGCGAGTAGTAGAGCTCTGTGTTGTGAGCGAAGCACGGGACCTCACCAATTCTACAGTATCTTTAGTCCACTAAGGGACAATTACATTTCGCTTGACCAACAATTCTGGACTCACCCACTATGTAGCGAAAGAAACTATTGATAGCCATTTGGTGCAACACATCCCAGCGAAACAATGAGGAGCCGCAAAAATTAAAATTTACTAGTTATGATGAAGGTGCACCTAGGCTCCCGAGTGAGACAGAGTTAGGTATTGTATGCCTCTCCGGTCGGACATATCCTCCTTTTCGCTCAGAATATTTCGGTCCATTCACTCTGCGGAACTGATCGCTGTCTTTTCCTCTGATCTGGATGCTGTCTTACTGCCTGCCACCACCCGCCGCCATGCATGGACTTCCATGGCCCTCGGACACTGCGCACCAGAACGTATATCTGCCCTCGAACATGAAAGAAGTACTATTGCTGAACAAACCCGCCTGTCTTAATGCCTCCCTGGATGCATGTCTTTCCCAGCGCATGATTCTGGAGCAGGTCTCTTCCTGTTTCTATATCTGCAGAATGCATTGATCTCTTTCCTGCGGAACTGGTCATGAATGCTCTTTCCAGCTGAACTGGATGCATGTATTTTCATGATGAAACCGGATGCTATGTCTTTCTGTTCTGTATATGTGTTATTCGATATGTTCTTTCCTGCGGAAACCCACTGCCCAGAAGAATGGCCCCCACTACTTTCCCCTGCTAAACTGGATGCATGTCTTTCCTGCTGAACTGGATGCATGTCTTTCCTGCTGAACTGGATGCATGTCTTTCCTGCTGAACTGGATGCATGTCTTTCCTGCTGAACTGGATGCATGTCTTTCCTGTGATGTCATGTCCTGCTGAACTGAATGCATGTCTTTCCTGCTGAACTGGATGCATGTCTTTCCTGCTGAACTGGATGCATGTCTTTCCTGCTGAACTGGATGCATGTCTTTCCTGCTGAACTGGATGCATGTCTTTCCTGCTGAACTGGATGCATGTCTTTCCTGCTGAACTGGATGCATGTCTTTCCTGCTGAACTGAATGCATGTCTTTCCTGCTGAACTGGATGCATGTCTTTCCTGCTGAACTGAATGCATGTCTTTCCTGCTGGACTGGATGCATGTCTTTCCTGCTGAACTGAATGCATGTCTTTCCTGCTGAACTGGATCCCTATCTTTCCTGCTGGACTGGATGCATGTCTTTCCTGCTGGACTGGATGCATGTCTTTCCTAGGCAGAAAACGCCTCTGCATCATCTTGACGGCACTTGGCGGAGTTATCTCCCACATTTAAGGGCAGGGCCTCCTTGATGCCACAATGGGGGGTGAATAGGATATTCTATAATGTCATACAGTGTCTTTACAGGGTTTAGAAACACTCAGTTTGCAAGAGCATACAAAAATTGTTTCATGTAAAAGGTAGCAACCAAGACTACTAAATGCAGCAGGCGAGGTGTGCGCATTACGGGATGGCTCACCTGGCCAGAAGTGAATAAGATCAATGCATAATAAACAGGCAAATGAGGC
>NC_051397.1:22182622-22186766 GCF_015228065.2 Penaeus monodon
TCTTGATAACAATTACAGAATTACAGTGTCAAACAAATTTGAAATACTCAATCAATGTGAAGATGATAAAACACCAAATGAGTTGTGGGAAGAAGGACTCTTGCTGAGTGCTGCTTAAGAAACTATTGCCAAAAAGAAAAAGACAAATTCCCCCTGGATATCTGAAGAAACACTAAGTGAAATTGAAACAAGAAGATGCCTAAAATCAAAGAGTATCAATAATCCAGTTGAAAAATATTTGAATGAACATTGCCAGAGAATTGAAAACTGTTCTATCAATAAGACAACTAAAGAACTCTACCAAGGAGTACGAAACATCACACGAAAATTTAAACCTACAATGGACACTATCAAAACTGAAGATGGACTTGTTTTATGTGATGGAAAAGAAGTCAAAGATAGATGGAATCAATATTGTTCCAACCTATACAAAAAGAATAAAGATCTAACAACAACATTAATTAGACTCAATGACAGCGAAGATGAACCAACGCCACTGCTAGACGAAGTATAAAAGCCATAAAAGAAGTAAAGAATAACAAGAGCCCGGGAATAGATGAAATAACAGCAGAACTAATCAAGAATGCTGGCGAAAGTGTTGAATACTTCTTCTACAAACTTTGTACAAAAATATGGAATAAAAGAAGATGGCCAGAAGACTTTACTCCCATACCTAAAAAAGGTGACGCACTCCAATGCAACAATAACAGGACAATTGCATTAATAAGTCACAGCAGCAAAATTTTTTTGAAAATTATTGCTGAAAGAATGAAGTTGAAGTTAAGAGAGGAAATTGCAGACGAACAAGCAGGTTTTTGCCCTGGAAAAGGTACCAGAAACCAGATTCTAAATCTAAAATTGATCATAGAGAAAAACAGAGAACATCAAAAAGACCTATACCTGTGTTTCATCGATTATGTGAAAGCTTTTGATACTGTTGATCACAATATCCTCTGGAATAACATGAACGATATGAAGTTTCCAAAACACATCATCCAACTAATAAAAGCCATGTATGACCAACAACAAGCAGCTGTAAGAACCACTAATGGGTTAACAGAATGGTTCGGAGTCAAACAAGGAGTACGACAGGGTTGCATTCTGTCTCCGCACCTCTTTAATATATATTCTGAAACAATTATGAGAGGTGCTCTAGAGAATTTTGAAGGAACTGTAGATGTTGGAGGATACAAAATATCAAATCTAAGGTACGCCGATGATATAGTTTTGATTGCTAGCAGTATCACTGAACTACAACAACTACTAGATAAAGTTAGAGAAGCAAGCGAAAAGGCTGGCTTGTTTCTTAATGCCAAAAAAACTAAGATCATGAAGATTTAAAGATAACCGGCAATGAATAATGATGAACATGTTATAATCAATGATATGATTGTGGAAAATGTGAAAGAGTTCACTTATCTTGGAGCTGTTTTAACTAATACATATGATGATTCACCGGAGATAAAAAGAATTGCCATTGCCAAAAACGCCACAATTGCTCTCAATAACATCTGGAAAGACCGAAGCATTACCTTACGGACAAAGCTGAGGTTATTGAACTCATTAGTTTTCCCAATTGCATCATATGGTTCTGACTGTTGGGTACTGAAGTAGATAGACAAGAAAAAGATCAATAGTTTTGAAATGTGGTGTTACAGACGAGTACTGTGTATTAGCTGGACAGAGAAGAAGACGAATGATGAAGTGCTGAGAAAAATAAATTGTAAAGACCGGCTGTTGGACATCTTGAACAGGAGGAAATTAAAGTTTATTGGTCATGTGATGAGAAGTAAAAGTATGGAGAAAGACTTGCTGACAGGGATGGTGATAGGAAACAGAGGAAGAGGCAAACCGAAGACAAGACTGAGCGACAACATCAAAGATATTTGCGGGCTGTCGATGGTACAAGTGGAAAGAAAAGCGTAAGATCGAGTTTAGTGGCGAAGGATGGTGGAGAGGTCCACGGCTGCTCAAACATGAGCATACCGTTATTGATGATATATATTTTATATATATATATGAGTGTGTGTGTGTGTGTGTGTGTGTGTGTGAGTCAGTGTATGAATGAGTCTGTCGTAGATATGATGGTAAGTGGAAAACAACCAACAACGATAACCAATTACTCCTCTGGGGAAGGATCATGGGTCAGCCACCCCAGTGTGAGGGCCCAGCCAACTACATGGTGTTGAAACAATCAAAATAAGCAAAACGGTATAAACGGAGCCTCACCAGGTTGTCTTATAAGATTCGCGCCCGGTAGTAGGGATGCTGCGACAGCAGATCAACCAGCAAACATAAAGATCATATCGGCCAAAAGGTTTAGATCATAACTATCCAACATCGGAATATGGAATATTCGATGTTTATACCAAACTGGATAACTGGACAATGTTCTCCACATGATAGACAGAATGAATGTCCAATGCTTAGGTTTGTGCGAAGTCAGATGGTCCAAGGCTGACGAATTTATTTAAAAACCAAAAAAGAGGAGGCAAAAATGGAGTAGCTCTGGTCCTATACAAAAACTTTTCAAGATCTGTTCTGTCGTTCTGGCCCCAAAACGACCACACAATTCTAGTCATGATCTAAGCATGCCCTGTAAATGTAAACGTCATAGCAGCATATGCTCCCGCTGTGGAAGCTGAAGACCAACAAATCGACAGCTTCTGCAACTCTCTTGATGAATTACTCTCATCATGTAAATCAAACGAAATTATGATTGTTATGGGTAACTCTAATACTAAAGTTTACTCAAAAAGAGATGGGAAGACTGTTGGACCGTACGGTCTAGGGGAATGGAATGAATGTGGAGACAGACATAGATTGGAGAAAAATCTGGCCATCCCAGATACCTAGTTTAATGTACACCCCAGATGACGATATATATGTATTAATCCAGGTGATAGAACCAGAAATGAAAACGATTATGTTATGATCAGTCCAAGATACTGGAACGCAATCAAAAACTCCCCAGCATGTCCGCGTGCAGACGCAAATTCAGATCTCAATCGAGTGATAATAAAATTTAGATTGTGCCATAAAAAGTTGAAGAAAGCAAAGATTGCCCTAAATTTGAACTCAATGCTTTACAGACCATTCAAGAGGTACGGGAAAACTTTGAACAAGAATGTTTTGGAAATCTACCAGAGGCTTCTGATAATGACATTGATCATTGTTTTGGTACCTTCATTGAGAGCATCCAGGCAACAGGTGCTAAGACGATCCCGACAGTAGAAAAGAAGTCCTCATTAAGCTGGTTCCACGCAGAGTTAAAAAAAAGAACACCATGCAATATGAAATGGTAAGCAATCCTTACAAAGGGGAATATAAGCAAGCTAAGGAAAAGTGGCTGCAGGAGAAATGTGCTGAAGTAAAGAATCGCAGTTGTAAGCCCAAAGAGATGTTCTAAAGGATAAGAGCAAGGGCCAGAAGATCTAGTCCTGGAAGTTGTCACATTTAGTCCACCATTTCTAAAGTCAAAAGTGCACTGGTCCCTACGGCAAATGAAATCCAGGAAAGCTGTAGGTCCTGGTGGCTTATACACGGAAATGCTCGGGGCCTTAGGAGAAAAAGGTGTTGATCTCATCTGGAACTTCCTAAAGAATATCTATGAAACAGGCAAATTGCATAAAGAAATGATGAAATCAGTATTCATAGCTCTATCTGAGTGCTCACAACATTGCATAATTAGTCTGATGTCGCATATTCTCAAAATTCTACTGAATCCTTGTCATGAGAATGCTTGCCAAGAGAGCCATCTAACACCAACAAAACATCTATCTGTGTTTTATTGACTGTCAAAAAGCTTTTGATAAGGTTTGGCACTTAGCTTGTTCAAAATCATCTCCCTTCTTTCTTCAAAATAATCTTCCAAGAATTGGAGATTATTTTGAGAGAGCCACAACTGCAAGATGCCTACACCGAGGCCCTACATCCAGCTGTGATGTGGCCCCAGGACCTGCCCTTCCGTCACCCGCACTCTCCCGGCGATCACGGTCCTGCCTTCTGTCGGACTTGGTGCACCGTTGCTCCTCCACCAGTCCCTCTACTCCCGGTAGCTTCTCCGGCGTCTCTTCGGCAAGCAGCTCTTCCGGCATGTCCTCGGCAGGCAGCTCCTCCGGCATGTCCTCGGCAGGCAGCTTCT
>NC_051397.1:22186866-22196866 GCF_015228065.2 Penaeus monodon
TATATATTTTATTTTATTATTATAATATTAAATAAAAATTTTTATTTATATATATAAAATTAAAAAATTATATAATATTTAAATTTATAATTTTTTAATATATTATATATATTATATTATATATATATATTTTATATACATTATATATGGCAAATTTTTAATATTTATATATTATATATTAAAAATTAAATTTATATGTATATTATGCATTTCTATTTGTTTATTTATTTATGTGTAATATATTATTAATTATTTTAATTTATAATATTATATATTATATATATGATATATTTTAGGGGGGCCGCGGGGGCCCAAAGGGGTTAGAGCGTGGACTCAAGACTGTCCGACGGCAATCGGGTTCGGGGTTTTTGATCCCCGGCCGGCCGTTTTTTCCCTTTGGGGCAAGGGAACTTAAAATCGATTGCCTGCCTAGCCACTTGGTGGCCAAGCCGCTCAAGCAGTGCCGGGTAAATAGAGTGGTGACTCGAAAAAAACCCCGGGGGGAAGGCATTGGCAAACCACCGCTCTAAATTGCTAAGAAAAAATCATGGAACCCCAGTCGAAAGGCCCGGGGTGGCCGAAGGTTAGAGCGTCGGACCAACACGTACACGGCAATCTAAATTTGGGGGTTCGACCCCAACGCCGCCGCTTTTTGTTCCCTTTGGCAAGGAATTCCCCTTGATTGCCTCCTACCCACTGGTGGCCAAGCCGCCAAGTCAACCCGGGCCCCAACCCCGGATAAAAGGGAAAAAGATTACCTAAAAAGGAACCCGGCACTCCCCGTGGAAAGGACGGGGGACCTCCCATTTACTCACCCCAAAGGCATCACAACATAAAACTAAATTAATTATCTGTGCCCACGGCGGCTAAGACAAACCCTCGTTAAAAAAAGAATATTATTATAAAAATATATAAAATATAATTTTTATAATATTTATATATAATATATGTGGTTTTGTGTGTTGTGGTGTGTGTGGTTGTGTGTGTGTGGGTGTGGGTGTATATGTGTGTTGTCTCTCTCTCTCTCTCTTCTCTCTCTATCCTCTCTTTTCCTCCCCTTCTCTCTCCTCTCTCTTTCTCTCTCTCTCTTATATATATTTAATATATATATATATATATTATATATATAATATACATAATGTTGTGGGGTTTGTTGGTGTGTTTGTCTCTGTCTCTCTCTCTCCTCTCCTCTCTCTCTCCTCTCTCTATATATATATAATATATAATAATATATTATAAATATATATATTAATATAAAATATATATATATATAATCCACAACACAGACACCACATTACGCTGTGTATCGTGTATATATATATTATAATAATAATAATATAAATTTTAAAATTTTAAAATTTATATATATATAATATATATATAATAGTAATATATTATATTTATTTATTTATTTTTTTATTTATTTATCTGTTGTGTGTGGGGTTTTATTGTTGGGTGTGTGTGTGTGTTTGTATGTGTGTGTGTGTGTGTGGTGTTTTTTCAAACCAAAACGTCTTGGTCCTTTTAATATTTTTAATAGGGCCATGAGTTGGTCCCACTCCCCTTGGCTTTTTCCCGGCATCATCTCTGCATTGCTCTTTGAAATTTGTTATTTTTCTAATTATGTGGGCGAGTCCAGTTAAAGCCTTTTTAAAAAAATTTTCATTTTTAAAGTGATACTTGTTCATTTTTCATGCTTCATCTCTTTTAGAGAAAAGCACGGACACAGAACTCACCCTCACACTTATATACATACATTTATATAGATAGATAGACAGACTGATTGATAGACAGATATTAGATATGCAATATAGACAGAGAGATAGGTGGTTAATAGACTAGGGAAGATTGATATAGAAGATAGAAGATAAATAATAGATAGATAGGTAGAAGATGATAGATAATGATAATAGATAAATAAAAGTAGATAGATAGATGATAATAAATAGATGATATAGAAATTGATATATGATAGATAAGATAGATAGACTGACTGTTGATAGTATAAAGGATATTGTAGAGAAACATGATGTAAAAACAAATCCAGATAAAATTTTTTTTAAAAATCATCAAAATTGAATGTTGCTGAATCACCTTTCAGCCATTTCTTGGGGCCTTAGACCGTGTTTCAAACCCACCGAAAACCAAATGAGCAAATTTAAATTGAATTTTCGAAAGGATCTCCCAGTTTCCCCCGCAGTCCTCTCCCCTTTTCTAAGCGTGTGACGTAATAATCCCTTCTTTCCTTCGGGGGGAAACGGAGGGAAAGTGAACTTGGGGGAGACCCCATTCTGCGGGGGGATTTTGCGCCCGTTTGAGCGGACGGGACATGCCAAGAACGCCGGTCGGATGCACATGAGACAGAGAGTGTTGTTATTCAATGCCAAAAGGGAAAACGGAGAGTATTTGTAATAGCTTTCACGGAACAGAAAAATATGCATTGAATTTAAGTTTGGTATCATTTGCAAGATTAAAGGGAAAAGTTTTTTAATTTTTTTTAAAACGTTTTCCCAAAAATTGTGTATCATTCCCGTCACATCTCCCCTGCATTTAGAGAAGAACTGCATGCTTGCTTAAGATGTACGTATTTTCAATGTTAATATCATATAAAGAGAGGGGAGGGAAAAGTCTGAAATTTGCATGCCATATAAATATATAGGGTGATAGATAATAGTGATGTGTGGTTTTGCTTGTTTTGAATGTTTGTTTTGTGGTGTGTGTGTTTGGGGGTTTCACTGCTTCTCTCTCTATGATTTATTTTTATTCTGTTTTTTCTGCATGCATTTGGTGCCATTCGCCAAATTGAGGCCTTAACTACGCAGATATTTTGAAAAATTTAAAATTTCCCAAATAAACCCACGGGTCGTTGTGTTTAAAAACGAACGCTTACTGCACAAATGAAGTTCTCCCACCCTGCACGACCTATCATGACAAAAAATGAGACCTTAACTTTTCGTGCACATTATTGGAATCTGTTGAAATTCTTTTTTGTTGTATCAGTTTTGTTTCCTCTACTTTTTACACTCGGCAGCCAACAGAAGCGATATGTTCAGATTTATTTCAGTAGTGTCAGATAGGGATTTAATACTTTTTATTTTTGAAAAGCATAATTTTTTTTTATTTTATAATATATATTTTAATTTTAAATTTTTATATATATTTAAAATTATATATATATTATGTGTGTGGTGTGTGTGTGTGGTGTGGTGTGTGTGGTGTTTGGGTGTGTGGGGGTGTGTGGTGGTGTGTGTTGGGTGTGTGTGTGTGTGTGTGTGTTGGTGAATATATATTATATATATATTATATTATTATATATTTTTTATAATTTATAATTAAAAAATTATAATTTTTATATATATTTTATATATTATAATATATAATATATTATATATATTTATATTAAAAAAGGGGATAGAAGTTCCTGTGTTTTTTACATCAGAATATGTTCCCTTTTACTGAGTAAAAAATTTTTCATCATGTAACTGACCGACATGATAAGAATTCCAACAGTCCCCTCGTATATTTTGTATGATTGGGTTTGATGAGAGTTTTCAAAAACATTCTCTACCTCTGTGATACAACCTCACAGACTCAAAAAAGGGCTGCGTATCTTTATTTGTTGATATGATTTTAAACAATAAGACAAATAAAAGGCCGTGATCATTGTAATATCCGCTCCCGCGGGGGAAAAAAAAAAAATTATGCAATAAAAAAAAAAATTTTTACGATTGAGAAATACATTTAAAAATTTTCCCCGTCTTGTTGAAGAGGGGGTTATAAATAAATATAAGTTGAAAAGTTGCAGGTACTATTTCTGTTTTATTTGAAGCTTCTCCGATATTTTGCTTAGAATAAATAAATAAATAAATAAATAGTAAAATCAAGAAAAATAATTTGTTCTGTAGCGACCATGATACGACACGAGACAATGTATCAAAGGGGGTTTCGGGATACAACAAAAAAGCCTATAATGATTCTAATAACAACAGTGATAATGATACTCGTTTCAATACAACAGTAGTTGCAATGTAACAGTGCTTAGTTAATTTGAGTAGAATAGCTAGGGTAGGGGAAACAGTGGTGGGATTATTATCATTATTATTGCTACGCCAGTGGGTCTTTGTCTCTGTGCGAAACATGTGTTGCACCACCACCAGGCCGAGGTATATCGGGCCTGCTTGAAGAAGCGGACTCGTGAGCGTGGCGAGACACTGTCCCAGCTGGCGCAGGATGTGGAGGCGCTGGTAAGGAGGCCGTACCCTGCGGCTGCGGAAGAGATGATCATGGTCTTGGCCCGCGATTTCTTTGTTGACGCTTTGCAGGACCAGCAGCTGTAACTCTACGTCAAGCAGGCACACCCTGAGGACCTGCAAGTAGCGCTGGCGAGGGCCTTGGAGTTCGAGGCCTTCCTGAAGGCAACCAGTGGCCTAGGGCCAGCTGCTCAGCCCCGCCTTGACTTCTGGGGCCAGAAGGCTAAAGTGGAGAAGATATCACTGAGGAAGGTGAGCCCGAGCACTTTTCAAGGCTTGTGTTGGGGCTGCGGTAAGGAAGGGCACAGACGTAGTCGGTGTCAGAGGGAGCAGAGAACACGTACTCTCAACCGGACGGATTCTGATGCCTTCCAGCAGTGCTGCAAGGACTGTGGTAGGTATGGTCACCATCCGAGTGCATGTCCTAAGGCTAAGGAAGTGGTACAGGTGGAAAACTCTGGAGAAGGGGTCCGAAACCCAGCCGTCCTCGGTTCCCGGGCCCCGACTTGGGTAAGCTGCCGTCGAACCAGCACGATGCAGGTGGAGGGCTCAATAGATGGGAAGCCATGCCGCCTGACAGTGGACACTGGGGCTGAGAAGACCCTAGTGCGGCCTGATATGTTGGCCACTATGCAACTTCCAGACGCACCACAGAGACTGTGTGGTGTCACGGGGCATTGTGTGCAGCTCAAGGGGCCAGTGGAGGCTCGTATTGGCGTGGGCAGCACGGTGCAGCGGCTGCCGGTGTATGTGGCCGATCTGGACGAGCACTGCTTGCTGGGCCTTGACTACCTGACGCAGAGTAAGGCGTGTGTCGACCTTGGACGGAAGCTGGTGAGGGTGCACGGTGAAGATGTGCCCTTGCTTCCAGAGATTGGCTGCGCAGAGGTAGTTACGGCTGAGCGACTGCACCTTGCCCCCAGGACAGAGTCTAGAATCCGGTGTCGACTGTCAAGAGTGATGCGTGGAGTAGAGGGCCTCGTGGAGCCCATCCAAAACCTGCAGCTGGCTGATGGCGTAGCGGTTGGGCGGAGCCTTGTTGGACCAGGGGAGGGGTTAGTTACAGTGTTGGTAGCCAACTTCTCCGATAAGGCCCAGAAGGTGCCAGCTGGTGCAAAGCTGGGCACTTGTGAGGAAGTGGAGCGTGGTGTGGGGCAGTTGCCTGACTTCCTCGAGGACTTGGCGCACCGGCTGTGACGTTACCATGGGCCAGGAAGCTACTCCTGGGGCCATGGTGAAAAAGAAGATGACGTTAGCCCCAGTAGCGGCGATGAGGACGTGGCAGACGCTGACCGAGATGAAGAAGAACCTTTGGAACTGTGAGGGCGATGCATACAGACGGCAATGGTGACCATGAGCCAGGTCTTGGACAGGAGATACCTCCTCTGGGTGCCACTGCCAATCTGCCGCGCCACACCTCCTCCAGAGCGACCCAAGCGAACGAGGCGAAGGAAAAGCCGCGCTGGATGAAAGATTTTTGTGTTTTCTGAGACACTAAGTTTCACAATCGGTTACTTTAGTTTTGAAGAATTTGTTCTTTGTGAGGACTAATTTATTAAATTTTCTGTAGTTTGTAGGTTAGGTATGTCAGAGCAGACGGTCGCTGCTGATAGGGGGGATAGTGCTACGCCAGTGGGTCTTTGTCTCTGTGCGAAACATGAGTTAACATGAAGGGACCTGGGCAAACATGACGCAGCTGGCCTGAGCGGAGGAGCGGAGGAAAACAAGACTGCGAGACGCAGTTGGGTGCTGATCCTGTGAAGACCTTCGTGGTGCCCTTTGTGACCTGAGAATAAACTTTGTGGTTGCCCTGTATAAGCTGTATTGTGCTGGTGACATGTGGTTTCCCCCTTATTGTGCCTATAGAAAATTGTACGGGTAAATAATGTGTAAATTAAAGAAAGACGTCATTTTGTGTTATTTTGTGCCCTGCCTCTAAAGGTGGCGTTTCCCTTGTTGTTCCTGGGGACGCTGTGGTGCCGGTGCCTCTTGGAGCTGTTCACGTGTTCACGACCCTGGGATGCACGCGTCTTGCCTAGCCGCCTTTGTTGGTTGGCAGAGAGACGAGGCGGTCGGCGTAACAGTATGTATTACTAATAAGTGGGACGAATGCGCAAACAACTATTTGTTACCGTGCATCGTTCTTTCTTCCATAGACGTGAGCCAGGTAATATAGACAATTCGAGGAGGGGGACGAGGGGGAGTAAATTGCTGAAGAAGCTAGTCCACTTTCTGTGCGATATCATCATAAAACGGAAGGATGTATTGTTATGCAATCTTGTACTGGAAGGATACGATCGTCTGATATAGGATACATATGGGTCTTAAGGGAAAATTAAATATATTCTAAGTTGCATTGTAGATGTAAAACATCGAGGAAAAGCCGGCCAGGAACATTTTAGGAAATATATGCATTGTCCCTTGAGGTAATTAGCAAAACATAACAGACGTCCAACACGTGGGAAAGGGGGTGACGCTAGTTGGAGATAATTCAGGTGTTCAGACGTAAATATGAGGGGGAAAACCCGGTCTTTGACCTGGTGTATATACATTGAAAACACTATTCAGGATCTCGAAAATGGAATCAGGACCACGTCTTTTCAGTCTAGTAGGTAATAACTCTGTTTAGTTTATAAGTATGAAAACGTGCAAAGTAGGAAATATTGGTTATCGCATTTACATTTAACAGAGACTATAAGCCTGTTATATGTGTCATCGCCTACTTAGGACGTGTGTTTGCGTAAGCTTGAGTCATAATAAAGGCATATGGGGAGGAGGGGGAGTGATGATGGAGTGGGGTTGTCAGGGACAAATGACATCGGGCTATATATTGAGGTGTCACGATCATTAGAATAGGTGTGATCATTCACCTGTAACACTTCAGTGAAGGGCCTGTTAATCTCCTTAAGCAGGACTCTGTGCTTGAGTGATTTGTTTGTTTGCTTCTTTCTTACAATTATTGGTTGTAATGGGGGTATGGAGAGGAATGTGGGACAGGGGCAGTAGGAAAAAGGGAGGAAGGATCACTGTTCTCGGGTCAACACCCTCTGAATTTGGTCATCTTTAACCTGGACTGACTTCTATCCGTCCTGCGGTTGGGTCTTTCCGTGCGCGGTTATTTGTATTGTTTATGAGGGTGATAATCGCCTGTAACACGGCATTTGTCGAGTCAGTTACAAGTTCAAACAATAGTAATACATATGGGCAATAGTGACGCTAGTTGGTAGATAATTAGGTGTTCAGGCGTAAATACGATGGGGAAACCCGTTCTTTGACCTGGTGTAGATACCTGAATAACCCTATTAATGCTCTCTAAATAGAATAAAACCAAGCGTCATTTCCAATCTATTAGTTAAATAACTTTTCGTTTTATAAGTATGAAACGTGCAAATATGGTTATCGGCCTTACATTTTACAGAGAAAAACTAAGCCTGTATGTGTGTTAATCGCCTCTTAGGGCGTTATTTTGGTAGTTTTGCAGAGGTAATAATAAAGTACAACAACAATTCATGATCCTTTTCAATAAACTATATTTTTATTATGAAGATGGTCTTTGGCGATGTAAGAACCGGTAGTATAACCATGTTAAAAATATGAGGCCCCTACCGCTCCCACCCGCCCGCCCAACAATATTCAGTAGTTGCCAAGCATGGAAAATATTGCCGACAATTGTATTTAAAAGCCCTGTTTAGTCGTTTGGTGATGTGAACTGTGAGTGGACAGTACGCCAGGAAGAGAAGAAAATATTCAATGGAGAACCCCCACATACACTACAAATAATAAAATCATCGCCACCCTGGAGATATCCACCGCAATGCAGAACGGGTTTAAGTTGGTGGCAAGATGTCATTTAGAGGAGGATTAACGATCGAGACAAAAGAATATTCTTCAAGACAGCTCTTAACTTATCGCCTACATAGACGGTCCTGACACAGCCTATCAAACATCCAAGAGCTGCCACCGGTGAAGAGCTCATCCAATATATTCTCCATCGGATTCACCAATAGTAGAAGATCGATTAGCAAAACAGAAAGAACCAGTGATAATTCTATTAGGCAAAAACAGAATATGATTGGAGGAGGAGAGGAGGGGTGGGTGGTGGACATTAGAGACAATGTGCAAAGCACCAGTTCTTCTCCTTCCACATCGCGTACCACCATAGAAATAGAAAAATAAAAGATATATGGTACACCGCGTTTTATATCCTTTTCCAGTAATGGTATTTCTTATCCTTGTCGCGGCGAGCGGGATCAGAAAGGTAAATTATTGGGTCATTAGCAGACCTGTTGTGTGACCGACCTGATGGGGGGTGGGGGGACAGGGGGGGGGGGGGGTGCGTTTAGGGTTATGATATGCACCAGTTATTCATTAGGAGGGTGGTCACTGTCTGTAAACAGGGTCAATTTCTTCGCTCCGGGTACAAGTTCAAACACGAGGAATTATTGCGGGGCGGTGCGGGGGGGGGAGGAGGGGTGATGAGGGAAGCGTGGGTCATCAGTGACACCTGGTATGGGTTGATATTGTTGCATCATTCATTCGGAGGTGATCACTCGCATCAGTGCAGGGCTGTATTATCACCTTAAGTAGGACTTGTGATTTGTTTGTTTGCTTCTTTTCTTTACTATTATGCTTGGGGTTATGGAGGAATGTGGGCCAGGCACGCGGGTAAGGAGGGAAGGAGGGTGTTGGTTTGGAGAGGAGGAGGGGAGGGGTGAGAGGAACCCTTTAGGTGTGTGTATTAGACATCATTAAAGGACATTTATGGATTATGATAATTAGGAGGGATGATCATTCGTCATGTAACCAGGGTCAATTCTCGATCCAGGTACAAGTTTAAACATGAGAATATGCGGGAGGTGGGGGTGGGAGGGTAGGGAAGAGGGTGGTGGTGGTGGGTCAACTGTGACACCTGGCATTGGGTTGGATATGATTGTCTCATTCATTAGGAGGGGTGGTCACTGTTTAGACATCCATTAGAGGACATTTTATGGATTATGATTAATAGGAGGGATGATCATTCGTCTGTAACTAGGGTCAATTCTGCGATCCAGTACAGTTTTAAACATGACGAATATTGCGGGGTGGGGTGGGAGGGTTATGGAAGAGGGTGGTGGTGGTCTGGGGTGTCAACTTGTGACCACATGGCATGGGTGGACTTATGATTGTCTTCATTCATTAGGAGGGGTTGGTCACTGTATTAGGACACATTAGAGGGACATCTAGGAATTACGATAATTGACTAGGGAGGGATGATCATTCGTCGTAACAGGGTCAATTCTCGATCCAGGTACAAGTTTAACTGATGAATATTGCGGGGGGGGGTGGGGAGGGTAGGACAGAGGGTGGTGGTGGGTGGTGTCAACTGTGGACACCCGGGCATTGGGGGGATTATGATCGTCTCATTCATTAGGAGGGGTGGTTCACTCGTCTGTAACAGGGTCAATTCTCGATCCGGGTAACGAGTCCAAAACACGATGAAATTTCGGTGGGCAGGGTAGGGGGCATCTGTGACACCTCGCATCGGGTTGGATATGATTGCCTCATCATTAGGAGGGGTGATCACTTTGTGTGTGAAACTCGGGTTAATTATCGATACCGGTACAAGTTAAAATGATGAATATGCGGTGCGCGGGGTGGAAGGGTATGGAGAGGGTCGGTGGTGGTGGGGATGGGGTAAGAGGTTGGGGGGAGGGATTCAATCTGTGGTACTGCATATGGTTTCAGAAGACAGGGGAGGGAGTCCTCTAGGT
>NC_051397.1:22201866-22204366 GCF_015228065.2 Penaeus monodon
ACAGAAATAAAATATATTAAGAGAATAAATACAACATACAGTAAACAACAAACTTACAGTGGGAAGAAAAAAAAATTGAATAATCATTGAGACAGAAAATGGGTCCAAGAATAGAACCTTGGGGAACGCCATACACAGAGGTTAAGGAAGACGATAGAGATCCATTACCATTTACGAACTGTAACCTATCAGTTAAGTATGATTAAAACCAGTTATTCGTAATACCTACAATGTCATAGCGATTTATTTTGATGAGAAGGATATCATGCTGTGTCGAAATACATGAATATGGTAACTTAGAATCTTCTTTTATCGTATGACTTAATGGTAAGAGAGGGAGAGAGAGAGAGAGGGAGGGAAAAGAGAGAAGGAGAGGGAGAAAGAGAGAGAGAGAGGGGGAGGGGAAAGACAGGAAGAGAAAGACCGACAGACAGAGAGAGAGAGAGGGGAAAGAGAGATAAATGCTAAAAGAGAGAGAGGGGAGAGGAGGAGTGATTGAGACAGAGAGAGAGAATGAGAATGAGTGAGTGACACAGAAAGAGAGAGAGAGAATGAGTAAGAGAGATAGAGAGAGAGAGAGAGAGAGAGAGAGAGAGAGAGAAAGAAAGAGAGAGATGGAGAGAAGGAGAGAGAGAGAGAGAGAGAGTATAATGGTCTCTAATTTGAATTATACTAGAATACCACTATATTATCTGGCAGGTCCAGAGGAAAACTCAGTATCTGTTTCTCAGCTTTATTGAGGGAACAGACACATAGATTGAAATGGATCTTAACACGGTGGACGTGGCGGAGGCGGTGTCAGTTCCCACGGGCTAAGGGGGAAGGTGTTCGTGGTTCAGGGAATGGACTCAGACTGACTCCTTTGGGTATTTCTGGGTCGCTTCCAGCCCAGGGCGTGGGGACACAGCTGTTATCCTCGGCTACCCCCTCCAGGCGTTTCTCGTTATCACCGGAGGTGATATCCGGCCTATCCGGCTCTCTTGATTAATGGATGTCACCCCGGCTCAGGCACATTTCACTATTTATAGATGTCACAGAGAAAAGAAAGAAAGAGAGAGAGAGAGAGAGAGAGAGAGAGAGAGAGAGAGAGAGAGAGAGAAGAGGGGAGAGAGAGAGAGAGAGGAGAGAGGGAGGGAGGGAGAGAGATAGAGAAAGAGAGAGAGAATGAATGAGTGAGACAAAAAATGAGTGAGTGATACAGACAGAGAAAGAGAGGGAATGGGAGAGAGAGAGAAAGAGAGAGGGGGGGAGGAGAGTGACAGGGAGAGAGAGGGGAGAGAGAGGGAGAGAGAGAGAGAGAGAGAGAGAGAGAGAGAGAGAGAGAGAAAAGCGAGAGAGAGAGAGTATGAAGGGTATATGGAGGGTCATTAACGGACGGACCTCACCTCGCTCCCCTATACGTTCTTCCAGCTGCTTCCCATACTTATAGCGATGATGACCCAGCTTAAACAGTTCGTGCCCAGTGCCCGACGTGGTAAGGTCGGCCAGCCTTTGCCTCAGGCGGGTCGACCAGACACGTGAACCCATGCTCACCACTGTTCCCTTACTGTGTTGTACTCTTAGCAATAAAGAGTCAAGCCGTATAACCACTATCACTGCCACCAGTCATTCTCAGAGGCACCCATAGCATCCATAGTCTTCAATCATCCACTTGACCTGCTTATCAACCATGTCTACGAAACCATGTAAGTACACGTTTGGGGCCTCTCATTTCTTTTTCCTTCCTTCTTCTCCCATAAATGTATTAAGCCGTTGGTTTTATTGAGTAAAAGTGCTAAGTGACAACAAATGGCACGTTCTCACACTATTCTTCTGACTTCAGATCGCATTACCGTGTGATCAAGGTATATGGTCAACAAACATGAATATCGTTCGTTAGTTAAGTAGTTAGTTAATTTTTCTTGATTATTAGAGAATTATATTGTTTCAACTGCAACGAATTTAGCGTGTTCATGATTTTATCTTTATCATGAATACCAGTCATTTTCTCGTGTTTTCCCGTCTTGACATGACCACACATTCTCTTATCCCTTATGGTCAATTGGGATGTGGAAAGGGTCAATAGATGACCACTTGCTTTTCCCGTCTTGACCTGACCTCACTGTCTCTTTCCCTTTTGCTTGTAATGCAATTTTTATATAAATTTATTATTTTGAATATAATGTAGCATCTTCCCCCATACCATAGCACCCAGGATTGCCCAATATAACCTGAGGTTGTGTAAATTGCCTAATAGATCTCCGGTGTGACATTCGATAGTAGGCACAGGTAGAACCGTAGTTATTTGTTCGATTGGCAACTTTTGAGTAGGTGTGACCCGCAGTTACATCTGTTAATTAATGTAGGACTAGGGTTTAAGCTAGAATCATTATTCACTTATCAATCACACCCTCTCACCATCTAGAAGTCGCTTGCATGTTTTGGGTATATCCCAAGTGATCATGTGATTCATGATAGATACCTGTAGGGAATGTCATGAGCACCCATCACAGATATGCAG
>NC_051397.1:22209366-22224271 GCF_015228065.2 Penaeus monodon
GTATGGGGATCTGAGTATCCTCGTGATATTGTAGGACCAGGGATTTAAACTTACCGAGTCTCTGGTTGGCGAAAACACTGGGATGCCACTCATGGTAAATTGTTTGAGGAACTCGTACTTATTCAGGCTCAGCATCTGGAGGAAGTCTTCGTCTTGGAGGTCCGAGATCGTTGAACTCATGGTTACGCGGCAGCACTCCTCTGGCGTCACAGTCATGGCCATCAGCTCTGCCTTTATTGTCTCATACACCTTTTTGAAATCTTGACAGTCCTTTTCATAATCAAGCTCAGAGTGGCCTTTTAGCTGCAGGGACCTGACTTCGTATTTGCCTGCAGTCACAGTAGTGCTGAGGATGTTTTCTGCTAATCTTAGGGCATCACTGTGTTTCTCAGTGGTCAGGTTTTCCCTTGACTTTTTTCATTTTTGTTCAAATTCCAAACCGACTGTCTTGGATTACTCGGCAACCCTTGCTGCTACAGGTGCCCTTCAACACCCATCTGCAATTGGTATAAAAGAGAGTCCATGAGGGAAGGAGGCCCAAAGGAACGCGCTTCCTATTTGGGGAAACTGGGGGCTATCTGTTCCCTGGCGGAATACCTTGCTCAAGATGTCAGGGGTGATTTTGGGGGCGCTCTAGACCCAGCTGACATCATACTTATTAAGAAGCCCTTTGAACTTCCAGTTTTTCGGGCCCTCGGGGAAAAAGCCCCACTCTAAATAGGGAAATTTTGTGGGATTTTTGGGGGCCGGGGCTTTTCCCAGCCCGGAACAGAAAGCTTTAAACTTTTTTCATTCAGCTAAAAGGTTCTTGCTGATGGCTTCACGATTCTTACATTAAAGAGTGCTGGGCCCCGAAGAGTTCCAGATTGGTGCTCCCATTATGTAGAGGGGAGGATTTTACGCTGACTGAAGGGGGAAATTTTTTCCCCCCCCAAAAAATAGACTCGAAAATTTTACCTTTGGGCTCCCTCATCAGCGAATGAATCTCGGGAGGGTCGGACGACTGGTTGGGTCCCGTCGAAAGATAACACTTTGACATTTTTTCTTTGCAGGTGTATCTTTGTCGACGTTTGTCTGCAGGGCACCTGAAAAATTTCTGTTGACCGCTAGTGAATTTGACCGCTTCAGCCATGCCAGCCCTCAGGTTCAACGTAACTCCCAAAGACATAGAGGTCTGTGCGCCCCTCAGTTTTGGGCCCGGGACGAAGGTGTTCCAGCCAGACAAGGGGCGGGCCAGTACGACGTCTCGTCCCGACACGTCGGCCATCGGGGGTTGTGCTGTTGGGGGCCGAAGGGCCCCCTCTGGGAGGATCGCCCAGGAGCTCGGGGGGAACGAAAACGGCATCTCGCACGAAAGGGGTCGCGATCTCGCCTTTTTCCCATTGCAAATGCATCGAAGTATTAGGCATAATTTTGGGCGAAGTTGGGGTTAATGCTAATATGCAGTGAGGTAATAATAAAAAAAGAATGATGGCGAAATTACTTTCTAAAAAATAGAAATGATAATGTTTATATCGTATTAAAACTTTTTTTGAAATTAGTGTGAAAAAACCTTTGTATTCGCAACAAGAGAAAAACTGCAAGATATTGTTTACGCAATATATACTCTTCAGTTTTTACCCTAATGTACAAAGCATAAGGGACAAATGTTAAGTGGGCCATAAAAAAAATCGGGCAAAACCTAAAATCATGTCTACTGTTTTAAAACAGCGAGCACTAGCTAAATACTTTACAATTACTAACGGCAGCATTACCCCCAAAGGAATAAAATTTTCCTTCGTAAGGGGCACCCGCCTCTACCAGCACAGCGAGTAGGCCCGCAAAGACATGAGCTTTTAGGGCTTCTTGCCGGGGCCCTCCCCCAGCCCGGGAAGCTTCAGGGATTAATGGAAAGGCTATTTCTTTTTTAAAACGTTTTCCAATGCTACAAAAATGAAATATTTGTTTTTTTGGAAATTCAAATTTGCTGTTAACGTTTTCATCTTAATTTTCCCGGTTTGATTGTTGATTTTTAAAATTATCTGCCCCCAAACCCTAAGGGCGAATACCTTTTTAAATGGAAATATAAAATTTTTTTTAAAAAAATTTTAAAAAATCTATCAATAGATTTTTAAAATAAAAAATCAAAGCTAAATTTATACCAAGGTTAAAATTATTGCAAAAACATTATGCAAAATTTAAATTTTTTTAAAAAATATTAGTCTCCTAAAAAAAACTAAAAAAGGCCCTCTACGCACAATCCCCCCCCAATACTTCTTCGTGTATATGGGGGAGACAAGACATAGTCTTTGGCTGAAATGTTGCAATTTTTTCCACTAATGTGCGATTGTTAAGAGCTTTTGGCATCCCACAAGTTTGATTTTTACCCATCATCGGCCCCCTGAGTCATCTTGTGTGCCGTTTCTTACCTTGTTAATGCAATTTCCCACTTTTCGATTGGATGGTGCTAGCCCCCAACTCCCAAGTATCTCTAATCTCTTGCAGTTAATTTCTGAGATATGCCCCCATTTTTCCTTCCATTTACGCGAAAACTCCTGATGCGGGGTTTTCAGGTCGGGTGGGGGAGAGGAAAACGACATCACAAGGCTGAGGGGCAGCTGCCACTTCTGACACTCGCTCATTCCCCTGACCAACATGGGGCTGGACCCAACAGAGACTTATTTTTTTACATGTTGAATCAGTGCAAGCCAAACTTGAACCCCCCTCCTTTTGGATTATGAGTTTAAGCCTTGTTCTTGCAAGGCACTACGAGATTTCACAATATATCACAATAGAAGGGTTTTCTAAATCCTATCTCTTAACGCTGCAAGGAGGCATGTCTCTGCAGTAAAAATGGGGCTGCTAGAGAAAGACTGCCAAATGCAGTCTTCCCTTTCTGCCATGCTGCAACCCCACACCATTTTCAGTTTTCAAACCCATCGTATATATTGGTCCGACCCTTTGGGTACTTAGAAATGTGCTAAAAGAAATCTCTCTCGACTTCGCTTCAGATCTCTCCCCTTTCCCAATTCCGACCAAATCCAGCTCGACTTGATTAGTCCAAGGGTGGAATTTGGGAATTCCAACAGCCAGAACCTTAGTGAGACTTTAATTAAGTTCTTCTAAAAGACCTCATTCTCCTACCATAGGATCGGCTATCACTAAAGGGAGTTGAAAACCAATCTGGTTTAGGAGACCCGGAATCCTTTGTAGTCTCGTGTAGAAAATCAGGTTCATGTATCCCGGTGTAATGAAAGGGGGGTTCTCCACTCTCAGCATACAGGATCCACAGGTAAAGACCTGAAAGCCCAGTACAGTTCTGAGAGCTTCTTTTGAACCGAGTCCAACACCGAGAACAGTGGATTTGGGAGATGAATAACTTCACTCCATGTCAAGCTTACTACGAAAAAACGCTGGGTAAACCCGTAAAAGCGTTGTGGGGTCTGCACCCAAGAGAATGTGAAAGCCCGCAAATACAAAGTGCTTTTGTACCTTCATTTTTAAAACTGTTTGATGTGAGGCACCCTTTAAGTTTTGAGTAAAATTAGACCCAGTACTTAATTTTGGACAAATTGCTTTTGCTCCTAAATAAGGAAAAGGAGGGAATTTTCCTCTTTTTGGGGAAAATGTTAGCCATGGTCTTATTTGGGAGAAGTTTGAACCCATATATTTCCCCACTGTAAAACCCTATTTTTGCAGTCTCATGCGTCCTTGCACCCCGAAAGCTTCCCCCTGAGCAACAGTGTAAAGTCATCCACTAAAATTTACTGAGCAGCACTTAAAACAACCTTTAAATGTCTTTTAAAGCAATGGCAAACAGGGTCACACTTAAGACCCCCTTTGTGGTCCCCCTTCCAGCTGATCTTCCAGGTTAAAAACTTTTTCCCACCCAAACTCTAAATTTCCTGTCAGAAGGAAACTTGTATAAGGTAGGAAAATGCTCCTCTTAAACCAATGTATACAGTTTTCATGAGTATCCTCTTCCAAAAGTAGTACGAACCCTTTTTCAAGGTAAAAAGAATGCTTCAGGGACGTCACTGTCAAAGGAAATTTGTACAGCTTTTCCACCCTCAAAGTGCATCTTGGTTGATTTTAATTTTCTAAAGCCATTTTGATATGGGGTCAAAATGTTTTTTTTTTTCACAGCCATGTCAACCTAAATTTGACCATTTTCCCCCTCAGCTTGCGATGCAGCGGGGGGGGAAATTTGGTCTGTATTTCCTGGTGCGGAAGCATTTTTTCCCCGTTTAGGAAAAGGAATGATTAAGCTTCTCTCCATGTGGATGGCACTGTGCCCTCAAATAGATCCCATTAAAAAGGTCAAAAGGAACTTTGGGGCTCTCTGGTAAGGAATATCATTTGGTAGGGGGTACCGTCACTCCCGGGGGAGCTTAGGCGGCTCAAAGCGAGTCCTTTCCTTTCACAAAAATGGCAAGTTTTAGGAAATTCGCTGCAGTCCTACTGAAAAGACACTGGTGTTTTCTTTTTCCCCCGAAAGTGGAGAATCGACAGGGAAGTCTCCAGAGGGATCTCTCCAGGGTTTAGCTAGCTCATTTTCAATCTTTTTTTACCGTGATGATTATGCTTATCTTTAGAGCAGGTTGTGACATGGATATCTCTTTCCGCGATCTTACGCACCTTGTCCCATACCCAGCTAAGGGATCCCAAAGTTAAACGAGGGGACATACTGTCTCCCGACGCCGTCTACCTCCCTTTGCACGCGCCTGGCCTTGGCTTGGGTCTTCTTTTAATTGATCAAGGTTCATGTGGGGCGTCGTTTTATTTCCCTTTAAAGCAGCTTTTCTTGCTCTGACACTTTTGGGACCATCAGACCCCCATGGTACTGGGGGTCGACGGGAATGCCCCCACTTTCGGAAAAGGGTGCTTCTGCTGCAAGGTGAATTCGTGATGGAGGTATTAACGCATCTTGAAAACACTGGAAATCATTTACAGATCTTGCAATATCAGTTGATCTAAAAAAATTCCAGTCCCCATGTTCATCGCCATCTCTGCACTCCTTTGGCTGGAATACCATTCACCTCCTCCCAAAAGTATTGGAAATTGGGCCTTCCTGCAAATCTTCCATGACCTGCCAAGTGAAGTTCAACTGTGAATCAGGTGGCCCCATAGATGGTCATTTGGAGAAAGTCCCAGTTTGAATTTGAATGTGGGGAGTGTCATTGTTCAGTAAAAATGATCTACTCTTTTAAAAACAAAGGGCTCCAAGGCCCTTTCCCCGAGGGTTGCACATAGTGTCTCCCCCGAGGGATGCCCACAATTTAAATCCCAAAGGTAAAAATGGATGGGAACTGCCCAATAGATCTTCAAAACATTTAAAGTTTGATTGTGGAGGAAGGTGATGGATGCAACAGGTAAGGTCTGTCAGCCTATTCTCAAGCCTTCACCGCAGTGTTTTTCGCAAGTGACTACCATTACTGCTACTCCCCCATGAGGGCCATTGTAAAGTTCCATAAAGGGCTTTAAAATTGGGAAACCTTCAGGAAAATGGACATTTTTTCCCGGCATAATCTCTTGTGGGATACACAAACTGGGGGTTTCATAAAACTATCAGGTTGCAGTTCTTCCCATTTTTCTAAATTTCCCCGACAGTTCCATTGGTTAGGGGGATCCAGGTCTTATATTATTTTCCCCCATAAGGTGTTTGGCAGCACGTGGGGAAGGTTTTCCCCACACCTTTAGGGTTCCCTTTCCAGGATCCTGGGAGTCCTTTTTTTATTTGTTTTCCGTGGGAAATAGTTTTTCCCCAGATTTCCCTTTGGGGCAGGGTTTAGGTTTCTTTGCCTAGGGGAAAGGACAGACCTGAGCCTTTTTTCAGGGGCATTTGTCTAGCGGGAGGCCCCTTGGGGGGTTGGCAGCTTGAGTCTTTTGGGGGCAGGTTCAGGATTCCTTTGCCTGGGCAAAAGGGTGTGCCTGGCCTTTACTTCAGGGTTCGCCTAGCAGGGAGGGCTCCTTTGGGTGTGGTGGCAGCTGGGGCTGTCACCGTTGAGGCCTCTGGGGCCTGCTGATGGTCCAAGACCTTACTTTGGGGGGAGTCTCCCAAAGACCCTCACTCCTACTCCTTTCTGGTGGAAAAAACTCACCCAAGGGAGTTCAGCAATTTGGGGCTGAGTTTAAGGAATGGCAAGTGGTGCTGTAAGAAGCATTGGAGGGCAAGGTTGGGGGGAAGGAATGGGCTAAACGTAGCAAAGGGCCCACCTGGCTGTGCAAAAAGCACCGGGCACGTCGCTTTGCCCCTGGAAAAAAATTTTTCCTTGCTCCTTATTACCTCTTTCCTTTTCAAATTTGTACCCTTTTTCTTGCTTTGAAGAAGCTTCATGAGCTTCTTTTCAGTGGTAAAAGCATTTGGACCTGGACATTTTCATCTCCTTTATGGGCCTTTGTACCCCCATTTACACATACTCTTGGTTGTCCTTTTCTTTAAAAAGGCAAGGTTGGCTCCCTGCCCATAACCCCTTTGGCAGTGGAACACCGCATAGGGTTGGGGACTATGGCTTTACTTGAGGGGGTACCATGCTAACTTAACTGATTCTGGAAGGGCTAATGGTTAAAAATTAGAAGAAAAGTTTGGGGTCGACTGTTCCCCCAAACCCTCAAATTTTTCCAAAAACGTTTTTTTGCCACTACATTAAAATTCTCTATTCCTCTAACAGTTTCTCCTCAGAATACCTCAAAGGCTGGAAAAGACAATTCCCTTACACTGATTGAGGGTTTTGTGAGGAGAGCATGAAACTTGAGCCCCCCGGGAAGTTTATCGCACGCAAACGTCCTCCGTCTGGTGACGAAACCTCAACTATCAGGCTACCATTCGCTGTGGGGGGGGAAGTGAGGGTCACGTTTACATCTTCACTATTTTCCGATGAACCCCAAAAATGTCAAGATCCATGATTTATACACCCTCAAAGGTCTTCACTACCGGACTTACTATATGAAATGCTTTCAATTTACCCCGGTAAAATCTCCTTTGTGGATTGAGGGGGGTTTTTCCCTTCTTACCTGGTTTTAGAGCCCGGTACCATTCGTTTCCCTTCTTGCTCTTTGGAAGTGGAAAGGGGTTCCCGAGTGACGTTGTTTTCAGAGGAATGGCGGGATTTCGCGGGCGTCGGGAGAGGGGTAATCTTTGTAAATTTGTATACTCATACAATTTGAATTTTTCATTTTTTCAACCCCCCCCCCCATGGAGTCCAACGAGGGGGAACATGTTGGGGTTCAAAAACTCCCAACAGCCACGGGGTAATGAGGGAAAAAACGCAGCCACATTACAGTATGATGGCATTTTCGGGACCTATGCGCTACTGACTGAAAAAGTGCCTGCTTTACCTGCCATATCGTTTTCTTGACTGGGGCCCTTTTCAAACCCCCCGTCTAACCGAAAAAGGACCAAAAAAGGTGTGTTGCAGCTGCAGGGCGCAGGTGCAGCATCCCAACCTCCGGATCCTGTCTCCTGGAATTGGGGTGCGACCACGGCAAACACACGTGGGAGAGTTTTCCCGGGCCAAGAGGGAAAGAAAACCCGGGGGGGTACACCACCCCTCTATAGGCCTTGGTGCACCGGAAGTCATTTGTCTATCCCTCACTGGTGACCCCCCAGTATGGGGAGCCCTCTGGGCCCACTCCCCAATATTGGGACCTCAAACCCCCCCCCCGCGGCAAGGGGGCCCGTTGGGGAGACTTTCCCTGGAGATTCCTGGACATGGGCTCGGGAAACTTGAACCTCCTCGGTCCCGAGTTTTCCCTTTCGGCGAAGACCTTCCTAGGGGAAGCCTTAAAGAGGGAAAAATGGGGGGGTGGCGGGGCGGCCCCCATGAAAGGGCGGGGGGCATGACGCGAAAATCCCAATCTTAAAAATGTTCGTAATTGTTACTCTTATCCTTTCATGGGCATCAAAGGCCAAGGACCACCCCCGCGCGACCCCCCTTTCCCCTTGGCCTCGAGGCCTGGCGTCGCTGTGCCGAGTCCCGGCCCCACGACCCGTCGGCCCCCACGATCTCTTCCCCTGGGTTTGGCGAGCCCGCGCGCGGCGGCCGCCCTGCCCTTTCGCGGCGGGGGTTCCCCCACGCATCATTTTCATCATCAGCATCCCCCCGTACCAGTCCCACCCGGTGGGAACACGACGGGGGGGAGTGGTCGCGGTCCCCATCGGGAAAACCTCTGCTCCTCCTCCGCTAGGCGGTCTCGGGAGGCGCGGGGGGAGCCGGGTCCCCGCAGAGGGCGCGGCCCCCCGGGTTGGGGGGTTGGGTCCCACATAATCTGCAGGAAAGGGAAAGGTTTTGGGGACCTGTTCGAGGGGGTGGATGGGGTGGTGATCATAATGAGGGATGTGATGGTGAGATAGGGATGCTAAAGACAATAAATAATGAAACCCATAAGATTTTGCTTTGTCTAAAAATAATCACTGATTTTTTTTTTCAAAAATTTTTAATTTTATTTATATATATTTTTCCAGTGTAGTTTTTTTTTTAATAAATAGAATATAAATATCGGTTATTCAAACACGCGTTTCGATTTTGTACCTGGAACTGATGCTGCTCCCCCGTTGTTAGCTCCTCTCCGAAAAAGTCTTTTTTACTGTGCTTTGTTTTTTTTTGTGTTTTCTTCCCTTTCCTCCCCTTCCCCCCTCCCTCCTTCTTTTTCCCTCCCATTTTTTCTTCCTTTTCCCTTCCCTTTTTCCCCCCTTCATTTTTTTGATTCCTTTTCCCCTTTTCCCCCCTTCTTCTCCCCCTCCCTCTTCCTCCTTCACCCCCTCTTTCCCCTTTTTCACCTTCTTTCTTTCCTAAATCTTTTCCCTTTGTTCCCTCTTTCTCTTCCCCCTTTTCCCTTCTCTCCCTCTCCTCTTCCTCCTTCTTTCTTCTCTCCCTTTTCCCTTTTTCTTCCTCGCTCTCCCCTAAAGAATGACCATTCCATGACTACTGGAAATAGCCAAAACCGCGGGCAAAGGAGAAAAAGAGTTGAAAGGGGGAACGTTTTGATTGATTTAAAAACTTTTATTACGGGAACATACCACCCTGCAAAAAACCAGGGTAAGATGCAAAGTCTCTTCAAACGGGCTGTCTTCATTCGTGAAAGGGGGCTGTCAGGGAACTTTAACGTTATATACATGCCTAAAGGGGCTATCCCTTGTCACTAATTGTTAAAATATGGGGTTGGTAAAAAAAAAAAATGCAAAGCAAGACGGGGGTCTATAATAAAGTAAAATAATAAAAGGTGCAAACCGGACAGTCCCACTTGATCGTGGGCTGCAGGGTTTTTTTTCTTAGCTTTTTTGCCGCTTGCAGTGCTGATAAAAAACAGGCTTGGCCTCCCCTAAAAAGGGGATTATATACTTAATGATGGTATTAATTTACATCAAGAAAATTTAAATACCAAGATATTCATGTCATGATTGCCATCAATCATGAAAAATCCAACTCCTTTTTCTTTTTCAGTCAAGGGGGAAATTTTGGTCGTTCTAATTTTTTTCCCCGAAATTTTTTTGCAAACGAGCATATTTCTGATTTTTTGAAGAACACACAACATCTTCAGAGTATAGGGACTGGGGGGAGTTGCTTGCGTTTTTGCAAAATTTTTTATGTTCCCGTAAAACATTTCAAAAGTTTGCTGGGGACATTGACCACTTTCCATTTTCCCAAGGGCCCCCTACAGGGCGTGCTGTTGTTATCGAGTAGGGCGTGAAATGCTTTCCCGTTGCTGCATCAAAACATATTTGCTGGAGTACATTTGCAGCAGATCCTTTATTTCCCATTGGACTCGTTTTACCGCTCGTGTGGGCTGGCCACTGGTGCAGCAGATGGTGCCGGGGCTTGGTTGACGGGGCTTTTATCCTATGGACTGGCCTGTGGCCGGTCCGGCTTTCTGTACAGGGCCATCACGTTGACCCCACATGATCAAAGTCGGGGCTGGGATATCTTTTGGGGGGAAGGGTATTCATTTTTTTGCCCTTTGGCGAAAAACTCAAGGAAATTGGGTTGTGCTCCTTCGACAGTTCACACATTTCCGAGGGAAATTTTTCCTTAGGAGATCTTTTCTGTGCATTCTGAACTTCATGGGAAGAGCGCAGTACGGGCATCGCGGTGTGTCCCCGTGGGAAGCATAACCGTGTCCCCATTTTGAGAAATTAGAGCAAAAAGGTGTCAGGGATTTGAAGACGCACATCTAAAGGTGCCATGCCTTAAACCATTTTAATTTTTTGAAGATTACCCCCCCTTCGTACGTTTAATGACTCTCTGGGTCATCTTTCCCAAAAATCTTGCATAAATGACACGTTCATTGTATGTTTCCTTTTTTCCCTTTCCCAAAAAATTTCTGGCCTTTTCAAGTATTTCAGCTCCTGCACCGGTAGTTGTTATATCACAAGTATATGTTCTTTTTTGGCATCTGACGAAACATCAGTTTTCCCAATTTTCAGTTCTTCGTTGCGTGTGCCATATTAAAAGGGTCCTTTTTTATGGCCTAAGACCAAACGATGTTTACTCCACACAGGTTTTCCTCGTTGATTTTTTTTTCACCCATTTCGGCCCCCACAACACCTGCCCCCCTTTACATTTTCATTTTTTGGGTTTCGTTGGTGTGCGTTGGATCTTGGGTTTTCATTTTCATGTTTCTTTTTTTTGTCACTTTAAAACTTCTGATTATGTGACTTTATTACCACTGGATCAAGACAACTGCATGTCCAAATACCTGATTGCAAGGTAACACAACCCTCTGGGGCACGTCCGAGGTAACGGGGGGGACACCATACACGTCCATACCGGGGGGGGGGGGGGGGGGGGGGGGGGGGGAAGAGAGAAGAAGGGGGGGGGGGGGGAAAAAAGAAAGAAAAGAAAAAAAGAAAGAAAGGAGAAAGGGAAAAAAGAAAAAGAAAAAAAAAGAAAAGAAAGGGAATAAAAAAAAAAAAAATAAAAGAAAAGAAAAAGGAAAGAAGGGAAAAAAAAACAGTAGGGAAACTTATTTCATTAATATGCCCCAGAAGAATAGATTTATAGATATTACCTCATAGAATAAAAGGCTTTGTATTGCAAAAAAAGAAAGAAAGAAAAGGAAAAGGTTTTTTTTAAAAAAATTAAAAAGGGCCCTTATTCATTTACGTCAACGAAATGGTTTAAATTGCTAAACCAAAACAAACCCCATTAAAAAAATTAAAAAATAAAAAAACGTAAACTTAAAAAAAAATAATAAAAAAGTAATTAAAATGAATAAAAAAACACACACAAAAAAAATCTATAGTAACTACAAATTTTTATCTTTGTCTTCAATTCAAGCATTGAGCAAAATTTGGAAAAAATTTGGGGTTCACTTTAGTAATTAACAACTATGACGTGGTGATGGACAACGATAAATATAATAGGAGCATAATAAATAACGAAGGAAAACAAAAATATCAACGACAACAATTTAATAGTATGAAACGATGATGACAATGATAATAAAATGAAATAGAGTATAGTAATAACTGTAGCAGTATATTAGTAACAGCAAAAATTTTAACAAAAATAAATAAAAGTAATAACAACAATAATATAACAAAAACAATAAATAAAAAAAAAAACAACAATAATATTTAAAAAAGCAATAAACACAAACAACCAAATAATTACCCGAAAAAAACCGTCCCCTAACCTTCCGACTTGAAAATATATCAAATGGCCCAAAAGGGCCAAACACGAGAGAGGACGGTTTTTTAATCACCAAAGAACTTCGTCGGTTACACCTCCGTGATGAACAATGGATGCCTTTTTTTTTTAACACTTCAAATTATGTCCACATTTTACATTTCAGGTTGTTATTGCTCAGTGCGCTGGGGGTAATGGTTTCGCCGCAGGCTGCACCGTGCCTCAGTGGCTATCGTTTATTTGTTACGCCGGCCGCCTCGTCTTTCTGCCCCCAACAAAGGGGGGCTGGGCAGACGGCGTGCTACCACAGGTCTGAACACTAAACAGCTCCAAGAGGCACCGAGCACCACAGCGTCCCAGAACACCACGGGGGGAAAAACCCCAAAAATGGCGGGGCAGGGCAAAAAAATGAACAAAAATGAGTTTTTCCCTTTTATTTACCCCATTATTTACACGTTCATTTTTCATAGGCACAATACGGGGAAAAAACACTGCACGATAAGCTTAAACGGGGCAACAAAAATTTTATCGGGCCCCAAAAGGGCACCACGGGGTCTTCACAGGAGCAGCCCAACGTGTCTCCCTTTTGGTTGTTCCTCGCTCCCCGCTTTCACAGCCAGTTGGCATGTTTCCCCAGGTCCCTTCATGTTAACCATGCCCAGGTCCCTTCATGTTAACCTCCCAGGTACCCTTTTTCATGTTAACACAGTTTCGCACAGAGACAAAGACCCACTGGCGTAGCACACCCCCCCCCATCAAGCGACGACCCATCGCTCTGACAACCTAAACATAAAAAAAACTACAAAAATTTAAAAAAAAATTAGTCCTAAAACAAATAAAATTCTTTCAAAAAAAAGAAACCCATAATTGTAAATCATTCTCAAAAACACAAAAATCTTTCATCCGCGCGGATGACATCAGAAAAGGGCCGCTCCCACTGTATATCCCCCTTTCCCCAGGGGCTCGTAGTTCGGCGAACCCTCGCTTCCGAACGCGGGTTTTTTCACCCAATCTTCACCTATGTTTACCTCACCCCCTCAGCCCCGGGGCATAGGTCCCCTCATGGCAGGGCCCGGCTCCCTTTGACTTCCCACCACTCGTCGCGCATCTCCCCATTAGCGGCGCCCCGGGTGCCCAAGTCCCAGGAGTCAGGCAAGGGCCCCACCCAAACCCAACCCCTTTGCCCCCTCGACGATCTTCTGGATGCTCCATTTCCTCAAAAGGCCGAGCTTTGCACCAGCTGGCACCTTTGGCCTTTATCAGAGAAGTTAGCTCCCAACACTGAAACTAACCCCTCCCCGGGCCCAAACAAGGCTCCGCCCAACCGCTATGCCATCAGCCAGCTGCGGGTTTTGATGGGCTTCACGAGGCCCTCTACTCCCCGCATCCTCTTGACAGGACACCAGATTTAGACTCTGTCCGGGGGCAAAGGGGCAGTCGCTCACCCTAAATACCCCTGCACAGCCAAAACCCCTGGAAGCAGGGCCATCTTCACCGTGCACCCCACCAGCTTCCCTCCAAGGGCGACACATGCCTTCTTTTCGTAGGTATTTAAGGGCCCCGCCAAGCGTTCCGTCCAATCGGGCCCCATACACCGGCAGCCCCTGCACCGTCTGCCCACGCCAATACAGCCTCCACTGGCCCCCTTTAGCTGCCACAATGCCCCCTACCCACACAGTCTCTGTGGTGCTCGGAAGTCCATAATGGCAACAATCAGGCCCAAAGGGTCTCTCAGCCCCATGTCCACTGTCAGGGGGCATGGGTTCCTATTATGAACCCCCCACCGCATCGGCTGGGGTTTTTTTAACGGGAGTTTCCCAAGTCGGGGCCCGGGGAACCCAGGACGGGTGGGTTTCGGTCCCCTTCTCCCGTTGTCCCAAATTTTTCGCCTGTACCCCCTTCCTTAGCCTTAGGACTGCCCGGATGGTGACCATCCTGCCACATCCTTCACACTGCTGGAAGGCTCAGAATCCGTCCCGGTTTATAGGACGTGTTCTCCCCCCTCCGCACCGACTACGTCTGTGCCCTTCCTCCCGCACCCCAACAAAGCCTTGGAAAGTGCCGGCTCACCTTCCCCAAAGCACCTTCTCCACTTTAGCCTTCCGGCCCCAGAGGGCATGGGGGGGTGAGCAGCTGGGACTAGGCCATGGTGCCTTCAGAAAGGCCCTTTTACCCCAAAGGGCCCCGCCAGCGCCCCCTGAGGTCCTCAGGGTGTGCCTGCTTGACGTAATTTGCAGTGTGGTCCTGCAAAGCGTCAACAAAGAAATCGTGGGGCCCGGACCCCGTCATCCTTCCCAGCCGAGGTTTCACCTCCTTACCAGCGCCCCCAATCCTGCGCCACTGGGACAGTGTCTCCCACCTACAGTCCGTTCTTCAAATGGGCCCAATACCTCGGCCCGGTGGTGGTGCCCCAAAAGGCGTTTTAAAGCCCCCCACGTTTTGGGGTAAGAGGGTGTTGGGGTGGCGGCAGAGCCCCCAAAACTTCCACCGCGGGGCCCCCTTTGCGTGTTCCACTGCGGGGCCTTTTCTTCCTGGCTCCAGCCCTGGGGAGATGCCAGCATTTCAAATTGGGCGACATTGCCCCCCAGGCCCCTTCCCGCGTACTCAAATGGCTTCGCCGAGGGGCTGCAGGGTGAGAACGCGGCCGTGAACTAACAGGCCCGGGGGGGAAAGGGTGAGGGGGGAGGCAAAGAGGCGGGTTGACCGGGTCCGAGTTTGCCGCCCCCTTACCCCAAAGGGGGCGGTTCCATGGGTCCCCCCCCTTCTCACGACCACTAGCCCGACCGCGATGCGAGGCCCGGGGGTTTCCGCCCCACGGACCCCAGCAAAAACCCCAGTAAATCTGCACTCTGGCTCTGTTGCCAGAACCTCGTCCTGCTTCTCTGCTTTCAACATTTCTACCCCATGACGCCGCCTTTCCGCCTTCATTCCCCCTCAGGCCTGAAAACCCGCCCAATTCCCATCACTTCCCAGGAGATTGCATTTTACACAGGGAAATATACTCTCAAAGATTGCAAAACTAATATCGGGAAGGGCGCTCTGCTATACAGCCTTTTTTTAAAAGATAGGTGGTTCTGAAAGGTTGCATATTTAAAAGGGGCAAGAGTATGTATGCCCCTAAATCCGTAAGCCAAAAAATTAGGGAGTTAATGAGATCACCAGGGAATCGTAAGGACAAAATCAAAAGCCCGGACATTTTTTATGGGGCGGGATGTGCACTGCAAAAGATAATCCTAAGAAAAATAAATCACATCCTTGGGAAAAACCTAGTCAGCATGACAAAAGGTTTCACGTTGATT
>NC_051397.1:22224371-22244371 GCF_015228065.2 Penaeus monodon
CTTCTTTTCTTTCTTTTTTTTTCCTTATCTTCTTTCAAAAACCACACACACCCCACACCCACACACACACAAACACACACCCACACACACACACCCCCCAACACACACACACACATAATATATATAATATATTTATATATTTATATATATATAATTATATAATATTTTAATATATATATATATATATATATAACACAGAACATGCCAAGTGAACGCGTCCCGTGGGCGGCAGCGAGGCGCGTGCGCTCGGGACGCGGAAGCTAAGGCGTTCGAACGATGCGAAGCGGCGTTCGAGCAGCCATGAAATTGCGAGTCACATATTCGAGACACGAGAAATTCTGGATCGGATGAACAAAAAGCGATGACATGCACATAACGATTTTCTTCTCCTCCTTCTTCTTCTTCTCTTTAGCTGCCCTCCTTCACTCTCTCGCTGGCCAGGGAGATGAAAGGAAGGGAAGAAGCCATTCTCTGAAGCCTCACCGGAATCAAACGTCCAGCTCGCGTCGAGAGTTGGGAACTGACTCCGGTCTTTTGCTCTAACATTTTACTCTTTCAAAATTCCACGTCATGTTTCTTTGGGTCACATCACGATGTTTTGTTTCATTTTACATTTTTCTCGTATATCTTGTTGAAATATGTATTAATGGATTGTTAAGTAACAAAACATGTATAGGTAAATAAAAAAGCAAGCACTAATATGTGTAAATGAATTTACACTTGGTGGTCCCGTGTAATTTTTTCATAAAGCACACACACATATATACACGTTCTTATCAATATTAATGTTATCATTATCTCCACTGTTATATTTGTATCACTAATGTTAGCATAACTGTTAATTTTAATATTATTACAATCATCATCATTATTATCAATGTTATTACTATTTTTATTATTATTATTATTATTATTATTATTATTATTATTATTGTTGTTGTTGTTGTTGTTGTTGTTGTTGTTGTTATTGCTATTATTATTCTGATTAGCATTATTATTATTATCATCATTATTATTATTACAATTCTTATTTGGCGTTTAACACCTATGCCACGGCGGCGAACTTCCCCTACGGCAAATGTGTTTTGACTTCTCAAGGCGATAAGTCGTTTTCTCGCCGTGAGATCGGGCTCGAGCGAGCGGTCAGAGCGCAGGCATTTTTACGACTGGCACGACGGGGAATTGAACTCGGGACCACGAGTGTCGGAGTCCAGTGCACTAACCACTGGAACATCACGGCAGTCATGTATCTATCTATCTATCTATACATATATACATATATATACACATATGTGTATGTACACACACACACACACACACACACACACACACATATATATATATATATATATATATATATATATATATATATATATATATATATATATATATATATTATATATATACCGTAATGGGTTGCCACTCAGGTGTCGAATTGCAAGCACAAAGAGGTATATCAATACGGCCGTGAAGAATCTCATCTTTATTTGCAAACGTTTCGAAGGTTCACACAAGCCTTCATTCTCAATGCTGAAAGCAGAAACCAGATAATAATTCGTTAGATGATTTACATAAACAAGGGGAGGTTCTAGAATTTTAACAAAATACGTAAATAAAACGGTAGACACAATAAGTAAAACCAAAATAATAAACAGAGAACATAGTACAAGAAATATATACATAATAAGAGATAAAGTATGTAAAACTGACCAGATTGGTTGTTTGTGGTAAAGGGTGGTTTAATGTGTAAACAAGCTAGTTGCAGTGGTTACGTTGTTTATTTCTGGCTTCATCTTTTTGATTAGGTGGGTTTCAGAGGTGATGAGGTCCTGGCGGGAAGAATGAGAGGATAAAATATTGAATTTTTGTTCGAGAAAGGGTGTGAGTGTTCAAGTGAATGTTCTCTTATTGCGAGAAGGATGGTTTGCTCAGCGGGAGGCCAGTTCTGAAGGACTTTCCTTTATGTTCGTAGATGCGGTGTCGCAGCCATCGTGAGGTTGACCCCACGTACCTAGCTTGGCAGCTAGGACAGGTAAATAAATATACCACATTAGAACATAAGTCAGAACTATAGTTCATAGGTTGTTTCATGAACTTTGCTATAGTATTGGTGTTACTGAAAACAAAAGTGAACTTAATCTGGGGTAGTTATTCCGTAAGAGTGTTTTCAACTGTTTCCTGATTTCATAGCTTAAATCACCCAAATATGGTAGTTTAAATACTTATGGTCTCTTTTGACAGTACAGACAGTTTGTTGGTTGGAGAATTTGTTGTGCAAAAAAGTTTTTGTTATTTATCAACAAATGTAATGGGTATCCATTTGTTGTAAAGAAGTTTTTTTGAAATAACACTTCTTGATGAAAGGCTGCCCAGTTACTACACAAATTGTAGGCCTAGTGATCAGAGTTTTTATACTGTTAATTTTGTATATATATGGGGTTAAAAAATGAGGAAGTGTAGGCCGAGGCCAGTGAATGTTGGTTTACGGTAGATACTAGTATGGAAGGTGCCGTTGTTGTTGGTAACCATAGTATCTAAAAAGGATAGTTGGTTGTTCTTTTGCACTTCACATGTAAAATTGATACTGGGGTGTTTGGAATTCAGATAAGTTAGAAAAAGATTTACGTGGGAAGGGTGACTAAACAGCAGGAAAGTGTCGTCAATGTATCGACGATAATAAAGAGGTCTGAATTCAGGCGGGCATTTTTCTAGCCAGTTTTGTTCGTGATAAATTAGAAATGCATTGGCATAGGAGGGGCCTAGAGGGGGGCCCATGGCTACACCGTTCTGTTTGGGTATACAGGCAATCCTCAAAAGTAAAAACTGAATGGTGGGCTGTGGTTTCAAGTAATTTTTTGAAGTTATCCTTATTTAATCCAAATTTGTTCAGGGAGTAGGTGTCCAGGGTTTTAGTTATTAATTCTGTGGTCTCTTGTAGTGGTACATTTGTAAATAGTGATTCAACATCAAAACTCGCCATATGACGGGTTGTTGGAAGTTCAGTGATGTGATTCTTTGCAAAAGATGTGGAATTATCTATATTTGATTTTATATATATATATTTTTTATATAATATACACAAAAACATCCCAAAAGTGAACGCGCCCGGGGGCGGCAGCGAGGCGCGTGCGCCGGGACGCGGAAGCTAAGGCGGTTCGAACGACCCCCCCGAAGGGCGTTCGAGAACCCCAAAAATTTGCGATTTCACTATTCGGGGACACGAAAAATTCTGGATGGGAGAAAAAAAAAGCAAATGACATGAAACCAAAAGATTTTTTTTTCCCCTTTTTCTTCTTCTTTCTTTAGCTGCCTCCTTCACTTTCGTGGCCAGGGAGAAAAAAGGGAAAGGGGAAGGGAAAGGCCTTTTCCCCTGAACCCTCCCCGGGGAACCCAAACGCCCAGCTCGCTTTCAAAGAGTTGGGAACTGCTCCGGTCTTTTCCCTCAAAACATTTTACTCTTTCAAAATTCCAGCCCATGTTTTTTTGGGGGGTCACAACGAGGGTTTTGTTTCATTTTACATTTTTCTCGTTATTTTGTTGAAAAATTGTTTTAATGGTTTGAAATTTAAAAAAACATGTATAGGTAAATAAAAAACCCAAGCACTAATATGGGTAATGAATTTCCCACGGGGTGGCCCGTGTAATTTTTCATAAAGAACCCACACAAAAATTATAAAAGTTTTTCCCAATTTTAATTTTTCATTATTCATTTTATTTTGATCACTAAGTTAGCATAACTTTTAAATTTTTAATTTTATTCCCCAATATCACATTATATCAATGGTTATTCCCTTTTTTTTATTATTATTTTTTATTATTTTTAATATTTTTAAATTTTTATTTTTGTTTTTGTTGTTGTTTTTGTTTTTGGGTTTTTAAATTTGCTATTATTTTTCTGTTTGGCATTATTTTTATTACATCTTTATTTTTATTAAAATTCTTTTTTGGCTTTTAACCCCTATCCCCAGGCGGCAAAATTTTTCCCTTAGGGAAAAAATGTTTTTGACTTCTCAAGGCGAAAAGTGGGTTTTTCCGCCGTGAGATGGGGGCTCGAGCGAGCGGTAAAGAGCGCGGGGCATTTTAGGGACGGGGCACGACGGGGAATTAAAATCGGGCCACGATTTGTGGGGGCCCCGGCCCCACAAACCCACGGGAAAACATCACGGAAATTTCAGGATTTCTACCCTTTCTATACAATATAAATAAATACAAATATGGTATTTTTAAAAAACCACAAAAACACACACACAAAAACCCCCCACAAAAATATAAAATATATAATATATTTTTATATTTTATATAATTTTATAAAATATTTTATATATATTTTAAATTATATTTTATTTATCCCGTAAGGGGTTTTTGCCACTCAGGGCCCAAAATTCCCAAGCAAAAAGAGGTAATCAATACGGCCGTAAAGAATACCCTTTTTTTTGCAAACTTTTCGAAGGTTCACAAAAGGGCCTTCATTTTTCCAATGCAAAAAGCAGAAACCGATAAAAAAAATTTTTTTAGATGTTTTACAAAACAAGGGGGGGGGTTCTAAAATTTTTAAACAAAATACGTAAAAAAAAAAGGTTTGGGAAAACAATAAGAAAAAAACCAAAAAAAAAAACAGAAAACATGGGTTCAAAAAAAATTATACTTTAATAAGAGAAAAAAGTATGTAAAAGGCCCAGTTTGGTTTTTTTTGGGGTTTTAAAAGGGGGTTTTAAATGTTTTTTAAAAAAGTTTATTTCCCAGTGGTTACGTTTTTTTAGTTCTGGTTTCATCTTTTTATAGGGGGGTTTCAGAGGTGATGGGGGTCCTGGGGGGAAGAATGAGGGGAAATTAAAAAAATTTGAAACTTTTTTTCGAAAAAAGGGTGTGAGTGTTAAGTAAAAATTTGTTCTTTTAAATTGCCGAAAAGGGGGGGTTTTTTGTCAGCGGGAGGCCGGGTTCTAAAGGGGATTTTCCTTTATGTTCGTAAGCGGTGTCGCACCCATCGTGGGGGTTGACCCCACGTATAGGGCAGCTAGGACAGGTAAAAAAATATACCACTTTAAAAAAACCAAAGTCAAAAATTGGGTTCATGGGGTTTTTTCATAAAAATTTTTTGCTATAGTTTTGGTTTTAATGAAAACAAAAGTGAACTTAATCGGGGGGTTTAGTTTTTTTCCGGGTAAGGAGTGTTTTTAACTTTTTCCTGTTTTCCCTAGAAAAAAATCACCCAAATAGGTATTAAAAACTTAGGGTCTTTTTTGACAGTACGGGACAGTTTTTTGGGTTTGGAAAATTTTGTTGTGCAAAAAGTTTTTTTATTTAAAAACCCAACGTAATGGGTATCCATTTTTGTAAAGAATTTTTTTAAAAAAAAACCCATTTCTTGAGAAAGGTTGCCCATTTAAATAAAAAAATTTGTGGGCCCCTAGTGATCAATTTTTTATACTTTTAATTTTGTTTTAATATGGGGAAAAAATGAGGAAATTTGTGGGCCCGGGCCATTGAATGGGGGTTTTACGGCGATACTAGTAGGAAGGTCCCGTTTTTGTTGGTAAAAAATAGTATCAAAAAGGATATTTGGGTTGTTTTTTCCCACTTCAATGTAAAAATTGTTTAAACGGGGTGTTTTGGAATTCAGAAATTTAGAAAAAAACGGGGGAAGGGTAAACAAAACCCCGCGGGGAAATTTGTCTTCAATGTATCGACGATAATAAAGAGGTCTGAATTCGGGCCGGGCATTTTTCTACCCAGTTTTTTCGTGAAAACTTAGGAAATGCATTGGAATAGGAGGGGCCCTAGAGGGGAGCCCATGGCAAACCCCCCCCCCCCCCCCCGATGTTTTGGGTAACAGGCAACCTTTTTCAAAAGTAAAAATGAATGGTGGGCGGGGTTTTTCAAGAAATTTTTTAAAAGTTATCCTTATTTTTTTAAAAAAATTTTTGTTCAGGGATGGGTTTGCCCAGGGTTTTAGTTTAACCCCCTGTGGTCTCTTGTAGTGGATACTTTTGGTAAATAGTGATTCAACAAAAAAACCCCCCTTTAGAGGGGTTTTTGGGAAGTTCAGTGTTTTTGATTTTTTTGGGCCCAAAAAGATGTGGGAATTACAATGGGTTATTGTTTATTTGTTAGGGGGAGCGATGATGGGGACCAAAAAATTTTTGCAAAATTAAATTTTAAAAGTGCCAATTGGGGGAAAAAAGGGGTTTTTTAGGGGGAAAAATTTGCCTTTGTAAAATTTAGGAAGCCCAAAAAATTTTTGGCCAGGTCGGGGGCCAAAGAAGTCAGAAAAGGGTTTTGGGAAATAAAAATGATAAAAGGTTTTTTAATTGTACGAACAATCTTTTTTAATTTTGTTTTCCCAAAGGTATGTAAGTGGGTGGAAACTTCACCCTGTAATTCTTTTGTTTTTGTGTGGTCTTTGGGAAAATTTAGCCATATTTTTTTTTTTATAGTCACATTTGTTTAAGATAAAAAATCCACGTCCTTTGTCGGGTTTTGGGTTAATTATTTGTTTTTGTCTTTTTGTAGGGATTGTAAGGTGACAAGAAACCCTTTAAAATCATGGTTTCCCTTTGACTGCGCGGAGAATTTTCTAAAAGTGTTTTTGGCTATAGTTGTGAGGGATTTTTTTACATTATTGAAGTTGGGGGTTAAAAAATTCACAATTTTAGGGGTTACAAAGTTTCTCAAAGAAGATAAAAATCTTTTGAAAAGGAATTTTTTTTTGGGGTAGGCAGTAGTCTAAGCCATAGGTTATTTAAATTTTTTTGTTCTTCATTTAAAAAACCTTTGTTAGAGGGGAAAAAATTTACTTTTTTTCTTGTCCACTTTTTTCCCCCCCAATCCCGGGTTTTTAAAAGTTTTTTGTTGTGTACAATGCCCAAATTTTACGTATTTTGGGTTATCCCCCATTGCCCTTAAAAAAATCGGGAAAATGCAAATGAAATTTTTTAGGAATAGGGGGTTTTCAACAGTGATGGGTTTCTTTTATTAAGCCCCTTTGGTACCCAGTCCCCTTTTTTCCATTTGTCTTTTTTAATCTCAGGGTTTAAAGGATTGGAAGCCCCAATAAAAACGAAATGTCGGTTTGTATACAAACTAGGTTTGGGAAACCCCGGGAAAAGTTGACAAATTTGGGGGATAAAGATAGTCTTTCCCATTTTTAAAGGGGAACGGATTTTTTCTGTAGTTTCCCTTTGGGGGAAGGGAGATTTTCCCCGGCCCTCCTAAAGGGGTTGAGTGCCTTTTTGCCATATTTTTTTCTAAATTTTATTCCGAAAAGGGTTTCCCACTCAGGTGTCAAATTTTGAAAAGCAAAAAGAGTTATCAAAGGGGCCGTAAAGAATCCCTCTTTTTTTTTTAAAAAACCTTTTCAAAGGGTTTTCACACAAGCCTTCATTTCAATGGAAAGCAGAAACCCCAGATAATAATTGTTAGATAAATTTACATAAAAAAGGGGGAGGTTCTAGAATTTTAACAAAATACGTAAAAAAAAGGGTTTAGACACAAAAAAGGGAAAAACCAAAAAAAATTTAAACAGAGAAAATAGTACAAAAAAATATATACAAAAAGAAATAAAGTAGGAAAAAACTGACCAGGGGGGTTTGTTTGGGGGAAAAAGGGGGGGTTTTTTAATGTGTAAACAAGCTAGTTGCATTTGGTTACGTTGTTATTTCGGCTTCATTTTTTTGATTGGGAGGGGATTCAGAGGGTAAAGGGGAGGGTTCCTGGGGGGAAAAAAAAGAATGGAAGAGGAAAAAATTTTGGAAATTTTTGGTTCGAAAAAGGGGTGGGGAGTGTCAAGTGAAGGTTTCTCTTATTGCCCAAAGAAGGATGGTTTCCCTCAGCGGGAGGCCGGGGTTCTAAAGGGAAATTTTTCCTTTGTTGTAGATGCGGGGTCGCAGCCCGGGAGGTTGACCCCACGAACCTAGCTTGGCAGCTAGGACGGGGAAAAATAAAAAAACCACATTAGAACATAAGTCAGAATAAAATTTTCATAGGTTGTTTCATGAACTTTGCTATATTTATTGGTTTTTAATGAAAAAAAAAAGTGTTTTTAAATCGGGGGGTTTAGTTACCGTAAGAGTTTTTTTAAATTTTTCCCTGATTCATAGCTTTAAAATCCCCCAAAAATATGGTATTTTCCCTATTTGGTCCTTTGACAGACAGACATTTTTTGGGTTGGAGAATTTTGGGGAAAAAAATTTTTTTGTTTTTTTATAAAAAAAAACTGTAATGGGTATCCATTTGTTTTTTAAAGAAGTTTTTTAGAAAAAAACATTTCTTGTTTGAAAGGATCCCCAGTTACTACACAAATTGTGGGCCCCTTTTAGTGATCAGAGTTTTTTTTCGGGTTAATTTTGTTTTTATAAGGGGGAAAAAATGAGGAAGTGTGGGGCCGGGGCCCCAGTGAATGTTGGTTTAGGGGTAAAATACTAGTTTTGGAAAGGGGCCCGTTTTTGTTGGTAACCATAGTATCTAAAAAGGATATTTGGGTTTTTTCTTTTGCACTTCACATGGAAAAATTTGGTTTTATTTGGGTGTTTTTGGAAATTTTAAGATAAGTTAAAAAAAAGATTTAGGGTGGGAAGGTGCCCTTAAACAGCGGGAAAGTGTCGTCAATGTATCGACGTAATAAAGGGGGTTCGGGGAATTCAGGGGGGCATTTTTCTACCCATTTTTTGTTCGGGATAAATTAAAAAATTGCATTGGCATGGGGGGGCCTAGGGGGAAGCCCTGGACACCGCTTTTTGGGGTATACGGGCAACCTAAAAAGGGAAAAAAATTTGAATGGGGGTTTGGGGTTTTCAAGAAAATTTTTTGAAGTTACCCTTTTTTAACCCAAAATTTGAAAAAGGGGAGTAGGTTTTTTTCCGGGGTTTTAGTTTTTAAATTCGTGGTCTTTGTAGTGGGTACATTTGTAAAAGTGATTCAACATAAAAAATCGCCTTTTATGAGGGTTTTGTTGGAATTTCCAGTGATTTGATTTTTCTTTGGCAAAAGTGGGGAAATTATCAGTAGTTTTTGATTAGTGGGTTTATGGGACCCGAGATGGGGCCCAGAAATTTCCCAAAATTTAAATTTAAAAAAGTGCCAATTGATGAAATAAATGGGGTTTTAGGGGAATTTTTTCCCTTGTGAATTTTAGGCAGCCCATAAAGTGTGCCAGGTCTGGGCCAGAAGCATGAGAAGGTTGTGGGTACAAACCATGTTTAGAGGTTTTAATTCGAAGCAATCTTTTTAAATTTTGTTTCCGGGTATAGTAAGGGGGGAAAAAATTCAGCTGTAATTCGTTTAAATTTTTGGGTGGTCATTGAGAATAGCCATCATTTTTTTTGTTTATGTCACATTTGTTTAAGATAAAACCCCAAACTCCTTTGTCGGGTTTTTGGAAAATTATTTTTGGGTTTTTTTTTTTGTAGGGTTTGTAAAGGTGAAAAAAGAAATCCTTGGGAAATGATTTTCCCCTTGACTGCTGCGAAAATTTTTCTAAAAGGGTTTTTGGCTAAGTTGGGATGTTTTTTGGTTACTTTTATTGAATTTGTTGTTATAAATACCCAAAATTTTTTTATGGTTTTTTACAAAGTTTCTCAAAGTACAGATAGAATCTATAAAAAGGGAATTTTGGTTTTGGGGAGGCAGTAGTCTAAGCCATAGGCTAGTACATTTTTTTGTTCTTCATTAAAACTTTGTTAGAGGGGTTTTAAAAATTTACTTTGTTCTTTTTCCTTTTTTTTTTTTTAAATAAATGCCTGGGTTTAAAAGTTTTTTTTTGGGTTTTACAATGTCCACTTTACGTAGTTTTTACCCCACTTTTCCCCCTTAAATTAATGGGGGGAAAATGCAAAAAAATCTTAGGAGAAGGGGGTTTTTCAACAGTGATTTTCATTATTAAGCTGCTTAGGTGGGCAGTCCCCTTTCTCATTTGTCAAATTAACTACTTTTAAGGAGTTGGAAGCCCCATGAATTACAGCTAAATTTTCCCCCCAAATTTATTTATCCCGGAAAACAAATTAAATAGATTGTTTCGTAAAATTTAAATCCTCAAATCAGGTTTAGTACCTAAAAACCTTTCTCAGACTTCTGGCTCCAGCCCCTGGAACATTTTTAGGGGGGCCCTAAAGTTCCAAGCAAATTATTCCCCAAAAGCCCCACATTTCTTTCAATGGAAACTTTTAATTTATAATTTTTGAAAAATTTTTGGCCCCCATCATCGCTCCCAAAAATAAAAATCAATATAATTGAAAATTCCACATCTTTTGCCAAAGAAAATCACATCAATGAACTTTCCAAAAACCCCTCATAAGGGGGAGTTTTTATTTTTGGGAAACACTATTTACAAATGTACCACTACAAGAGACCAAAAGAATTTAAAAACTAAAACCCTGGACCCCCTCCCCGAAAAAAATTTTGGAAAAAAATAAGGATAACTTCAAAAAAAAATTTCTTGGGAAAAAACAGCCCACCAATTTTTTTTTTAAATTTTTAGGATTGCCGTATACCCAAAAAGACGGGGTAGCCATGGGCCACCCTCTAGGGCCCCCTTTCCCATGCCAATGCATTTAAAATTATCACGAACAAAATGGCTAGAAAAAGCCCCCCTTTAATTAAAACCCCCCTTTTTATGCGATACATTGACGACACTTTGAGGGTTTTGTCACCCTTTTCCCCCTAAAAAACTTTTTTAACTTATCTGAATTCCAAAAAACCCCCCGTATCAATTTTTTCAGTGAAGTGCAAAAGAAAAAACCAAAATATCCCTTTTTTGATACTATGGTTACCCAAAAAAACGGCACCTTCCATACTAGTTTTCTACCCAAAACCCAAAAATTTACTGGCCTCGGGCCACAAATTTTCAGTTTTACCCCTTTTATATAAAAATTAACAGTATAAAAAACTTGTCAATAGGGCCTAAAATTTGTGTAGTAAATGGGCAGCCTTTCATCAAGAAGTGTTATTTCTAAAAAATTCTTTACAACAAATGGGTACCCAACGTTGTTTGAAAAAATAACAAAAACTTTTTTTCACCAAAAAACCCCCAACCAAAAAAACTGTCTGTACTTCAAAAGAGGAAACCCCTAATATTTTTAAAAAAACCCCTTTTTTGGGTGGGTTTTTGTATGAAAACAGGGAAAAAAGTTAAAAACACTCTTACGGAATAAACCCCCAGATTAAGTTCACTTTTGTTTTAGTAAAACCAATATATAAACAAAATTCATGAAAAAAAACCATGAACTATAGTTCTGACTTATGTTCTAAAGTGGTATAATTTTTTTACCTGCCAAACTGCCCAAACTAGGTAGTGGGGTAAAACCCCACGATGGCCGGAAAACCCCATTTTACGAACAAAAAGGAAAAATCCTTAGAACTGGCCCCCCGCTGAGCAAACCATCCTTTCCCCGGGAATAAAAAGAACCTTAAATGAACCTAAACCCTTTCTCGAAACAAAGATTTTAATATTTTATCCTCCATTTTTCCGCCAGGACCTATCACCCCTGAATCCCTCCTAATCAAAAAGAGAAGCCAGAAATAAACAACCCTAACCACTTTCAAAAGCTTGTTACCCATTAAAAACCCCCCTTTACCACCAAAAAAAACCCAAACGGGGCAGTTTTAATACTTTTTTTTAATGTATATTTTTCTGTACTATGTTCTCTGTTTTTTATTTTGGTTTTACTTATTTTGTTTAAACCCTTTTTTTTACTTTTTTTTTTAAAATTCTAGAACCCCCCTTTTTTTATGAAATCATTTTAACGAATTAAAATCTGGTTTTTTGTTTCAGCATTGAGAATGAAAAGGGTTGTGTGAACCTTCGAAAAGTTTGCAAATAAAGATGAGATTTTCCCGGCCGTATTTTATATACCTCTTTGTGCTTTTTATATATATAAAAATGTATATGGGGTATGTGGTTGTGTGTGGGGTGTGTGTGTTGTGTGTGTTGGGGGTTTTGTGTTGGTGTGTGTGTGTGGGGTGGGGTGTGTGTTTTGGTGGTGGGGGTTTTGTGAAGCGGGTGTAGTATGGGTTGGGGATATTTGAAAAGTGAATGATTAAATCACGTGATTTAAAGCACAGGAAAAGAATCATGAATTATATCCATTTTTGTTTGTTTTACGAAATGCAGCAATTATATCTCAAGATCATTTAAGGAAGATATCATTAAATATGTAATACATAATATTTTTGTTCTCCAAAAATAGGGAAAAAAATGTTACGGGGAGAACCCGTTTTTGTGAATACCCGTATTTTTTTTTGTAATAGTGTAGTGAAACTTTAAAAATTTAAAGGCCCCCAAACAAAAAAAAAAATCGATTTCAAATTTGTGGAAAGGGAAAAACCTTTTCGTTGTGGGTTGGGGGGGGGGGCAGCCACGTATTAAGTTTTCTGATTAAATCTGGTTTCTCGAACTTTGGTGTTGGGCTGTACAGAGTTACCTCGTACAGATGCCATTTATGCGATAGAAAATATTACCCTACGGAAAATAATTAATAACAGCTATTGCATATACTACTAGCAATATCAAAATTAGACGAGGAGGCCTAGTCTGGATCCAATCACAGGCAGTGACAGGACAAAAAAATGTCGAAAAAGAACGCTTAAAAAACAACCCCAAAGGCCCTTTTTTTCCCAAAATCAAAGAAAATATACTTTTTTTTTATGGGTTTAAAGGTTTAATTTTGGGAAATGAAAGAGTGGGGTTTTTTTATATCGGGGCACCAAAATTTCCACCCCCATCACCCCGAGGGCACCCCCAATTTCTCCACACACACCACACAAAACCCCACACACACAAAACACACACCACACACACACACACCACACACACACACACACACCCCACCACACACACCCCCACACCAAAACACACACAATTAAATGAAAATTATAATAAAAATATATATAAATTTATATATAATATAATACATATTATATATATATAAATATATAAAATTAAAATATTAAAATACACCCCACACACACACACACACACAACACACACAAAAAAAACACACACACCCACACACCCACAAAAACATATATATATATATATATATATATATATATAAAATATTTTTATATATATTATTGAAAATATATTCGATATAAATGCATACATACTTAAACCCATCATCTATCTATCTTTTTTATCTATCTATTATCTCTCTCTTTTCTATATAAAATATATTAAAAATATATATATATATATAATATATAATATATATATTAAATTATAATATAATTATATATATATTATATTTTATTAATATATATATATTGTGGGTGGTGTGGGTGTGTGTGTGTGGTGTTTGTGTGTGGGGTGTGTTTTGTGTGTGTCTATTATATAAAATTTTAAAATATTATATAAATATTATATTTATATGTGTGTTTTTTGGGGTGGTGTGTGGTGTGTGTGTTTTTGTGTGGGGGTGTGTGTGTGGTTTTGTGTTTTGTGTTTTGGGATATGTATATGTATATTTTTTATGCATACACACAACACACACACACAAAACACCCCACACACACACACACACACACACACCAAAAAACCCCACACCCAAACTATATATATAATATATTATATAATAATAATATATTTATTAATATACACCCTATATATATATAATTATATATATAAAATATATATATATATATTATTTTATATCATAATATATTTTATAAAATAAAATATATATATATATATATTATTATATATATAAAAATATATATATAGGTATGTTTTTATATATTTTGTTTGTGTGTACATATAAATTATAATATGTGTTTTTGTGTTTTTTTTGTGTGTGTGTGTGGGGGTGGGTGTTTTGTGTGTGGGGGTGTGTGGTTTTGTGTGGGGGTGTGGGGTGTGTGTGGGCCCTATGTATAGGGATTATATGTAATATAATATAAACTAAAAACATACACAAACACCAAAAACACACACACACCCCAACAACACCACACACAAAACACACACACACCAACACACAAACCCCCTATAATTATTTTAATATATATAGAAAAAGATAGATAGATAGATAGGTAGATAGATAGGAGTATAAAAATAATTCACAGTAAACCAAGTATAAAAAATAGACCAAAAATTTTTGGGGCAACTTTCCCTAAAGCCCAAACGTTCAGGTTCGAGGGTAAGCCTTTTTCAGGTCAAGGGCGCATTTTTTCTCCCCAGCATCCTTGAAGATGGACGGGCGCGCGTACCCTTCCGCTGCTCCTTTTACACCCGAAAGCAGGGTACGTGAGGGGTTAACTAAAAGTCTGCTTGAGGAAAAAATCTTTACTTTATCCAGTTTTACTGGGTGAAACTTTTTAAAAAGAGGACAGGGAAAAGGAAAAATTTTGGGGAAACCTGCGTCTGGTGTGTGAAAGCATGTGTTTGTGTGTGTGTGGGGTGTTTTGGGTTTTGTTTGGGTTTCTCGTTGCGTGTATTTTGTGTTTCCTAGGGACTCTGCTTTAGCCCCCACTTAATTTCACTGCTCGTCCCGGGTACTAGTGAGGAGGCCTTCTTTTTTCAAGCAATTCGAATTGGGTTCAAAATGAGATTTTTAAAGCCCGTTGCTTGGGGGAAATTACTTTAAAAGATTAATGTAGCGTGCGTGTATCTGGTTTTTTTACAGGTTTTTTAGCTGGGGTTTCCTCGGGAAAGTTCTCGAAACCAAAACCCTTATGCCAAAGGGCCCAAGGAAAGACCCGAAGAGGTTTTGGCCCCGGTTAAAAATGAAAATGAAAAAGGGTCCTAACTAAATGCGATCCTCATAAATGGGGGGTTTGGGAAAAATTTAAAAAAAAGGGGCTAGAGTTTTAGTATTTTTAAACTTGTTACGGTTTTTGTTTTAGATTCTTTTTAGTTGCTTTGTTTATACTACGAGGAACTGAATACCTATTGCAATGCGATTGGAAGTAGTTTAATTGAATGCTTTATCATTAAGTAAAGTTTGATTCCCTTTTCTTGTAACTCGGCTTGGCTGTCTCCGGAACAAAGGTATTTCTCTCCTCCTTATTATCTTATTGGTTTATTGAGTTAAGTTCTCTGTTTATCACTGCTTCTTTTAAGATTTCAGCCGAAAAGGCATATCTCGTCGAAAGGTAAGGCTATGCGATCTAATCTATGTATCTGTGAACTGATATATATATATATATATATATATATATATATATATATATATATATATATATATATATATATATATATATATATATATATATATATATATATATATATATATATATATATATGTGTGTGTGTGTGTGTGTGTGTGTGTGTGTGTGTGTGTGTGTGTGTGTGTGTGTGTGTGTGTGTGTGTGTGTGTGTGCAGAGTTTGGATGAGTAGCTATCAGAATAGATTACACACATATATATCTAAGCCTACTATACCTACCTATCTATCTCTCTGTCCACACACACACACACACACACATGTATATAGTGTGTGTGTAGAATCAAAATATATACAGCAAAGTTTGAAAAAGGAAACAGCACAGTGACTAATCTTTACGGACCAAGACCAACGGCCGACTCGAATACCTGGGATGCAAATATACACGATATTGTTTACACCATTTACAAGAGCCGTAATCTTGGTAGCATGAACATTTACGCTTAGTCATATATGTGAGGATGAGAACTTGCTTATATTGCAACTGAGGAAAACTTATAAATCTTTGACAAAGCTGATTATGCAGATTATCCTGCTGAAATATACTCTGTTTAGCCTGCAGTGAAGCTGCTGTCGGGGGTTTCACCAGCTGAGTGCAGATAATCGATACAAATATGCCGCGTGATGTAAATGACTATAATACCAACTGACTGCCAGCAAATCATTGCAATTAATGCACATTCAATCATGCGAACACCATACATGCCAGTACGATTAACCAAATTACTGTGCAAATTTCTGATGATGGAAAACGGGAAGGCCTAATCGGCAACCCATGAGCCACTGGTGATGAGGCGGAAATGAGATATGTGATAAAAAAAAAAGACAAAACAAACAAAAGAAGCAGTATAAGTAAACCAGGTAAGCGAACGCGGTTGCAATGCATCCCGTTAAAACAGACAAAAAAACGTACGGAAAAAGCGTCGTTCGCTGTTATGCAGCAGGTAATGCTGGACGAGTAATATTCCCTTGAAAGAGAGCTCAAATAAAGAACGATGATTTGAGGAATGCGACAGCCTTTACGTGATGTCAGTGCTAAGAATTTTAGATATTTAACTTTTTACGATGTAACTTCATCGGTAGTGTTGCGTCTTCACCATATATACTAACCAGAGTCTAACATGGGCTTTGCTGATCATTATATAAGCAGGAGCACTAACTTCTCAGGTAAATATATCCTGCTTGAATACCACTGCAAGAACACCCAAGGAAGTCCCACGCATCCCCTGAGCGCTGTGCCTGACCCACCGCTATTCCGGGCCACGAGGTCAACGCAGGTCCATTTGTCTCCGTTTCTCGGCGCTTAACCGAATCAGCGGCGAATGCGACCGGAAGCCGCTGCGCTGGCTGACGCCATTATTGGTTGCATTTGGTCGCTTTGGTTGTTGCTGTTTGTTGTTGTTGATTTTGCCACTATTTCTCTAATCATGATGCAAGCGGAATATGAAACTATATATATATATATATATATATATATATATATATATATATATATATATATATATATATATAGATATATAGATATATATATGTATATATGTATATATATATATATATATTTTTTTTTTCTTTCTTTCTTTCTTTCTTTCTTTCTTTTTTTTTCAGATTCATGTTGGAGGCAAAGTGGCCACGGTTCCGCAGCTCGAAGCCCCGAAGAACCGACGTGATGGCTTCAAGGTGTCGGATTCCTTTGTTTTTTTCGTCTACGCGAGAAGAGCTGCCGTTGCTCGCCATGAGGACTGTTACTTGTAATGGGCTGTACAACACCTATGCATATAGGCAGATGATAGGTAGGTAGATAGGTAGGTAGGTAGGTAGGTAGGTAGGTAGGTAGGTAGGTAGGTAAGTAGGTAGGTAGATATGCAGGCAAACAGACAGACAGACAGACAGGCAGACAGACAGACAGATAGATAGATAGATGGATAGATAGATAGATAGATAGATAGATAGGCAGGCAGACAGACAGACAGACAGACAGATAGATAGATAGATAGACATGCAGGCAAACAGACAGATAGACAGATAGATAGATAGATAGATGGATAGATAAATAGATAGATAGATAGATAGATAGGCAGGCAGGCAGGCAGACAGACAGACAGATAGACAGACAGAAGGATTCTTAGACAGAGGGAGAGTCAGAAAATCAGAGGCCGAGCAACAAACTAGACAAACTGTTAGCAAGAAACTGGCAACGGAAGCACACGCTATCCTCCTGGTCTTTGAATCGGATTCTCAGGTGGGATTTGTATTTGTGTGAAGGAAAATTCTGTCACCGGATCTTGATTGTATGCGCGCGCGCGTCTGCGTGTGTGTATGTGTATGTGTAAGTGCATGTGTATGTGCATATGCATGGGCATGTGCGTGTGCGTTGCGTGTGCGTGCGTATGTGCATGTGATCGCGTGCGCGTGTGTGTGTGTGTGTTCTCTACACATCAACGACGTGGGTAAGGGTGAGGGCGTGCATCTGCCAGCGCTGTAGGACTCGAAATAAAAGCAGTCGTTAGTGAGGGAGATTTGAGTGAAGCGGCGCACGCAGAGCGAAAGGGGAAAACAGCATTACCGAAATTGAAGCACTTGAGTGAAAGTGCTGCGAAGAATGAGGGGAAATTATCGAAAATGAGGGTACATTAGCGAAAGAGAGAGAGCCCTCCTGAAAATGAGGCGCGTCGGACCAGCTGGTGCCCAAGGAGATCCCGGAACAGACTGAAGGTCGTTATGAGGCCAGAAGACGAGGAGAGAGAGGGGGGGGGGGATGAGGGGAGGAGGACGTGGGCGCCGTCTCACACGCTGCCAACGAAAAGGCACAAAGTCAGGCTGCCGGAGAGAAAGAGACAGATTCAAAGGCATAACAGGAAGCTGGGACAAAATATCTATCCTTGAGTGTGTGGTGTGTGTGTGTGTGTGTGTGTGTGTGTGTGTGTGTGTGTGTGTGTGTGTGTGTGTGTGTGTGTGTGTGTGTGTGCGTGCGTGCGTGTCTCCCGCAGTGTGAATAGGTGGGATGATCTGCCCTTTACAGTGACTGATGATCAGGTACCCGCGCCTACTACGGGCGTTGCAGCAAAGACTCCTTTGATAACCGCCGGTCCAGTCTCAGCACAACTGCATAAAGGTCTTATAAAGCAAATACAACTCTGTACAATTCACTGGATTGCTGAGTGCAAACCAATAAAAATAACTAAATCCGCGCACGGTACATACAAGAGTTACTGATTTACGAATTATATAATTCACAGCAAAGAAACATGATAAACAGTCTGAACAATACAGAGCTTTGCTGATTTATCACAAGAAGGAATATAAAGGAAGCGGCAATTTCCCTAACAGATAACCCCGGGGAAACACCAATTGGAAAATAAGAGAGAAATAACAGTTTACATAAGAAACAGCTTTATAGTCTATCAAGTGAATTAAGAGCATCGTAAAAATCGGCTTTCGAAACCAGATATGAGGATGAAAGGAATGCGAAAGACAAAAAAGAAAGAGGAGGAGAAAAGGGGAAAAGAATGAATCTTAGAAAAAATACAATAGGCTCGGAGCGTTTGCGGGAAGGGTCGTCTCGAAAGCAAACTGGATTTCCCCGTGGCCCGCGGAAGCAAGGGCGAGGTAACGAATACGAAGGAGCAGAGAACGAGGGAAGTCTGTGCCAAAGCCTCCCGATGGCAAGAAAAGGAAACAGAGAAAAGTGTCATGGTCGAGAATTTTCCAGCGTTGATACATTAGACAGACGAAGAATCGTGGGCTCCTCGCTTTTTATGGTTAATGCTTCATAATCCACCAGCGCCTGCCACTGTACGAAAAAAAAGTCCGACGAAAAAGAACATAAAACTTCCAGTTTCTTTGTTTCCCTCGTGTTTATATACATTTTTTGTACACGCGACGTCACTCGTCTGACACCGCCCCCCCCCAACAGCTATCATCTTTCCCCTTCCTCCGCCTTCTTATTTCATCCTTTTCGCTCCGCCATTCCTCTTCCCGTCATCGGCATTTTTCGATAGACTCCTGTCTTTTATGCGCTCTTTATCTAATTTACTTTTCTTTTGTTATAAGCAGTTTCTCTTTTCCCTTTCTTCCTCCTCCGGGGCTTCCTTTGTCTACCCTTCCCCGCCATCCCCCGCCTTCCCTTCGCACGCTATCAGCCCTTATCTCCGACAGCCAGAAGCTATACCCAAACTTCTTATGAAGAATATACGCATTATCTCCAACCCCCCCGCTGCCACCTTTTCCTCCCCTCTCTTCTCCTCTGGTTACGCCTTCGCTTTTACCTATCCTTCCTTACTCCTTTCCTTCATTTCACCTTCTTTTCTACCCTAACTATCTCCCCCTCCCCCCAAGGCCCCACCTCTTCTCACTACCTAACCCCCTCCTCTTGTTACCCCCCCCCCCAACCTTCCCTTGGCTCCTCCGATTCCTCTTCCCCCGAACTTCCCTTCCAACTTCCTCCTCTCTCCCGTAAACCCTCCTTCCTTCACTCTGATTCAGGCTTCCTCTCCGAGGCCCTCTCCCGTTTTCCCCTTCTCCCTCTCTCCCTTCTCCCTCTCTCTTTTTCTCCTTCTCTCCTTCTCTCCCTCTCTCCCTTTCTTCCTCTCCCTCTCCCCACTCCGTCACTCCTCTCCTGATCCAAAATATTTTGGTTGCCCTTTTTTGCACCGGTCTCTCAGCGCCTCACAAGCCCCCCCCCCCCCCCTCCGCCCCGACGTCTGAGCGTAGGCCGCATCGCCCCAACGCCTTCCCTCTGTTATCTCATTCTCTTTAACCACTCCTCCCTCTCTTGCGTTCGCCGTTGTTCTTGCCTGCTGTTTCCTCCCCGCTTGGCCTTTGAGTGCTATCCGGTCCGAGGCGGAAAAT
>NC_051397.1:22251871-22259371 GCF_015228065.2 Penaeus monodon
TAATAATAATAATAACAATGATAATAAAATGATAATAACAATAATGATAATTACTATTATTATAATTATTATTATTATTATTATTATTATTATTATTATCATTATTATCATTTTATACAAAGGCTTCCTTAGATCTGCTAATTAAAATCAAACACCGAGTCACTACCAGCGACCTAGGGTGATTGAAGTTTGAGGCAATGGAGCATCAACAAAAAACATGCAAAATGTGCAGAACAACCACAAATCAAAACATCCAGTCGAATCATTTCACGCAAACGTGAAATGAACAAAGAACACTTCAGATTGATAACACTCTTCTGAGAACATGGACTTCTTCTAATTTTGGATTTCCTGGTATTTGTTCAAGAAACCTATCCGTACCCTTCTTTATAAGGCCAAGAGCTCCAATAACAACAAGCTAAGTTTTGGCTTTTAAATGCCACATCTTTTCCACTTCTATTTCCAGATCTTTATACTTTGATATCTTCTCGAACACTTTCGTTAGGACGTTTCTGTCTGAAGGGATGCTCATATCTATAAACAGGCAGGTGTTGTTTATTTTGTCCTTGATGACGATATCTGGACGATTTGCTTATATAGTACGATCTGTGTGAATTGGAAAGTTCCACCAGATTGTAGCATCTTTGCCTTCAGTAACTGGCTCTGGATGGTGTTTGTACCATTTATCCTGTGTTCCGATAGAAAAGTGTTTGCAGATCTTCCAGTGCAGGTACTTGCCCACTCTGTCGTGTTGATTTTTGTACTCATTCAGTGTTAATATTGAACAACCAGATACAAGGTGATCAATTGTCTCAACCTTGTCTTCACAAAACCTACACTTTGGGTCAGTGCCATTGTGCAAGATGTTAGCTTGATAGTTTCTGGTAAACAAACTTTGATCTTGGGCTGCAAGAATAAAACCCTCTGTTTCCCCTTTAAGTCCAAAGCTTCTAAGCCACTGATGAGTCACAGTTTCATCTACATCAGTGTGTTTGCTTCAAGCTGCAAACTGTCCGTGGAGAGGCCTTTCATGCCACCTAGATTCAAGTTTTTCTTGTCCGACCTTCTTTGCTTTTTGTTTTTTATGTTTAGCAGCCAATGTTGGCAAATTTGTTGATTTTTTCCCGCTCCAATACCAAATTTCCTGAGAAAATTTATTTGATTCCTTTACTATTAGGTAACCTTTTAGATTTTTCGTACTTAACTAATTGAGCATCCAATCGTTGGGTTTAGTTTAAAGTTTTGCAAGAGTCAATGTGATTTTTTTGTACGAAAATTTCCAACTGCATACCCCCCTACCTCCTTACTTTGGGGACGTCAGACCGTCTACTTGTTTTAGGTGATACATTTTTTGCTGTCAATGACCCTAATTTTGGTGTCAATTTGTTGATTTAGTAATTTCCAGTCTTTTACTTTAAAAAATAGAAAACCCAAAGGTATTGCAAGGGTTGTTTGTTTTGTTTGTTCTTGATTTTAATTCTTTTTTTAGGATTGCCCTTACTCTTTCGGACATCTTAAAATTTTTTTTTCTCATTATGTTTGTTGTACCCCTTTTCCTTTCGTTTTCCTACATTTTAAGGTTTTTTCCTGATCTACTTTATTCGGTATCAATACGAACTTTATTTTGTTGAGTCATATTTTTCCTTTGCTTAAGGTGTTTTGCACATTTATCGAGAAAAAAACTTTCCCCTTGTCTCACGGGAAATTTTTTCCCTTTTTAGCAACTTTCCAATTTCTAAATAAAGTTTCAAGTACCCAATAGAATAAATGATTGATCTTCTTGTCCTGTCTTTATCCATCCCCGGGTTGGTAAGAAGTGGGAGGGGATAAGTGCCTACAAAATAAAAGGGGGGGAAAAGGTCATCCGGAAAGTTTCCGCTTGATCGATGTTGTTTAAAATAAGAGTACCTTTCCCCGGTTTTGGAGTCAGATTTGTCCCCCATAATGTCATGCTGTTTCGAAAAAAATTTGTTAATACAGGAGAGCTCTGAGAATTTCAAAAGGATTTTTATTTTAAGAGGGGGGGACACTGTAAAAGGCTTTTTAAGCGACCAAGCATACGTGTTTTAATATGAGCATTTTCGAGAAACATTTTTTTTTGAGCGTTGACTTTTAAACCGTATGTCCCCTGCAAAAACCCCCTTTTTTTCGTTGGGAAAAAAAAATTTTTTTCCCCTTTCCTTGTTCTGTAGGTTTTTTCAGTTAAGATTTCGGTAAATAAATTTTTGGAGGTTGTTTAAACATGTAGGGTCGTTTTTTTGGGTATCTGTTTTTGTTTCTTTGGCCCAAAAGATAAGAGTCCCTTTAAAACCCTTAGGGGTTAGTTGGCCTACAAAATTTAGTTTTTAAAATAGATGCAATTTTGGGAGCGCTGAAGAAAGGATTTTGCCAAAAAAATTTGGGATCTGGTCAACCCAGGTGACTTTCATTTTTTGGGGGTTTTTATGCGTTTTGAATTTTTTCTGGTTATTTTCCATTTTTTTTTCGGGAATATCCCTGGTGCTATTCTCAAAATTCGATCCATGCGTTTTTATTGTATATTTATCTTTTTTCCCGATATGTTCCCAAAATTCCCAGACCCTTTTCTTGATGGTAAGTTCTAAAGAGTTTTTCTTTTTTTTATTGCGGTTTAAAAATTTTCGGAGTTCCGGGAAATTTTTTGCTGAAGAACTTTTAGCGTTTGTATATTACGTAAACCCTTTTTGCTTTAACCCGAGGTTTTTTTTTATTTTTTAATCGTTTTTTTGTTTTTTAGAAAGTATTTTTGATTTATTTTTCTTTTCTCGTTTTCTCGATTGCTTTCCCTTATCTTTTTGAGTTCGTCAATATAGATATTTTTTTCTAGAGTTTTTATTTTTTTCTTTTATCATGCCATTGGCTTTTCGAGGTTTCTTTTTTTTTTCTTTTTATTTATTTTTGTTATTTTTATTTTTATTTTTATTTAATATTAAAACAAAATTATTTATTAATTATTTTCATATCATTTTTTACTGCTTTTTCTCTTCGCATTCCCCCCCTCTTTCCCCTCCTCTTCTCCTCCTCCCCCTCTCTCCCTCCCCTCCACCCCTCCCCCCCTTTTAAAACCCCCCCTTTCCCCCCCCTCTCCTCCTCCTCTTTTCTTTTCCCTCCCTTCCCCCTTTTCCTCTCTCTCTCTTCCCCCTTTTCCTCTCTCTTCTCTTTCTCTCTTCTCTCCCCTCTTCTCTTTTCTTTTTTTTTTCTTTTTTTTTCCCTTTTATCTATGTTTTAAAATTAATTCCATTGTTTTCCCAAATTTTTCTTTGAACCGTTAATTTTTTTGTTTTTTTTATATCCTGAACTTGCGTTTTCCTTAAAGCTTAAAAAATTTCGAATCTGCTTGTGCAAAGACCACTTACAGAAGAACGAAAGCTGACACAGTAATTGAAGACACACAAACCGAACATCAAGGAAGCAGAAACTGGACAGAAAAAACAAACAAACTAAAAGACCGATGAGTCTGAGAGGCTGTCCAAAGTCATTACCATTTTTTCATAAAAAGAAAGAAAAAAGAAAAAGTCGACAGATCACACGGATATATTATTTTCAAAAACACAAACTTCGAGAAATCACAAGGCAGCTTATTTTCCTTTGCTGACGTCACTCGGTGTCTTTTCAAAAACTTGGCGCCAGAAATGCTACTTAGGCGGGATTCACCCTGCATCGACCGAGGTGGGGGGGGGGGGGGCAGAGGAGAGCAAGAGGGGGAGAAAGGAGGAAGAGAGGGCAAAATGTGGGAAGGGGAGAGGAAGAACAGGTAGAGAAAGGGGGGAAAGAGGAGACAGGGGAAACGAAGGAAGAAGAGGAGAAAACGAGGAGGGAAAGGAAGGGATAAAGAAAGATAAGATGAAGAAGGAGGAGGAGAGAGATGGAGGGGAGGAGGGAGAAAAGACAGATCGAAAGCCAGGATCAGGGAGAAGTAAAGTGTGAATAAAGTAAGAAAGAAGAGAAGGAGAGGATATCAGGTTTAGAAGAAAAGGAGGAGGTGGAAAACGGATACAAGAAGGAAACAAGGCATAACGATACCATAACAGGAGGAGAAGGACGACGTGATATGAAAGAGAGAAAAAAAGAGAAACTGAATCGTGGAAACATCAGAAGAATAAAGAAATTCGAAAATGGACAAGCGCGTTTCGAGGATGTATAAAAAAGAAGGAAAAGGAGAAGAGGAAATTACCAGCAGAACACGGCAGGAAAGGAAAAAACGAAAAATGAAACGAGAGCAGAAAGCAGGGAGGGGGGGGGAGGCGAAGGAGAGAGGAGGGAGGGGGGGGGCGAAGGAGAGAGGAGGGATGAGCAGACAAAGAACAAAAGGAGGCAAAGGAAGAGAGGAGGGAGGGGGAGGCAAAGGAGAAGGAGGGAGGGGGAGGCGAAGGAGAGAGGAGGAGGAGAGAGGCGAAGGAGAGAGGAGGGAGGGGGAGGCGAAGGAGGGGAGAGGGAAGGGGAGGCAGGGGAGAGGAGGAGGGAGGGGAGGCGAAGGAGAGAGGAGGGAGGGGGAGGCGAAGGAGAGAGGAGGGAGGGGAGGGGGAAGGAAGAGGAGGGAGGGGAGGCGAAGGAGAGAGGAGGGAGGGGGAGGCGAAGGAGAGAGGAGGGAGGGGGAGGCGAAGGAGAGAGGAGGGAGGGGGAGGCGAAGGAGAGAGGAGGGGAGAGGAGGCGAAGGAGAGAGGAGGGAGGGGGAGGCGAAGGAGAGAGGAGGGAGGGGGGGAAAGGCGAAAGGAGAGAGGGGGGGAGGAGGGGGGCGAAGGAAGAGAGGAGGGAGGGGGAGGCGAAGGAGAGAGGAGGGAGGGGGAGGCGAAGGAGAGAGGAGGGAGGGGGAGGCGAAGGAGAGAGGAGGGAGGGGGAGGCGAAGGAGAGAAGAGGGAGGGGGAGGCGAAGGAGAGAGGAGGGAGGGGGAGGCGAAGGAGAGAGGAGGAGGGGGAGGCAAAGGGAAAGAGAGGAGGGAGGGGGAGGCGAAGGAGAGAGGAGGGAGGGGGAGGCGAAGGAGAGAGGAGGGAGGGGAGGCGAAGGAGAGAGGAGGGAGGGGGAGGCGAAGGAGAGAGGAGGGGGGGGGGAGGCGAAGGAGAGGGGGAGGGGGGGGGAGGCGATGAGGAGAGAGGAGGGGGGAAAGGAGGCAAAGGGAAAGAGAGGAGGGAGGAGGGGCGAAGGGGGAGAGGAGGGAGGAGGAGGGGGAAGGAGAGAGGGGGGAGAGCAGACAAAGAAAAAAAAAAGGGGGGCAAAGGGAGAGAGGGAGGGGGGGGGGGGGAGGCGAGGGTGAGAGGGGGGAAAAGGGGAGGCAAAGGGAGAGAGGAGGGAGGAGGAGGCAAAGGAGGAGGAGGGAGGAGGAGGGGGAAGGGGGAGAGGAGGGAGGGGGACAAAGGAGGAGGGGGGAGGGGGGGGGCGAAGGAGAGAGGAGGGAGGAGGGGCGAAGGAGGAGGGGGGATGAGCGGGACAAAGAACAAAAGGAGTCGAAGGAGAGAGGAGGGAGGGGAGGGAAGGGGGAGAGGAGGGAGGGGGAGGCGAAGGAGAGAGGAGGGGGGGGAGGCGAAGGAGAGGGGAAAGGGAGGGGGGGGCCCGAAGGAAAAGAGGAGGGAGGGGGAGGCAAAAGGGGGAGAGGAGGGAGGGGGAGGGGGGAAGGGAGAGGAGGGGGGGGGGAGGCAAAGGAAAAGGGGGGGGAGGGGGAGGTGAAGGAGAGAGGGGGAAAGGGGGGGGGGGCGAGGGAGAGAGGAGGGAGGGGGAGGCGAAGGAGAGAGGGGGGAGGGGGGGGGTGAAAGGAAAAGGAGAGGAGGGAGGAGGAGGCAAAGGGAAAAGAGAAGGGAGAGCAAAACCAAAACAAAAGGAGGCGAAGGAGAGGAGGAGGGGGGGGGAGGCAAAGGGAGAGAGGAGGGAGGGGGGGGGGGGAAAAGGGGGAAGGAGGGGGGGGGAGGCGAAGGGGGAGAGGAGGGGGGGGTCGGCGAAGGAGAGGGGAGGGAGGGGGGGAGGGAAGGAGAGGGGGAGGGAGGGGGGGGAAGGAGAGAGGAGGGGGGGGGAGGCGAAGGAGAGGGGAAAGGGAGGGGGGAGGCGAAGGATAGGGGAGGGGGGGGGAGGCGAAGGAGAGAGGGGGGGAAGGGGGAGGCGAAGGAGAGAGGGGGGAAGGGGGGGGCAAAAGGGTTTGAGGGAGGGGGAGGCGAAGGAGAGAGGGGGGAGGGGGGCGAAGGGGGAGAGGAGGGAGGGGGGGCGGGAAGGAGGAGGAGGGAGGGGGGGGCAAAGGGGAAGAGAGGGGGGAAAGGGGGGAGGCGAAAGGAAAGGAGAGGAGGGAGGGGGAGGGGGAAGGAGAAGGGGGGGAGGAGGAGGCGAAAGGAGAGAGAAGGGATGAGCAGACAAAGAAAAAAAAAAAAAAAAAAAAAAAAAAGGAGGGAAGGAAGAGGAGGGAGGGGGAGGCGAAGGAGAGAGGGGGGAGGGGGAGGCAAAGGGAGAGGAGGGAGGGGGGGGGCAAAGGGAAAGAGAGGAGGGAGGGGGGGGGCGAAGGGGAGGGGAGGGAGGGGGGAGGGAAGGAGAGAGGAGGGAGGGGGGAGGCAAAAGGGAAAAGGGGAAAGGGAGAGGGGGGAAAAAGGAAAAGGGGAAAGGGGGGGGGGAGGGAAGAGAGAGGAGGGAGGAGGAGGCGAGGGGGAGAGGAGGGAGGGGAGGCGAAGGAGAGAGGAGGAAAGGGGGAGGCAAAGGGGAAAAGAGGAGGGGGAAAGGGAGGCGAAGGAAAAGAGAGGAAAAGAGACAAAGAAAAAAAAGGAGGCGAAGGAGAGAGGGGGGAGGGGGGGGGCAAAGGGAGAGAGGAGGGAGGGGGGGAAAAGGGAAAGAGAGGAGGGAGGGGGAGGCGAAGGAGAGAGGAGGGAGGGGAGGCGAAGGGAGAGGAGGGAGGAGGAGGCGAAGGAGAGAGGAGGGGGGGGAGGGAAGGAGAAGGAGGGAGGGGGAGGCGAAGGAGAGAGGAGGGAGGGGGAGGCGAAGGAGGAGGAGGGAGGGGGAGGTGAAGGAGAGGGGAGGGGGGGGAGGCAAAAGGAGAGAGGAGGGAGGGGGAGGCGAAGGAGAGAGGGGGGGGGGGAGGGGGAAGGAGAGAGGAGGGAGGAGGAAGGAGAGGGGAAAGGGAGGAGGGAGGGAAGGAGAGAGGAGGGGGGGGAGGCGAAGGAGAGAGGGGGGGAGGGGGGCGAAGGAGGGGAGGGGGAGGGGGAGGCTAAGGAGAGAGGAGGGAGGGGGAGGCGAAGGAGAGAGGAGGGGGGGGAGGGAAGGAGAGAGGAGGGGGGGGAGGCGAAGGAGAGGGGGAGGGGGGGGGGGAGGCGAGGAGAGAGGGGGGGGGGGGCAAAGGGAGAGAGGAGGGAGGGGGGGGCAAAGGAGAGAGGGGGGAAAGGGGGAGGCGAAGGAGAAAAGGAGGGGGGGGAGGCAAAGGAGAGAAAAAGGGAGAGGGAGAGAAGGAAAAGGAGGAGGGGGGGGGGAGGCGAAGGGAGGGGAGGGGGGGGGGAGGGAAGGAGAGGAGGGGGGGGG
>NC_051397.1:22266871-22269371 GCF_015228065.2 Penaeus monodon
TTTTAGATCGTACATATTGTCATTACTATCCACACAAGTTTTAGTTGTTATAATATAATGTGAAGTGAGATATCCGTAGACATTTGCCCGATACGCATCCTGAACGAAAATCAGGATGGTAAATGACTAAAGAAAATTAAACTGATGCATGATATCATATATCATGCACATGTAAACATGATTTATTATAATTAATGAAATATAATAATAATAATACAAATGATGATGATAATGATGATGGAGATAATGTTTATAATGGCGGTTATGACAACTATTATTTCCAATACCATAACTACAACAAAAGAACTGCTACTAATGATACCAATAAAAATACTAATGCCATTACTACTAGTAGTTGAAAATTGGATCTCTTATAGGTAAGTTTTAATCAGGCAAGGAAATTACGGACTCCGGATGAGTGCTCACTGACGAACGCATTACATCAATTTCTCCCATTATATCTGACTTGATTTCGAATGCATGTGTAATTTACCACAAATTATCTGTTTTCCCCTGATTCTGTGCGGCAACAAGTAAAGAGACGCAGGAGGCGCCGCCAGAGCGCAGCCAGGCCGGTCCCGAGGCGGTCGCTTGATTATTCGCGAAGCCTCGTCCAGCCCTTTGGCCTCTCGTTCCCCCGTGAATCTCCAAAGGGAAAATAACCATCGCAACAAAACCCTCATACTTGCCTCGCCTCCCTCATTACTTATCTGCCTCTCGCCTTCTTTGATATCTTGCAAGGAATTTGTCTGGAGACCTGAGGCTGCATCTCTTTATCATTAAATTGTTTTCACTTAAACTTTAGCTCCGGCACGAAACCTGCGCTGGGTCGCGGCGGCGTCGAAGCAGCGTCGACGTCTGCGCTGGCCGAGGCTCCTCGCGACCTGTGGCGAGGGGTCCTGCCTCGTAATTTGTAATCAGAACTTGAGTATTGACGTTTGGTTGTCTGGAAATGTGCCTCTATGACCATCATAAGGGAACGGGATGTGCTTATCATAAATACAAATTAGAGGAGAGGAAGACCTTGGCCGGCCTACAAAATACTAAAGACTAAAGAAAAAAATGTGTTATCACAGAAAATGTCACACAAACTAAGCTCTGGGAGGAGCCAGAGCAGGATATAAAGGAAGAGGAAAGAGAAGAAGCGAGTGGAAGAATAGGCGAAGAAGGAGAAAGAGGAACAGGAGGAGAAGGAGAAGGAGAAGGAAGAACAGGAGAAGGGGGATATTTTAAAGGGAAAAGGAATAGTAGAATGAATCACAGAAAGAGAAGCAAGGGAAGGAGAGGAGGGAGGATAAGTAGGGGAAAGATGAAGAGCAGGAGCGGAGGAGGAAGTGTAGGAGGAGGAGAACGAATTGGAGGAAGTGTCCAAGATTGTCAATAAAGACTCCTTGCCATTCTCACGGCCTTCTGTTATGGAAATGCGAGACGGACCGAGGCGAGTCATTCATTTAGGAGGAAAATGGCGCTGTATCAAAGGTGCATGGCGGGGTGGAAGGAAGGGGGAGGGAAGCTGGAGAAATGAGAAGAAGGAAGGCTCGGGAGCGAGGCACGCGGAGGGAACACCAAGCCAGAGAGGCACAAGGCAAGGGCATTTTTGAGATGAATGAGGGTGATGGAAATCATGGAACGGACGCGAGTGACAGCAGACAAAAAGTAAGAGAACCTAAACGAGGTGTGGCCAAGACACAAGGAGAGAAAAGGAAGCAGAGATTAGTTAAAATAGAAGAAGAAAAGATTGAAGGAAAGGATATTCTTGGGAAATGTTGACAAAGCTCGAGAGGGCGACAGGCATGGTGTGTCGCCCAATACAAACTTTCCAGGCCGGGATGAATGTACTCCCAATGTCGAGCTCCCGGGAGTCGGCAGCTGAATGGAAGGCCACCTTTGGTAAGCACGGACGGGGAGGGAGAGAAGGAGGGGGGGAGAAAGGCAGGGGGAGGGGCGGGGAGTGGGAAGTGTAGGAAAGGAGAGGCAGGAAGGAGGAAGAGGAAGAGTGAGAACAGGAAGAGGAAGAGAAAGGAGGAGGAGAGAAAGAGAAAGATGAAAAGAGAGAGGAGGAAAAAGAAGAGGGGGAGGGACGAAGAGGAAAATAATGGTATGATAATAATTATAACAGCAATAATAATAATGATAATAAAAATAATAATGATAAGGAGGAGCAGGAGGAGATGGTGGTAATGGTGGAGGAGAAGGAGAAGAAGGAGGAGAAGGAAATGAAGGAAGAGGAAGAGAGAATAATAATGCTATAATAATAATAATAATAGCAATAATAATAATAATGATGATAGTGATAATAATAGCAATAATAATAATGAGGAGGAGGAGGAGGAGAAGAAGTAGGAGGAAGAGGAGGAATAGAGAGAGGAGGAGATAGAGGGAGAGACGTAGCGGCAATGGAGGAAGGAAGAAGAATGAGGAATAGAGAAGAGACTGGGAAAGGAGTAAGGAGAAAGGAGTGGAAGGAGGAGTAAAGAGGAAGAGGTGGAAGAAGGGAAGA
>NC_051397.1:22274371-22279845 GCF_015228065.2 Penaeus monodon
CATCCATGAGAGACGAGAGAGAGAGAGAGAGAGACGAGAAGTTAGCGAGAGAGAGAGAGAGAGAGAGAGAGAGAGAGGAGAGAGAGAGAGAGAGAGAGAGAGAGAGAGAGAGAGAAAGTGCATTTTTAAGAAAGCCATCAGGATTATCATCTGTTTCCTTCTAATCCACAGAGAATCAACTTATCTTCTTAATATCTGTCCTCTACTTCCATCGTGTCTTCGGGTTTCATCTCTCTCTCTCTTCTCTCTCTCTCTCTCTCTCTCTCTCTCTCTCTCTCTCTCTCTCTCTCTCATCTCTCTCTCTCTCATCTCTCTCTCTCTCTCACTCTTCCTCTCTCACATGCACACACACACACACACACACACACCACACCGCACACACGACACACCACACACCACAACACACACACCACACCACACACACACCGCAACAAACACACACACACACAAACAAACAAACAACACGAATACAAACACACACACATCGTTTTTGTTTTTATTTACGGAATACAGTAGAGCTGCACTAGAAAACGCTGGAGCATGAGCCAATTTAATGTTTTAATGAAGGGACAAGATTACAGGAACTTCTGGAGGCGGCTGGAAGCTGGCTCACGACTGCCAATTAGCGAAGGGCAGTTGCTAGGCGTATCTTGGGTGGGGGTGGGGGGTATGGGAGAAGGGGAGGGGGAAGGTGGGGCGCGGGAGTGAAGAAGGGAAGGAATGAGTGATGGAGTGAAGGAGAGGAGTGAAAGACAGCGGGAACTGATGAAGGCAGAGGGCGAGGGAGAGCATGGGGAAGAGGAGTGAGGGGAGGCTGTGAAACTACGCGAGGGGTTGAGAAAATTTGAAGAAGGCCATTTCATGGGCATGAACTATGGCGAGCACATCACCTCCCAGAGACAGCGAACGCCCGATGAGGAGAGCCCACCCACAAACGACACTGAATTAAGATCAGTAATCCTGCCCTGCCCGGCCGCCCGCCCGCCCGCCGCCCGCCCGCTCGCACCACGCTCGCTGCCGCCCGCAGTCCTTCAGCGTCGACAAGGAAAGGGAGGAATTTCACGACTAATTACTTATTTTCTCGAGTGGAGCTAAAATCTCAGATCTACCCTCGCTTCCCCGCACTCTCGCTCTCTCAGCTTCTCTTCCCCCGTCTCTTTCGCTTCATCATTTTACTTTGATTATTAATATTTTCGTCTCTCTTTCTCCCCTTTGCCATTGTTTTCCCCTTCTGTTACACACGTTTTCTTTCTTCGTCCTGCTTCTTCCCCTCGCTCGTGGCCCTCCCTCTCCGCGACGCCTCCAGAGTGAGCTGTCATCCCGCGGCCGTCCGTCTCCTTCTACACTATGCAAATGATATTAAGGACGCCCACATAGGGCGGGGTTTTCCGATTAGCATTTACAACTCCTCCCCCGCCCTTCCTCGTTTCCTCCAGCGCCCCCCTTCGTTCAACGAGCCCCTCCCCTCCCCCCTCCCCCTCCCACCAGGCCTGCGAACCAAAGGTCGCGAAAAAACCCAGAACCCGTTTCCTTCTTCGCCCGATTTTCGCCTTTAAGTACTGAGTGAGTAAACCATGGTCTTTCTTACTCTTATTAATCTTTCTTTTTTGTGTGTATTTGTACATGTTTCTGTGTGTGTGTGTGTGCTTGTTTTTGCGCGTGTGTGTGTTTGTGTGTATGTGTGTGTGTTTGAGTGTGTGTGTGTGTGTTTGTTTTTGCGTGTATGTATCTGTGTGTGTGTGTGTGTGTGTGTGTGTGTGTGTGTGTGTGTGTGTGTGTGTGTGTGTGTGTGTGTGTGTGTGTGTGTGTGTGTGTGTGTGTGTGTGTGTGTGTGTGCATGTGTGTGTGTGTGTGTGGGTGTGTATCTGTATATATGCGTGTGCGAGTGTGTGTGTGCCTGTATGGGTATGTCTGGACATCTCCCACCCTCTTCTTTCATATTTCTGCCTTTGTTCCATCGTTTTTCTTCGTCTGCATATTTATCGTACTCTGTTTCTCACGCCTCCCCGTTCTGTTCCCTGATGCTAAGTGTGCGCGTCCATCCTTTTCACTCTTCGCCGCCCCTCTCCCTCTCCCTTGTAGCGAGGGATCAAAGCATGTTTTATTCAGTGTGGCGTCTTGGACATTTTGAGGATTGTCGTCAGATTTAAAACGGGGAAAGGGGAAGGGGAGGCGAGAGAAAATTGGGTTTGGTGATGATGATATGTCGCTGCTCTGCCCCTCTTCGGGAGGGTGACATCCCGCGTCTACCCGCTCCAGATGGAGGTTTGAATCGTTTGATGTTCCGTGGGAGAAGTTATTGGAAAGGCTTAGGATTCCCCTCTGTTTACGATCGTCTTTTCGATTTGTTTCCGTCTATTGGCCTTCTTAGATTTAAACCGGATCGCCTTCTTTGAGCGTCAGGAGCGAAGGAAGGCGCCGGTTCGGACCGATTCTCGGGAGGGAGTTTCCCCCCCACCTTTTCCTCTCTCTCTCTCTCTCTCTCTCTCTCTCTCTCTCCTCTCTTCCTTCTCTCAAATCACCTCTCACTCCTCTCTCTCACCACTCTCAGCACACTACTCTACTATCTCTTCTTATATTTATCTATACTCTGTCTTCTGGTCTTCGTGTTTCGTTTGTCTTTGTTGGCTCTCTGTTCTCTGTGTCTGTCTCTCTCATCTCTATTTCTCTCTCTACATTTATCTCTTCTCTATTCTATCTATCTTCATTCTTTATTCTTTCTCTATATCTCTCTCTCAATCTTCATATTCTCTCTTTGTCATCTATCTCTCTACTCTCTCTCTCTCTTCTCTACTCCTTCTCTCTTCTCTCTCTCTCTCTCTATCTCTTCTTCTCTCTCTTCTCTCTTTCATCTCTTCCTCTCCTGTGAGAGAGGCTGTGACATGAGCTTCTATGACCTGTAATACAAAAGATATCACCCATGAACAAAGTACCACATTAAATGTCTGCCTTGAAGTGTTAGTAAAAAGCAAAGGAGGATTTCCCCGTCTACGACCTCCCCGTCTCGGTCCTGTTTTCATGATCAGTAAATTCGCTCTTTATGATTACTCGCTGCCTCGGAGGGGGGGGGGGGTTCTGTTGCGCCGACGTCGCCCAAAAAAACCAATGACATTACGACGAGCCAATTTACCCGACGATCGAACGCGCCGAGGGTACGCGCCCAGCTGATGCCTTGTTGTTGTTTTGGCGTTTGCCGTTAGACGAGCGCGATTAACGAGCTGCTTTAACGATCTCGTTAATAACCCCTTCTCCTTCCTTCCTGAAGAATGCCATTAGATTGTCTCTATTATAATAGCGTTACGTAGGATAATCTACGGGAAGCGAGAGGTTGGCCTTCGGGGACGGAGGGGGAGGGCAAGGCAGCCTGCGGAGGGGCTGCGCTGAGCGAGCGCAGAAAGGGAATGGCTGTAAAAACGGAAAACTGAAACACTGATTCGGAGAAAATGGAAAGACAGGGAGGCTTATTAATTTCTGACTTACTTCTTTGTATTCTAAATACCATCCAACTGTTAATCGTCTTTAGTAATTCTCCGTTCCCTTGACACTTCCAACTCATTTTTCCATTCTTCCAAATTTCTGAGAGTCAACAGAGACTCAGTGAATAAAACAAAGCGGCCAACTCTCGAGTAAATTGGAAAGGCCCTTTTAATGTGTTGTGGGATCAAGGGAATGGCACAAAGAGAGAAGACGGAAGAGGAAGAGGGAGACAAAGGAAGGAGCGGAGGAAGAGGATGGGAGAAGGAAAACAAACAGGCCATATTCGGAACCAGTAGGGTGGTGGGGTTGATTAAAGGGCCTATAACTGTCAATCTGGAAAGACCGGGCTGGCCTAAGCAGCCTTCCTTAATTCAGCGTTCGTTTCGGAAGCGTAATGAAAGGAAACATGACATTCTGAAAATGGAATCAGACGGAATCGCAATTATTCCACATAATATATTCTTTAGCTAACACGAGAATGCAAATACAGTCTCGCATTCGGTTACAGCATTCTTGACTTCGCAACGAGATAATCTTGTGACCATTCTCAGCTACCAAACAACGTGCTGACAGACAGTTCGGTGTTTTTGCAGGTAAGACAGGCGACGAACGTAGTTAGACTTAACTCGGTCAAACTGGTAGAGATTTTAGCTATTCTGCCTCCGGATACAGCCAGATAATTACATTTATGTAAGTAGCGTTCTGGACTTGTAGACTTGAAAACAGAATATTATTAAATTACACAAATTCCATGCTAATATATACGCTTCTCAAGCAGGGATTAGTGACAGAAAGAGTGAGTTTGAGTTTGTGTATGTATGTGTGTATGGCAAACATATAGATAACTATATAGTAAGATGAGAGAGAGAGAGAGAGAGAGAGAGAGAGAGAGAGAGAGAGAGAGAGAGAGAGAGAGAGAGAGAGAGAGAGAGAGAGAGAGAGAGAGAGAGAGAGATTTTCATTGGTAGTTTCCCTGGATATGACTCGAATGTAACATTCACTTGGGAGGGAAGACAATTCTTGATGTCTCTGCTCAAGGAAAACATGCACACGGACTTTCAGAGGAGGACACATAGATACCCAAAGAGAATTAATAATGTTTGTGAGCACACAAGAGTATTGATAGCATCCTAATTTGTATATTTACATGCATTCATTTCATACAGACAATGCAGGTGCGGGAAAGAGGCCATGCATGCAAGGCGGAAAGAGAGAGAGGGGGCGTCGAGGGGGAGAAGCGATAATTTTCTCTCATAATTTCGTCTCCCTTCGCGCCCTGGCGGAGGTGTAACTTATCCTGCCGAGGGAGGCGGTGGGCTCGCTCGCTCGTAAATCCACACCTGCTTGGCGCTCGGGCCGTCGCGGGGGAATTATGCCCGGAGCCACTGGTCATTTTTTTTCTTGTATGTTTCATGCGCGCCCGTGAAAAGTACATGTTCCTTCCCCTATGAAAATGTATCCTGTAACCTGTGTATCTCTTTGCACACACACACACACACACACACACACACACACACACACACACACACACACACACACACACACACAACACACACACACACACACACACAACACACACATAGACACTAGACACACACAACACACACACACACACACACACACACACACACACACACACACACACACACACACACACATGCTCCGCTCTATCTGCTGCCTCGAGCCTGATCTCACGGCGAGAAAACGACATATCGCCTCGAGAGGTCAAACGCAGCTGTGTACGGGGAAGTCGCCGTCGTGGCTCAGTTGGACCGCGGCTGATTCGGTAGGGCATCAAAACAGGGGTGAAGCTGCCAAATAATGAACTGAGAAAAACATAAGTTCTACGCTGGCATGACTGGCGTGTATATGTATGTATGTATGTATGAATATATGCATATGACCAAAATGGTAATAAAAAAACACACTCCGAATGCATCTGTTCCTTTAAAAAATTAATTATGATGCATAATGATTGTGTAAAGGGATATTGTAGC
>NC_051397.1:22299945-22302445 GCF_015228065.2 Penaeus monodon
TCCATCCCGTGACCTCTCCCCGAGCCCTGCCGCCCTCCCCGATGCCTCTCCCCTAACACCGCCTTCCCTTCCATCCCGTGACCGTCCCCCTCCCCTGCATCCCTGTCCCTGCTACCCCCTCCCTGCCACCCGGCCCTGGCACCTCCCTCCTGGCGCTGCACCTCCCCTCCCCGCACCCTCTCCCTCTCTCGCCTTCCACTATCCGCCGCTCCCTTCATCTCTCCATTTTTTATTTTGCTTTTTAAGCTTGTGGGGATTTTTATGTGTAAAACTTGTGTTAACGTTATATTTTTTGTGAGAGGAGAATCGGTTGGCATTTTCAAGTTATTCATTTTAAGAGCAACCGGGTACTAGATATTGGAAAGATTACTGTACGGAACGTTATTATGAATAGGAACACAAACAAATCAAATAAATGGATAAATAAAGCTGTATTTTTATGTAGATGCTAATTATAATAATCTCCAGAGCATTTTGGAGCTCCCCGCCCACGAGCAGCCAGCGCGGGCGGCGGCGGGCGTTCCCCTCACACCCCGTGAACCACCGCAACTTTGACGCGGGGGGAGGGGGGGGAGCACCAGAATAGCACCTGACGACAGAATTCCGCGCGCGCGCTCACGGACCAGAGGCAAAAACACCGCCGCTGGAGATGTGTTTGTTTGCACTGTTCAGGCGAATCGCTTTAAAACAAGGGTGGGTGTTCTAATATGCCCAGAAAGAAGGCAGCCTTTTTTAATCAACGCAGTCATTCTAAAACTGAGAGATTATTATGAATGAATACATGAAAACAGTCAAGCTGACATGGGTGAACGGCTTGCAATTAGTCCTACTTCCATGTTAAGAAACAGCAGCTTGCATGATTTTATATAAGAAAACAAGGCAAAGCGTGTAAAAAATACAGCGAAGAAACCTCGTAAACACGCGGTCGTTACGTTGATCAGCGACACCGTTTAACGAAGCAACAACCCAAGTCCAGTCAGAGAAGCGTCATGAGAACGGCCCAGGGAGGAGCGCCCTCGCGGTACGAACACATGTTCTCTTACCCCCCCCCCCCTGTTTCCGACCCTTCAACCCCCCCTCCCGACCCCCTCCTATCCCGCCCAAGATTTCTCTCCTCTCGCCCCTCCCCCACCCCCGCCCGCACATGTCGGGGCGCGCCTCGTACCCCGCTTCCGAACAGCTGGTACTCGGCTTCCAGACAGCATCTCGTCCGGCCTCCGATACACGTGCACTTTTTCATCTATATATCTCCTTACCCTATTCATGTTTCTGCTTTGTTCTTCGTTCTTTTTTTCTTCATCTTGGAGTATCTTTCTTCTTCTCTCTACCTATAATTCCTTTTCTTTTCCTTCCCACTTTACGCATTTATCTGTTAAGTGCCTCCTCCTCTTTGCCTTCTTCCTCTTTTCTTCGGCTTTGTTTTTCGTCTTCAATCTTCCTCCTCCGTTGCCCCTGCTTCCTCCAGGTTCTTCGTCGTCACACGCTGAGGCCTCCGGACCCCTTGGCTTACCAAGGCTCCAGTCCTTTCACCGCTATCGTAGGCCCTCGTTACCATCGCCATAACTAGCATCCGGAACAACACCGTCGCTTCCCCGTCATCACCGCCTTGCCGTCATCACCCCTTGCCGTCATCCCCCCTTGCCGTCATCCCCCCTTGCCGTCATCCCCCCTTGCCGTCATCCCCCCTTGCCGTCATCCCCCCTTGCCGTCATCCCCCCTTGCCGTCATCCCCCTTGCCGTCATCCCCCTTGCCGTCATCCCCCATGCCGTCATCCCCCTTGCCGTCATCCCCCTTGCCGTCATCCCCCGTGCCGTCATCCCCCTTGCCGTCATCCCCCTTGCCTCGATCCCCCTTGCCGTCATCCCCCCTTGCCGTCATCCCCCCTTGCCGTATCCCCCCTTGCCGTCATCCCCCCTTGCCGTCATCCCCTTGCCGTCATCCCCCTTGCCGTCATCCCCCTTGCCGTCATCCCCCTTGCCGTCATCCCCCCTTGCCGTCATCCCCCCTTGCCGTCATCCCCCCTTGCCGTCATCCCCCTTGCCGTCATCCCCCTTGCCGTCATCCCCCCTTGCCGTCATCCCCCCTTGCCGTCATCCCCCTTGCCGTCATCCCCCTTGCCGTCATCCCCCCTTGCCGTCATCCCCCCTTGCCGTCATCACCCATGGCGTCAGCGCCGCCTCAGCAGCGCCCAGGCCCGGGGGCGGCGGAGGGCGCGCAGCCGGCTCGGAAGACGCCTTCGCGCGCGGCCCCGTCGATGAAGAGCCTAATATCTCGGGATATTTGGGATCGGATCCTGAGGACACGTGCGCTTCGCCAATCAGATTCCATTACGACTTCTTCCAACTCTTTTGTTGCCATTTCAAGGCGAAGTCAGACATTTTTGTCACATTCTATGGCTTCGAGAGAGAAAAATTGGGTGATTCTTGGCAAAAGAAAAGGCGGAGAATGGGCGTTTACAAGGCATCCTTTTCTTTATGTTTATTTTATTCGTGTCTAGAC
>NC_051397.1:22340182-22342682 GCF_015228065.2 Penaeus monodon
CTCTAACTGTCTCTTACTTTCACTCATACACACATCTATCAGTTTTTCGCTTGCTTGTCCCTCTCGCCGCCGCTGGGGAATTATGTTTCACTGGTTCAGAATTACGTCTCGCTTTCATGATTCTGGCAAAGATCTCGCTCCGTCTCAGCTTCCGCGATAGCCTCTTTCCCGGCTTTATCCGCCTGCCTCTGATTACGTTATATTGCATTCAAGAGGTGTTGTGCTTTATTTCTTCTTCTTCTCCCTTTACCTATTCTTCTCTTTCTTCATTTCCCTCATTCGGTTGCCTGCCTGTCGTCAGTCTTCCCCTCTCTCTCTCTCTTCAGCCTCCTCCCCTCTCTCTCTCTCTCTCTCAAACACACATTTTATCGTTTCCTTTCTATTTCCCTCCTTTATCAGGCAATAATACCAGTCGGGCAAATGACGGAGAATTCCGATAACAACCCTCAAAGCGACAATACGATCGATACGTATGTCTATGTAAAGTCAAATACACATTACATGGAAAAAAATGGATAACATACTCCACAAGTTGGGCAGAATGAATGTCAATGCTTAGGTTGGTGCGAAGTCAGATGTCCAGAGCTGGCGACTTTATGAAGGACCAGAAAAGAGTCCTCTTATCAGGAGGTCAAGCATAGAAAAATGGAGTTACTCCGGTTTTAGAGAAAAACCTTTCAAGATCCGTTCTGGTCGTTGTGGCCCAAAACGAGCGCATGCGTGCACAGCCCAGACGACGATATACATGGATGAGTCCAGGTGATGGAGCCAGAAACCAAATCGACTATGTTCAAGATACTGCAACGCAATCAAAACTCCCGAACATATCCGGATGCAGACGAAATTCAGATTACAATCCAATAATAATATATATATATATATATATATATATATATATATATATATCTACCAGAGCCTTCTATTTATAATCAAATTTATATATTTTTAAGATCTATCAGAGCCTTCTATTTATAATCAAATTTATATATATTTTTTGGAAATCTACCAGAGGCTTCTAACAATGACCATCGCTTTGGTGCCTTCCTGAAGAACGTCCAAGCAGCAGCCGAGAACGCCCCCACAGCAAATGAAATCTGGAACAGCTCTAGGTCCTGGCGGCTTATACACTGAAATGCTCACGGCCTTAGGAGAAAAAGTATTGATCTCATCTGGAACTTCTTAAATGAAATCTATGAAACAGGCAAGTTACCTAAAGAAATGATGAATTCATTGCCCGAACGAAGGTCCCAGGGACATTTGAGTGCTCCCAGCATCACACGATTAGTCTGATGTCACATATTCTTAAAGTTCTACTGAAAATCATCTCCTATCCGAAAAAAAACAGAGACCCAGTTTGGGTTTGTGAATGATAAAAGTACGACGTACGCTATCTTCGTCACGAGAATGCTTGCCGAGAGAGCCATCCAACACCAGCAAAACCTCTACCTGGCTTTCACTTCCCCTTCAAGCAAGGTGTCCGACAAGAAATAGAAGTCCAACCGATCTCCTCCTTCATTAATTTAGGAGCTCTTGTCACCTCAGATGCTCGTTGCAAGGAGGAAATCAGACGCAGCATTGGACTAACAAAAGATGCATTCTCCGAACTCCACAACATCCTAACAGACCGCAAACTGTCAATGCAAATAAAAATCAGATTCGTTAAACCTCTGTCTGGTCAATTCTCCGATATGATTGATAGCCCTGGCCCTGACGGGTGAAACTCGGCGCAATATAAAGGCCGTAGAAACGTGTTTCTACCGCAGGATGTTGCGCACCCTTTACAACGACCGAGTGTCCAATGAGATCTTCAGAAGAGTCAGACAGGGACGCGAGCTTCTAGAACTGATCATAATACGACAACTCAGCTTTCTTGGACATGCAATCAGTAAAGGCACCTTAGAAAACCTTACCCTTAGTGGTATAACTGAAGGCAAGCAAGCTCGAGGTAGGCCGAGAATAACATTCCTCGACAATTTCAATATACAAACACTTCGATGCCTCTGGGACTAAGCTCGACAACGTGAAACATGGCACCAAGTAGTTCGTTAAACACCGCATCGGTGATGGCACAGAAAAGAGATGGGACAGATAGGTGTTTCGACACCAACGATTGGCCTCTGCAAGTGCTTTGTTTTGCACTTTCAAAAAAGTGCTAGTGTAATTGTGTGTGTGTGTGTGTGTGTGTGTGTGTGTGGTGAGAGAGAGAGAGAGAGAGAGAGAAGCGAGCGAGAGAGAGAGAGAGAGAGAGAGAGAGAGAGAGAGAGAGAGAGAGAGAGAGAGAGAGAGAGAGAGAGAGAGAGAGAGAGAGAGAGAGAGTAAGCGAGAGAGAGAGAGAGAGAGAGAGAGAGAGAGAGAGAGAGAGAAGAGAGAGAGAGAGAGAGAGAGCAGCACAATTCCCGCACCACGATGAGAGCAGGAACGTCACAGGAAGGCGGCGCCGCACGTGTTCGCCTTGGCACCTTAACCCCGAGTTAACCTAGTCTTACCAAAATGCATAAAT
>NC_051397.1:22350182-22352682 GCF_015228065.2 Penaeus monodon
ATATATAAATATGTTTTTTATACATATATATACACAGATGAAAAATTATATCATATATATATATATATATATATATATATATATATATATATATATATATATACGCTCAGAATCAGCAGATTAGCCGTCGGACGACCAGCGCACCAGTCAAGCAGGAGCAGCGACAGAGGTCGTGGTAAAAATGCTTGCAAAATGTTGGGCAGAAAGACGCGTAATCGGACAGGAGACAAATCCCTGAGTCAAGCGGAAGCAGCGCCGGTGCTTGCTCTCTCGAGCCAAAAATAAAATAAATGATTGAACGGAAAAAGGTGGGGATGATATTGCAGTATCTGGCTGGGATTAAACATACCGAAAGTTAACAAGATGTAAATATCTTCTTTTTTTTTCTTTTTTTTTCTTTCTCTTTTTTTTAATTCGCGAACTCGCCTCTTTTTTTTCAAAGCACGACGCTGAGTTATTTCATTTTCGAATTATCAGTAGCCTGATGACCTAACGAAGGGAAGTCTCATCCTTACGACCTTTTCTTTCAGTCCAGTTGGCCCTTGTTTGTTCGCGTCTTTTTCATCGTTTTTATGGTTTTACCCTTGCAGTTATCTTGATAATCAGTATTATTATCTTGTATTATTTTTATAATTATTATCATTATTGTTATTACTATCATTATTATTTCCTTTGTTATTCTTTTTGCTGTCGTTACTACTATTATCATCATCATTACCATTATCATTAATGTTATCATTATCATCATCATCATCATCATCATCATCATCATCATCATCATCATCATCATCATCATCATCATCATCATCATCATCATCATCATCATTATTATCATTATCACTTCTAATCATCATTATTATCATTACTTTTATTATTATCATAATAATTTCAGTTATTATTTTCATTATTGTCATTATTACTATCATCATCATTATTATTATGATCATTACCATCATCATCACCACTTTTATTGTTGTTACTGTTGTTGTAACATCACCATTGTCATTAACATATCCTTAACATCAGTACCAAGATTGTGATCAACCTTAATAGTCATTACCGTCGGCATGGTTTTGGTTTCGTTCTTGTATTCATCCCTGTTCGTGATTTCAGTTCTTTTTATTCTTCCCTTCTGGGTTTTTCCTTTCTGCTTTGTCTGCTGCTCATTTTCTCGGTTCTCATATTTCCATGTATGCGCTCCTCCTTTTTCATCTCTGTTGTTTTCTTCTTATTTTCTCATTTTTTCTACCCCTCTTCTTCTTTCCCTTCTTCTTTCTCTTTTAATTTTTCTTCTTCTTCCCCTTCTTCTTCTTTTTCTTCCTCTGCTCCTCGTCCACCACCTCCTCCGCCTCCTCCTCCTTCTCCTTCTCCTCCTTCTCCTCCTTCTCCTTTTTCTTTCAGACCCTCTTTTCCCTTTGATGTCTCTTCCCGTGTCCGTAATCCTCCCTTGTGAAGGTTCTTGTTTACCTCCGCTTATCTCGTTACATGAGAAAGAAACATGCTCAGCGAGGAGAAGGAGGAAGAGGTGAATGGGGAAGATGTCGAGGAATGAGGGAGAAGAAGAGGAGAAGGAGGATAAGATGAGTTATGGAGGGAAGAGGATGTCATTTTCTCTTCTCTCTCTCTCTCTCTCTCTCTCTCTCTCTCTCTCTCTCTCTCTCTCTCTCTCTCTCTCTCTCTCTCTCTCTCTCTCTCTCTCTCTGATAAGTGGGGTTCGGGGAGGGGCGAGGGAAGCGTGGGGGGAGGAGCGGGGGAGGGGGGAGGGGAGGAATCCAGGGTGAGGCGACCGAGGGCGAAGGGGGCGGCAGGAGGCTGAGCTCACGGCTGATCCTCCAGCGCCGAGGACGTGGAGGGTGACCCTTGCTTTGAGGGGGGGGGGGGGTAAGGGAATAGGCGGAGGAAGGGGAAACCCAGCCGTATAAAAGGATGGCGCGAAATCTTTAAAAGTTAGGGGAAAATGTTCCACTGGTCGGCGGACAGATGAACACGCAGAGTGCGCGGACGGAAGGCGAAGATGCGGGAGGATGGATAGAGGAGCGATTGACCGAAACCTAAAAGCTTTTGCTCGTTCGGGATTTTCAGCGGGAAAGACGCCCTTCCCTTGGTCGGCGCTTTTGGACCCCGGCGATAACAGTGCCGTTTTTTACTCTTTCACATGGCGTGAAGATTCGTTTTAATATGCGCATTCTTTAATTCAGAAAAACAAATATTTTTTTATTGGGAATCGTATTGAGGGGAAACAGGACACGCACAGTTCTACTGGGGATCTCTCTCTCTGTCTCTCTCTCTGTCTGTCTCTCTCTCTCTCTTTCTCTCTCTCTCTCTCTCTCTCTCTCTCTCTCTCTCTCTCTCTCTCTCCCTCTCTCACTCACTCACTCACTCACTCTCTCTCCTCTCCTTCCTCTCTCTCTTCTCTCTCTCTCTCTCCCCTCTCTCTCTCTCTCTCTATAAAATATATATATATATATATATATATATATATATATATATATATATATAT
>NC_051397.1:22392682-22405182 GCF_015228065.2 Penaeus monodon
TGTGTGATGTGTGTGGTGATTGTGTGTGTGTTGTGTGTGTTTGTGTGTGTGGGTGTGTGTGTGTGTGTATACATGGTGTGTTGTATATGTCTATAACTGTAGTATGTATACATATATGCAATATACACACATATTGGCGTTTCGTGGATATATATATATATTATAATATATCTATATATATATATATATATATCTATATATATATATATATATATAATATATATTATTAGTTCTACATATACATACACACACACAGTATATGTTGGATGCATATGTATATGTTGATATGTCTATATACATGTGTATGTATATGTGTGGTGTGTGCTGACGTGTGTGTGTGTGTGTGTTTGTGTTTGTGTATGTGTTTGTGAGTGTGTGTGTTTGTGCTTGTGTGTGGGTGTTTATGTGTGTGTGTCTGTGTGTGTGTGTGGTCGTGTGTTGTGTATGTGTGTGTGTGTGTTGTGGTGTATGTGTGTGTGTGTGTGTGTGTGTGTGCGTGGGTGTTTGTGTGTGTGTGTGTGTGTTTTGTGTGTGCATAATATAATATATTATATATATACTAGTAAATATTATATATATAGTATATATATATATATTATATATAATATATTTTAAGTATTATATATATGATTATAGATATATATATATGTATAATATTAAAATATTTATATTATATTATATCTGTATATATATATAATAATCATTTATATATATATATATATATATATATATATATTAATATATATATATTATATACGGAGGAGAGAGTAGAGAGAGAGAGAGAGGAGAGGAGAGAGAGAGGAGGATTCATATTATATATATATATAGATATATATATATATCTATATATTAATTATATATATATTATTGTATATTATATATAGAATAGATAGATGATAATAGATAGATAGATAGATAGATATAGATATATTTTATTAGGATATGATATGTCGTGGTTGGGTTCAATGTTTTGAGCCGGCCGTGGCTCACAGCATATACTTATTGTAGTTTTCATGTGTGATGCGCTCGGAGTGAGTACGTGGTGAGGTCCCCCAGTGCCGTTCCCCGGAGGTTGCCGTGTACTGTTTTGTAGGTACAAATCAGTCTCCCTATTGTTGATCTGCTTGGACCGGACACTGACTTCACTGTTCCAGGTAACAACGCGCCCGGGCGGTGGCCTCGAACCCTCGAACCAATTGCCGCGTGAGAGTCTTGAGTCCGATGCTCTATCCACGCGCCATCGCGCCCTTAAGGATATATACAGACTATAATAATATATTTTTTTTATATACATACATATATCTATATATTTTTTTTTTAATATTACATACTTATATTATATACACATATATATAAAATATATATGATATATAAGCTATATATATATATATATATATCTTATATATATATATTAGAGAGAGAGAAGAGGAGAGAGAGGATAGGAGAGAGAGAGGAGAGAGAGAGAGGAGAGAGAAACAGAGACAGAGAGAAAAGAGACAGGAAGCCAGACAGTACAAACGGGCAGACAGACAAAGACAGACAGAGACAGAAACAGAAAGACTAAAACCATATATGTGTATACCTTTATACTCTATAGATATACCACTGTATAATAATATCTCCAGAAAAAAAATCCGAAAAATACTCATCACTATTCCATTACTTGTTGATTATAAAGATGGAGGAGGAGGAGGAAGAAGAGGAGGGGTGGGAGGAGAAGGAGAGAGGAGGTGAGTACCGAGGGAGGATGAGGAGGAAGAGAAGGGAGGAGGAGGAATTATGGAGTTAGGGGTAGTGTATGAGGAGGCGGTCGAATAGGCGATCAAAGAGAGGAGTAGTAGGATGTGTAGGCGGTAGACGAGATGGCAACAGAGTATTTTTAAGAAGGAATGTATTATTATGGAGGAGGAGGAAGTAGTATTAGTCATGAATGGGTGTAACCGGGAGACCAAACAGAGGCACCGTTGGTTTGCGAGTCGGGAATGCATCCAACTTACTCTTTGCTAAATCAATAGCGAATGCGAAGGCCGTGCTCGCACAACGCTCAGGAACCTTTCGTGGAAATAAGGCATTTTACAAAAAAAGATTCTAACGCATCCGAGCCTCTCGAACAGTCGGCTTTCGCTGGCCTATTTTGGGAGAGAAAGAATTGAGAGAAAATTTTTTGTTCTGTGATATGTGAGGGCAGATAATCATCGGGCTTTAGCTTCTGTTCATTATCTTCTTATTTCTGATATATAAGAAGCCATTGTACAGTTACATATATTATATATATATATATAGTATATATATATATATATATATATATAATATATATATATATATAATTTTTTTTTTCTTTCTTTCTTTCTTTTTTTTTAAACGTAGGTTCAGTGTGGACCGCCGTGGTCACTAGCTGACACTTTATTGTAGTTTTCAATAGTTATGGATCTCTTGGAGTGAGTACGTGGTAGGGACATACCCCAGTTTCCTTTCCAAGGAGAGTCCGTGTTTTACCTTTTAGGTAACTCTTCCCTCGATTTATCCGGGCTTGGGACCAGCACTGACTGGGCTGCTTGCCACCCAGTGGATAGGTTAGGGCAATCGAGGTGAAGTTTCCTTGCCCAGGGAACACGCGTCGGCCGGTGCCTATCGAATCCTTCGACATCAGATTGCCGTCGTGGCCAGTCTTGATTCCCGTGCTCTACCACTCGTCCTCCGCGGCCCTATATATATAATATTATATATATATATATATATATATATATAGATTATATATATATATATATAATAATATATAATATATATACATATATATATATTCATATACTATATAATATTATAATATATATAATATTATATATATTATATATGTATGTATATATATTATATACATATATATATATTATTTATATATATATATATAATCGATATATAATAATATATATATTTTATATATATCTATTGTATGATCTCTATCATAGACCATATATAGCATATAATTATATAACATTATGTGTGTGTGTGTGTGTGTGTGTGTTTATAATATATATATATATTATAATATATATATAGATATATTATCGATATATAATATATATATATTATAATCTATCTATATATAATATATATAGGGCTCGGAGATGGTCACAGGAAAACTGACGGAATACCGGAGGCGGGGGGGACTTGCGTATTAGAAGGATATATATATTACTATATATATCTATATATATATATTATATATATATATATATATATATATATATATATCTCTATATATATATATATATCTATATATATCTATACAAGTCCCCCCCCGCCCCGGAGGCGGGGGGGGACTTGCGTATTAGAAGGTATATATAATTATATATATAGATATAATATACTATATATAATTATATATATATATAATATATATATATCATATATTATACATAACTATATATAGTTTATGTATATATATATAATATATATAATAATATATATCTATATATATATATATTATCTATATATCTCGCTCTATACTATAATATCCGATCTATATTAGGCCTAGGTGGTATTTATTGATGTGCTTGTAGATATATATGTGTATCATCTCTATATAATCTATTATCTATATATCTATATATCTATATCTCTATCTCTATAGTCTCTATATACTATATATATCTATTTTTCTATCTATCTCCAGATCTAGATATTCTGATATCTACCTCTCTCTATATCTCTCTCTATCTATTCCTATATACTATATATCTCCTATCTCTCTCTATATAGATATATTCTATCAGACTCTTCCTTCTAAATACGCCAAGATCCCCCCGCCTCCGTGCCCCTCCGTCCGGTGCCCCATCTTCCGACCCCTGAGGGAGACACTCTTTACGTTGTTTCTGTATTTGCGCGTCAACATTCTCTTCCATCGTTCTTTCAGCTTCGGGAACATTCGGGAATCCTTCAGTCGCGCCCGCCTTCACCCCCTCGCTCTGCAACTTGACCAGAGACGAGTTTTGAGGTTTGGTTGATGAGGATGGGCAGGTGTGGGGGTCGGTCAAAGGTAGGAGGGGAGGTAGGGGGCTAAAGTGTAGGGAAGGGTGGGGGTAGGAGGCACGGGGTAGGGGGGTAAGGAGAGCTATTTTCCCCCGACGGTCGATATTGTATGTCTTCGCTTCTGTTGGTACAAAATCTGGCAAATTGTTTATCGCCAATATTATATCAGCGACACGTTATCCAGGTGAGCATTAGAATATTTTCGCTCGCGATGATATCTACCCACATTGTTCCGTGATGTTAATATCGCCCTTATTCCTCCCTGAGAGACAGCTAAAATCGTTCACTCTTGCTGTTATCTCCTCCTCGTGATGCTACACACTCCACCTGAAGGACCATAGTCTTTCCCTCGACAGACGTTAATGGTCGTCTTTCCTCTGTCAAGCACAGGCCTAACTCGCCCCTCTGGCACTATTGGACTCTGACATTGTTGGGGGCATTTTGGAAGTTAGGGGCGAGTTGCTATGGTTATATTGCCGGCTATAATGGGCTAATAAATGGGTAAGTGGAAGTTTAGGAGCTTTCATGGCTAATGGAGACGATCGGGCAGCGCGCGCGCGCGTGCTCATACTAATCGCCTTAGCACAAGGGATGTGCATCTGAGGCCCTGCTCCTGAAGGGCGGATGAAAGGAGTGAAGGAAAAAACAAAGGCTGATTTATGGACCGCTGGACGCCAGCCGCCTCTCCCCGCCGCGGCCTGAAAGAGCGGAAGGCAAAAAAACTGCCCCGGCCCCCGCTTCTCGGCAGGCACCTGGCCGGTCAAACACTTTTTTTTTTTTTTTAAAATCTATTATTTTATCGATACAATCTAAAGGCAACACGTTGGAATGAAATATACGCAACAACAATAAGTTACCGTGTATTGAATAGGTAAACTAAATCCACCTGAAAGTGTGGGGAAAGGCGCGCGGCCGCCGCCCCGCCGCGAGTGGTGGGTGTTTGTGGTGGGTTGTTTTTGGTGGTGGGGGGGGTGTGTGTGGGTGTTGGTTGTGTGTGGTTGTGGTTGTTGGTGTTGTTGTGTGTGTTGGGTTGTGTGGTTTTTGTGGTGTGGGGGTGGTGTGTGTGGTGCGGTTGTGTGTGTGTGTGGGGTGTTGTGTGTGTGTGTGGTGGGCGGGGGGGTGTGGTGTGGTGTGTGGGTGGTGTGTGGTGGGTGGTGGGGAAGTGGTGGGGGGGTGGTGTGGGTGGTGGTTGGTGGTGGTGGGGGGGGGGGGGGGGGGTGTGGTGGGGGGAGGTGGGCGGAGTCCCGCGGGCGGGGGGGGGGGGGGGGGGGGGTGGTGCGGGGGGGGGGGGGGGGGGGGTGGTAGGGGGGGGGGGGGGGGGGGGGGGGGGGGGGGGGGAGGGTAAGACCATGCCGAAATTGGTAATTGGAAAATTAATTTTTTCCTTCATTTCCTGGCACTAAGTTTTTTTTTTTTTGCCCGGTGTTTATCCGCTCCCTCCGGGCAATTCGCTTTTTTCCGTGTGCCCTGGTTTCCTCGGGCGGTCACCCCCCTTTGCCCGACCTGTCTTCCTGAAAAACAATCCCTTATGTTGTTTTTGGCCCTGTTTTTCTCGTCTTCATTTTCTTAATTGTTTTTTCCTCTTTCCCCCCCCCCCCCCCCCGCCTACCCCTTTGTCTTTTCCCTATTTCCCTCAAAAACAGTATGTTTGGTGTGGGTGGTGGTTGTGGGTTGGTTGTGTTGTGTTGTGTTGGGGGTGGGTTGTGTTGTGGTGGGTGGTGGGGGGGGGGGGGGGGGGGGGGGGGGGGGGGGGTGGGTGGGGGGTGGGGGGGGGGGGTGGGTTTGGGGGGGGGGGGGGGGGGCCCCGGGGGGCCCCGGGCCCGTGCGCAAAACGGTTGGAGGGTATCGGGCCCCCCCCCCCCCAGGGGCTGCCAGAAAGGAGGGGGGGGACAGGAACAACTGGAACACATATCGGCCGGCCGCAACAACAAACACGAGGGAGGAGAAAAAGAGAGAGAAGAGCGTGTGTTCCAGTTTTGGTGCCCCAGTAACAACCGCAAATGAGAAGCAAATGGAACCCAATTACTCCCACCGTGGCGACAACCAAGAACAGACACACCACCCACACACACAACAACCACACACACACACACCACAACACAAACCCAACCAACACCCACACAACACACACAACACACACACACCACAAACACACACACCCCACAACACATACTGTTGGAGGCCGGAATGACAGAACAGGTTAGACAGAGAAAAATAGAATGGAGACCAGAGACAGGCAAACCATAGGATTTTTTGGTCAGAGGAACAGGTCCCCCCCCGGGGCAAGACAGACAGAGAAACAGGCCAACACAGAAAAAAGCGAAAATGTGCGGAAGGAGAGGGAGTAAAAAAAGGAAAAAAAAAAAAATTAGGCAGAATAGAAAAAAAAAAATTATTTTCCCCATATTACATTCCGCAATGTTCTTAACATTACACACCCACCAACACACAACACACACACACACACAACAACACAACAAACACACACAAAACACACAACACACATCCTCGCCGCCCCCCCAAACGCACACACACAACACACAGAACACACCCACAACGACGCACACAACACACACACACAACACACACACACAAAACACTACCAACACAAACACACACACACACCAACACCACAACACACCAAACACACACACACAACCACACCACCACCACCTCGCGCGCCCCGCGCGCTGCCGCCCTCACAACCCTTTTTTTCAGATTTATTTCTAAACCCTAAATCATACAACCGTAAACCTTTATTTGTGTTTTTTTTTTTTTGGCGTAATGTTCCAATTTCCCACGTGTGGGCCCTTTAGATTGTAAATTCCGATAAATAATTTTTTTAAAAAGTGAACCGCAAAGTTTTTGTTTTATTTTGCCTTTGCCCTAAGAGCGGGCGGGGGGGCAGTGGCCCCCCCTCCGGCCCTTCGCTAGATGCCGCGGCCGTGAGAGCGCTGGGCGTTCCCGCGATCCCATAATATCCAAATCCTTGTTTTTTTTTTTTCCTTCCCCAACTCCTTTTCTCCTCCCCTCAGGGAGCAGGGGCCCTCAGAAATGCACCTCCTTGTTGGCCCCTAAGGCCGATTTAGTCATGAGCAACGCGCAGCGCGCCCGCCTGCCCAAATCGTCCCCTCCATTTAAAGGTCCCCCCATGGAAGGGCTCCTACTTTCCACTAAACCCAATTTTATTTAGCCCCATTATTAAAGGCAGCATAATAAACCCCCCCCCCCCATAGCACAAAAAACCTCGCCCCCTAACCTTCAAAAAAATGGCCCCCCAACATGTTCAGAGTATTTTCCAAATTAGTTTTTGTGTTTTGTGCCTAGGGGGCTAGGTTTAAGCCCCCCCTTTGCGCCTGAAAGCAAGGAGGGGAAAAGACCCGACCCATAAACGTTCCCCCTGTTCGAGGGAAAGAACCTTTATGGTCCCCTTCAAAGTGGGGTTTGGTTGGGTAGCAATACGAGGGGGGAAAAAATAACCCAGCCAAAAAGAAAGAGGAAAAAGAATTTTAGCTCTAGTCCCCGTCCCAGGGATAGGGAAATTAGGGCCCGATTATTTTAACATCAAAACGGAAAACAATTATTGGGGTAGATATTCCCTCCGGCCGGAAAGGGAAAAATCTTTCTAATTTGCCTCACCTTTGGGATAACGTTGTGGGGTCCGCCCTTGATATAATATTTTGCCGATTAAAACAATTTTTTGCAGATTTTTTCCAAACAGAAAAACATAAGGCGAAGAAAACAGACCAATTTATCCGACCGTCCTGGGGAAAAAAATTAAGCTCTTCAAATTACCCCCTACCCCGTGGGGCTCACCCCCAACCCCTCCTGCTCCTACCCTTTGAAAAAATACCCTCCCCCTCCCCCTACCCCCTTTTTTTTTGATAACCCGCCCCACAAACCCCCTGACCCCCACTCCTCCCCTCACCCAAACCCCTCCCAAAAAACTCGTCCCCCCTCTGGTAAGTTGGCCAGAAGCGGACTGGGAGTGGAAAGGCGGCCGGGGCGACTGAAAGGAATTCCCCCCGAAAAATGTTTTCCCCGAAACTTTTGGAAAGACGAATTGAAAAAAGGAGTCAAAAATGTTTTTTTTTTTTGCGCCGCAAAATACAGAAACCACGAAAGGAGTTGGGTCCCCCCCCCCCCCCCGCCCCCTCAAAGGGGCTTCACAGGAAAGTGGGTCCCCGCAACCTTGACGGAGGGGGCAAAACCGGAGGCCCCGGGGGGGGGGGACCTTTTTGCTCCTGGTAAATTAGAAGAATATATATATCATATATAATATATTAATATAAAATGTATTATAATTTCATATAATAATAATAATAAATAATATTATTATAATATAATAACTATAATGAATTATATATAGTATGGTTATATAACATATTAAATATAATTTATATATGTTTTAAAATATATTAGAAAAAAAATATTATTCTATTAATATATATATTATAATAAATATTATATATTAATAATCATATAGATAATAATAGTATATTTATATATATATATATTATATATACCCCATATTATATACACGGCAAAAAATTAAGTTTACACCTATGCATATATATTATGTAAAATTATAATACATATATAATATATATCATATAATTATTTATATATAATAATATATAATACACATTCATTTTATATTATTTTATAATATATATAATTTAATTATATATAATACCATTAAAATCAATTATATATGTCTGGTATATATATTATATATTATTCTATATTATATAAAAAACTAATATTTGCTATATTTACTTACTTCTATAAGTAATAATATTTTTAGTAATAATATTATATATATATATATAAATCCCTTTCTAATAACCGCCCACAAAGGGGCCCCCCCCCCCGCCCCTTCCCGGTGGGCCGGGGGGGGACCTTTGTATATATATTATATATAATATATATTATAATTATATATATTAAATATATTTATATATATTCTTTTATATAATATATATAAAATAATTCTATAATATATATATATATATTATAGTATTTTATTTTATGTTATATTAAATATTAATTTAATTAATATATATATTATATAAATTATATATATATTTATATATCATATATTAATATATATTAATTAATCCCTTTTCTAATACCTCAAGTTCCCCCCACAAAACGGCCCCTTCCGGTAATTTCCCGTTACATGTTTGTGACCATTCTGAATAGGCCATATATATATAATATATATAATTATATATAAATAAATATATAATTTATTTATTTTATATTATTAAAATATATATATATATATATTATATAAAATATATATTATTATATATTATAAACACACACAACCCACACACAACACACAATATATTATATATATTATTTTTCCCCTCTAATTATGTTCACCCCCCAAAGGGTTGTATAATATTAATATATATATAATAATATATTATATATATATTATATTATTATCTATTATATATATAATAATATTATTATAATTATATAATTTAATAAATAAATTATTATTTCAATAATGGTTTTCTATTATGGTTTCTATATATTATATAATATATTATAATATAATTATTTATATATAATTATATACATATAATAATATATTATATAATCTTCTATATTATATGTTAAATAATATATATAAATATTACCATACATCATAATATTTATATTTATATTTATTTATTATATTAATATATACTTATTATTATATATATAAAATATATAATATTTAAATTGTATTATATATTAATATTATTTATAATTATTATATAATAATATTATATAATATATATTATATTATTTATAGATATATATATAATTATATAATTTTATATAGCCCGCGGAGGCCCGAGGTGGTTTTAGAAGCAGCGGGACCTCAAAGACTTGGCCCCACGACGGCCCAATCTGAGTTTTTTCCCCGAGGATTTTTCCGAGGCAAACCGGCCCGACGCGGTTGTTTTTTTTGTTTTTTTTCCCCCTTTGGGGCAAAGGAACTTTCCCCTCGAAAATTTTGGCCCCCCTACACTCAGCCACTGGTGGCACACAAGCAAGCCAAGATCAGTGCTGGTCCCCCAAAGCCCGATAAAAAAAATCGAGAGGAAACTTGGTTTTTTTTTACCTAAAAAGGTAACACCGGCCAAACCTTCTTTCCGTGAAGGAACCCCCTGGGGGACCCTAACCAACGTACTCCCCACTTCCCAAGAAAGCGTCATAACATGAAAAACTACAATAAAGTGGTCCATGCCATGTGACCACGGCGGTTTAACATGAACCCTACCGTTTTAAAAAAAAGGAAGAAGAAAAAGCAAAAAAAATTTTTAATATATATTATATTATTTATATCATATAATATATATTATTATTGATTTATTATATATAATTATATATTATATATATAATTGGTTAAACTTAACATGCTTCTTAATATTTATTTTTTTTTCCAGACATTAAGAGGATTTTAATGAAAACGAAGCGAAAGCCCCCCCGAGGATTTTTTATCAACTGGGGAAACATCAACATATCCCAACAGACAAACATTTTTTTTGTTTCTCTCACATTTCCCTTTTGTCACACCCCCCTCTTCCCAAAATAGGCAGAGAAAAGCGGACTGTTCGAGAAAAAGGCTTCGATTGCGTTTTTTAAAAGAAATTTTTTTTTTTTTGTTTAAAAAAATGATGGCCTTCCCTTCCTTTCACGAAAAGGGTTTTCCCCTGAGCGTTTTTTGTTTTGTGACCCGAAGCCCCCCCGGCCTCGGCAATTTTTCGCTAATTATTAGCCAAGAGTAAATGTTTGGCCACTTGCATTTCCCCTCTGGGGGCCAAAAACCCCAGTTTTTGCCCCCCTCTGTTTTTTTGTGGTCCCCCTCCCGGCCGTTTTCCCCCCTTTCAAGTGCCTTCCCCTCCTCCCCTCCCTCCTCCTCCTCCCTCCCTCCCTTTTTCTTTCTTTCTTTTCCAACTGTCCCTCCTTTTTTTTTTCAAACAGGTAGATTCTACCTTCCCCTCCTCTCCTCCCTCCCCTCTCTTTTTTTAATCCTCCTCTTCTACCATGAAGAACTCCTTCCTCCTCCATCCCCTTCCCATCCTCCCTCCTCCTCCTCCCTCGCTTCCTCCTCCTCCTCCTTTCTCCCTAAAAACTCCCCCCCTCTTTCCCTCCTTCTCCCCCCCCCCCCTCCCTTTCCCCCTCCTTCTTTTCTTCCCCTTCCCAAGATCCCTTCCTTCTGTTTATATCAACAAGTAAATTGATTAAGTGAATGAATTTTCTCTTTTTTTTTTTTTCGATTTTTTTGTTTCTGGAGATAATTAAAAATACAGTGGTAATATCTTATAGAGTATAAAGGGTAAAACACAATATAAATGGGTTGTTTTTTTAGTCCCCCCCCCCTTTCAAAAAAAAAAAATGTTTTGACAGTGGGGGCCCCCCCCCTCTGTCCCCCACCCCGGGGGAAGGGGGGGTGCCCCTGTCCCTTGCCTGTTTTTTTTGTCTGTTCCCTGTCCTTTCAGGGGGCTTCCTTTTCCCCTCTCTGTCCCCTGTTTTCCCTCTCTTCTCTCTCTTCATCTCTCTTCCCCTCTTCTCTAATGCTCCTTCCCCTCTCCCCCTCTCCTTCCCCCCCCTCGCTTCTCTCCTCTTTCTCTTCCTATATTATATGATTATATATATATATATTATAGATTATATATAATTATATATATATAAATTATTCTTTTTATATAATATATGTGTTTATAATTATATGTTTTAATGTATATGGGGGGGCCAGAAGAGCCCACAAAAAAGGGGGAGGGGGGGGGAAAAAGGAAAAAAAAAATGGAAAATTATTTTTATTTACTTGTTTGCAAAATCCCAACAAAAACCCCACCCAACCCACCCCCCAAACAAGCGCGCAGGCAAAAACCAAAAACAAAAACCAAACACCGCAAAACCAACAGACACACACCCCACACACACACACACACACAACAAAACACCACACACACACACACACCACAAAACACCACACACACAACCACACACACACACAACACACACACACACGCGCGCGCGCGCGCCCGCGGCGCGTGTGTGTGTGTGTGTGTGTGTGTGTGTGCGTGCGTGTGACTCACACTTTCAGATTATTCTACCTATCATACACGTATTTATTGTGTTTGTGTATATCATTTCACGTGTGGCTTTAGATGCATTCGATAAATAGATTTTAAAAAGTGACCGCAGTTGCCTGCGAGAGCGCGGGCAGTGCCTCCGCTCGCAGGCCGCGGCGGAGAGCGCTGGCGTCCGCGTCCATAAATCAGCCTTGTTTTCCTCACTCCTTCTCCTCCCTCAGGAGCAGGGCCTCAGATGCACCTCCCTTGTGCCTAAGGCGATTAGTATGAGCACGCGCGCGCGCGCTGCCCGATCGGCCTCCCATTAGGCCATGAAAGCTCCTAACTTCCACTTACCCATTTATTAGCCCCATTATTAGCCGGCAATATAAC
>NC_051397.1:22420182-22422682 GCF_015228065.2 Penaeus monodon
GAGTCAACCGCAAATTTGCTTAATGAAGTGGCCTCACCTCTCCTCTTTACTTCGATTTTTCTTTTTACGGTCCCCTTATCCCTTTGGGAGCTACTGCTTTGATTGAATTTGTCCCGGGATCGTACGGTAGAGCCCAAATTTTTCCCTGTCACAAATTCCCGAGAAAAGCTTTAGTCTCATCCAATTGTTCAAAATTTTTTATTAAGATCGCCTTTTTTTACTGCTGACTGGGTGCAACAGCCTAGAACCCCATTTTAGCAGAAAGTTTTTTCTTAGCCCCAACTCTCCCCGAAATTGTATGTCGAAAACCCCCAAGAGTTTGGTGTGCTGCTACTGATTCAGGGTTATTCGTCTATCTTTTTTAATCTGTCACGAACAACATCTGTTTTTTCCTCCCAAACCCGACCTGTCCCGCCCGCGGGGTTTTTTTCAATTTCGTTTTTTTCCACTTACGAACAGACTTATCATTGTAAGTGTTTATTTCTTAGGGTTTTTCCCTATAACTTTTTCCAGAGCGTCCAATTTTTTGCCGATTCTTCCACTGAGTTTGACCCTGTTTTTAAACTTTTTCCCCGGCCTCGATTTTTTGGGGTTCCAATCTTTAAAGGTGCCCAACTTTTCCCAAAGGGCGGGGATGTGTTTTACCGCATTTAAAAGGTTCCCTCTTTGACTATTAAACATGTTGGTATAAGAATGGGAGTGCATTGAATCAAATCCTTCCCCAATTTTTTTTACTTATAGACTTGTTTCCCGGGAAATTTTTTAGCCTCCCCTGTGTGTGTATATATATATTTATAATATATATTATATATATATATATATATATAATATATTATTATATATGTGTGTGTGGGTGGGTGTGTGTGTGTTGTGTGTGTGTGTGGTGGGGTGTGTGTGTGGGGGGTTTTGCGTGTTGGGGTGGTGTGTGTGTGGTGTTTTTATGTGTTTGTATGTTGATGTTTGTATACTATATCTATTGTATGTGTGTGTGTGGTGTTGTGTAACCATACCCCCATACAAACCACTACACACACCACAACAACCACCCACACACACACACACACACACACCCCACACACCACACACACACACATAAAATAATAATTTTATATAATATATATATATTATATATATGTTGATATGTATATTTTATTTATATTATACATAAATATTTATAAAATATATAATATATATATATATATATATATATTATATTATATATATTATATATATATATATGTGTGTGGTTGTGTGTGTGGTGTGTGTGGTGTGTGTTTTTGGTTGTAAAAATCTAGATAAATATAATATATATAATATATATATAATAATATTAATTATTTATATATATATATATATATAAAAGTAAAAAAGACATATGGATTAAAACATTTATGTACTGTATATCTGAACAAAAAAATATTAATGAAAGATAAAAAAAGAGAGCCAATTTCCCCTTCCAAGTTTTGTTGTTTTCCGCTATTTTTGTCGCTTTTTTTCCCTCAGCGTCTTTTTTCCCCCCCCCCCCCCTCCCTCCCCCCCCCTCCCCCTCTTCCCCCTCCCTCCTCCTCTCTCCTTCTCTCTCTCTCTCCTTCCTCTCCTCCGTCCCTTTCCCCTCCTCCCTCTCTCTTCTCTCTCCTTTTCCTTTTCCCCTCTCTTTTCTTTTCTCGCCTGCCGCCTCTCCCCCCCCCCCCCCCCTTTTTCCCTTCCCCCTAACTGCAAATATCCCCAAAAAGGGGGTTTTTGCCCCGAAAAATTTTCTTAAGTATTATCTTTTTTATTTTGGGGGTTTAAATGCAAATATAATTTTTTTTAAAAAATAATATAATTTTAAATTTATTTTTTTTTTTGGGGGGTTTTTTTTTGGTTTTATGAAAAATTTCTATATAAAATATAATATATATATATATAATATATATATATATAATATTATATATATATATATATTTATTTTGGGGTTTGTTTTTTTCTTTTTTTTATATATTATAATATATATATATAAAACAAAAAAACCCCACACAACACCACACACACACACATATTAATATATTATATTATATATTAATATTATATAATATATATTATATTTTAAAAGTGTGTGTGTGTGTGTGTGTGAATGTGTATTATTTAATTATATGAAATATTTATTATATATTATAATATATTTTTAATTGTATTTTATATTACAAACACTATATTAATATAAAATTTTATATATATATATATATATATATATACATATATAATATATATATTATATATATTATATAATATATATGTATGTATTTGTATATATACATACACACACACACACCACCACCACAACACCACACCACACACACAAAATATATATAGATATATATATATATATATAATATATATATATATATATATATATATGTACATATAAATGATAAATAATACATTGATATATACATATAAGCATAAATATATTCTGTGTGGTCACAAACACGCCATTCCGGGCATTTTTGCATGTGTGAGC
>NC_051397.1:22428413-22438413 GCF_015228065.2 Penaeus monodon
TTATTATCTTTGATTATTTTTTCATAATTATTTTATTTTTATTGTTATTTTTATTATTAGTATTGTTGTTTTATTATTATCATTATTATTATCATTATTATTATCATTATTATTACCATCATTATTATCATTAGTTTTACTATTGCTACCATTATTATTAACATTATTATTAGTTATTCTCACAGAATTAATATTATTGTAAAAATGATAATAACGATAATGATAATAATAATGGAAATCATAATGACAGTGATGAAAACAATAATAATAATAAAATAAAATAATAATAATAAAAATAAAAATAAAAATAATGATAGATGATGATGTGATAAAAAATTGGGCAACAGTAAAAAAATTTATATTAAAAAAAATCATAATACGAAAATAATGAAAATTTTAATGCGTAATAGCAACACGGTAATGATAATAATAATAATAATATAATAATAATTAAAATAAAAATATAATAATAATAATAATAATAATAATAAGAAAAAAAAGAAAAAAAAAGGGAAAAATAATAATAAAAATAATAAAAAAATAACGTAAGAAAATAATTGATAAAAAACAGTAATGAAAATAAAAACATCAACTAGATGATTATGATAATATAACAATAAAAATAATAAAATAATAATATAAAATAATATAATAATAAAAATAACAACAACAACACCCAATAGTAAAATGAATAAAAATGACAGACAAATTTTAAAAAAGGAAAAAAACCCATCGCAAGAGGAACATGAAATTTTTCATAGCCACTGCAGTTCTATCTCCATTTTTTTCTGAAGAAAAGGGAAAAAAACCAAAAAAAAAACAAAACAAAAACGAATGGGAAGATATTCAAAACGCGGAAGGGAAGTCAAAGGGAAAGGGGAAAAGTATGAGTCCAGCAGGGGCTCCAAAACTTAGCGGAAAGGTATTGCCTGGGTATTAAGAACACTAAAACGGTAAAAAAATACTTTTGTTTTGGGTGATTAAAAAATATGGGTATCGACACTTCTCCGAAAAAGCTTAAATTCGCTCGGGTTCTCGGGAAAAATTTCTTAAAACCTATGAAAACTTTTTTGCTCGGGGACTAAATATTTAAGCCACAAACTGGAAACAGTGAAGATTCGTATTGATAATTTCCTTTAGGGCAAAATAAAAATAAAGACAGTGGGATTATATAATGATGATATTGACAGTAAAATTTTTGGTAAATAATGAAACGAACGAATCAACAATGGTAATTGCATGGCATTAATAACGAAAACGATGACAATAAGGAAGGAAACGATAAACGAAACGACAATAATGATGAAAAGCATTAACAAAAAAAATAACTAATAAAAAAAAAACGATCCCAAAAATTATAAGCATAAATTTATTGAGGATTGACGTAAAGTGATGGGTGGCTGTTCCACCATAAAATGGTGAGCGGAAAGTGCCTGCAGGAGTCTGTTTTTGGGTTGGTGCTTTGTGTATTCTGGCGTGTAAACTGAGAGTATTTCGGATGAAAAAGTGTGCTTATTACTGTTTTTTCGATGTGGTTGTGAGTGAGAGTTTCTACACCACAGCAGCCTTGTGTTGTCTGGGGTTTATTGTTGACAATAAATTTTGGCAGATTGGTGTTTTTTTGTTCGAGTTTGCGTATTTTGGGAGACACGAGTTTAAGGAATTGTTTAGGGCGCAATACTTAAGTTTTTTTTTTCCGGTCCCTCGCTGCGGTGGGTTGGTTTTCTGTTGCACATTGGGTACTGTATTGTGCTTTGATTGTTTTTCGATTTTTCTACCCCAAAAAAAAAGTTTTTTTTTCCCGACTATAGACAAGACCAAAAATTATTTGGTGTTTATATATGCAGTACAGATTTTTTAATAACATTAAAAATGCACACTCTATGAAACTTCCAGTTCATATTTGTTAGAAATAATAGTTCACCAATTAAAATTTTCACTATTACACTCTTTTTTACTTTCAGGGTAGGGGGAGTCAGGCACCTTAGAAATCTGCACTTTTTAACTGAATTGTTTTTTTTTGTTTATGGCATTTTATCATGGCTCTTGGATCTATCACCTCCAGCCATCAACTGATTTTGTCAAACCCGAAAGCCTCATTCCCAGCCTACCCCCAAGGTATCTCCAATTTTCCTAGTATATTTTGGTTAAATCCATTTTTCTTGAAGGCGTCTTCTAAATTAGGCTTCATGTTACTGGGGGGGGGGGGAAAAGAGAATGAGAATCACAAGGCTAAAAAACCCGCTCCTTTGGGCCCACGGGCTGCTCGTTTTAAACCAATAGACATCCTGGGTCTCCCTAAACCCTGGGGGTGTGAATGTAAAATTTTTGGACTGCAAAAACCTTTCCCCCTATGAATATACATCCATCCCATTTAGAAAAGGGGACTGCAGATACTTTTATTAGTATTTGTTTTTTGGCTCCCCCCTTCCCCCAATGACCCAAAACCTCCGAAAGTGATGTTTCCCGAGGGATTCTGGGGAGCCAAATTTGGAAAAAAGGAAAAATAGGCTTCCCCGAAATTTCTCTTTTTCTATCCGGGGGGAAAGGAATTCTTTGTATAAAAAACAAGTTCTCCTTCTCAGGACATGGAGATCTAAATGCCCCTGTGGGTATTCGAGAACTTTGTTTGAACTGAACGTGTATTTTTTTGAGGGGGAAAAATTTTGCTGATAAAAATATTCCAAAAAGTCAATTTTCGTCATGGTAAGAGCGGCAGTATGTGTTGCAATCATTTTCCCAAGGCAGGTGAGAAAGACCCTGCAGTATATCGAGTTTTTTCGTTCCCCACCACGTATAGATTTGTTTCGGGCATCCATGTAACCATAGGGCAAAGTCCCATCCCCAAAAAAATTTACCTCTTGGTCAAAGTGCAGTGGGCTTACCCCAGGAATGAGGGGGTGAACAATATTTTCCTTTTTTTCTGCAGTTTGCTCGTATATGTAATAGCAATGGCAAACAGGGCCAAAGGATACTCCCTTGTGACCCCTGTCAGCTAAGTTTCCAGGTTTGGGAAGCTTTAATCCATTCATACCTTAAATTTCCTAACGACAAGAAAACACTGTATGAAGCTGAGTAAAGTTCCCCCCAAGCCAATACAGTTTTGTGAGCATGCCATTTTTCTAAGTGGTAATTTGTTCTTTCTTGGGTTAAAAGAACATTTTTAACATGTGCAGACACTGTTTTTTGAGTAGTTTCAAGAGCTATTTTGTGAACCTCTCCAGTGTGATATTGAATGAACAGTCCTACAGTAAAATGGCAAGGAAAAAACCAATGCCTATCTCTTCATCGGGGGCTAACGCGGGGGGACACATGCCGCACCACCTTGCGTTTCCCAGCCACGAGGGCCCCTCAGGCAAGCCCCCAGGCGGGCCCCTTGGGCCCTTTTTTAATTCTTCGCGCGGTTCGTCGAGCTCCCAAGCAATGACCTCCCGTCTCCCACGGGCCTCCTCCACCCGGGATTGTCTCGCAAGAGCATGTTGGGCAAGATCTCTACAGGGAAGCGAGCGGGGGCCCCCTTACCTGGTTGGTGATCCTGGTTATGCAAGTAACGCCCCCTGCCAGTCTCACAGGTAACCATGGGTTTGACACATGGTGTACCCCATACCGGCAAAGGACTTGTTACAAAAGGCATCACGACAAGATCCAAGGCTCTAGATAGCGTCCAGGTTTCACTTCCATAGCGCAGAACGGGTTATCACGGCCTTGAAGACACAGCTTGGGCCCTTTTGCTAGGTACATCACCAATGCTCATGGCTTCTGTTGCCAGCCAATCCATCTGCCGATTCTTTATTTGACAGCTCAGAGATATAATCGCCAAGGTACACAAAGCTCTCTGTGGCTTCGCGTCTCACCGCAAACATGGGTCGACTGACGGGTTCTCCGAACTGGCCCCCAATATCCTATCTTCGTCTTGGTCCAGAGACCTCTAGCCAAGGCTTTGCTCATTAAATTCTCAGAGCTGCACCAGTGACTCCAAGGCTCAGATAGGTAGCACATCGCAAGTAAAGGGTCTGAGACTTGATATTGCCCGTATTGCTCCACACTGACTTTGGGTAGTAGCTCTTGTGGGGTTTTTATAATTGTTGTGCAAAAACACAGCCTGCCTCACCCCTGAAATAACAGGGAAGATTGACGGGCCCCACCACACTTTACAGCGTTCACTACGAATATAGGCTTGCATTAGGCCAATAATCTTGTTGGAATTCCCTGGTTCAGATTCCATAGCGATTCACGATGCACGAGTCAAATGCCTTATGAGTTATGTAGGGCAAGCAACCAGACCAACTCATAGTGTTCTACAATTCACGAAGCGCTAATATTGGGTCTATGTGGATTCCAGGAGTGATTCAGATGCTCCGTCTTTGGTGCCCTGGAGGTGGTTGTGATCCATTCAGAAGATGTGATGAAAACTTGCTGGTGTGGAGCGTGTATGCCAGTAGTTCTCAGCCAACGGTCCCTTCCCTTCCAGAGAGGTGCCCGGGCCCCTCAACAGCTGGGAATGTGCAGATTGCCAGATGGCATACAAGACTACATGCAACCCAAAAAAGCCATATTCCCACCCTTAGAAGTTCATAGGATATACATATGCGCGCTTTCCTCACTTCACTTAAAAACGCCATCCTAACCTCCTATAGGAGTTCCTCGTGATGGGTGGGCCGGCACGTTGTGATTCGCTTAATCCAAGTTAACTGTTGGGAGTCTACCTGGTACAACTGCTCAAAATTCAGCCAACGTTCAAAACCTCGCATGATCAGGTTCTGTCATCCACTGAGAACTGATCTGCGAGGAAGGCTCAGAGTTCTGTTCTAGGCTTGGTAGGCAGGTGAAGTCATTACCTAGATACTGAAAGAAAATGCAGATGATATGTCCACTATCTTTGGAGTGATAGCTCTCCTGCAGGTGAATCTTGCTGTAGAATCAGTAAGCTTTAAATAAAGGATACACATAGAATCTTACTTTTGAGTGTTTCTGGACCTTGACCCACATTTATCCAGATCTCTTGTAAACAAGTGTCAGATCAGTATAGCACTTTAGTACATCTGTTTACTCCTGTCCTAATTTTTGTGGTCACTTGATGTTGAATTATAGCTGTGTTTCTTTTATAGATTACAAAGAGAAATGTGAATAAGTGATTATGCGAAAAAGTGATTCTTTTATTTTAAATTTTCCACAGGGCTTGTCGTCTCATATGCTGAATTAGCACTCCTGAGGAACAACATCAGATTTATGATTGACTCGGGTTAATGTCGCAACTTGGGGATTGTACATCTTCTCCCGATGTCAGGCTCGGATTGAGGCAGCACTTGAAGCCGACGGTAACTCGGAATCCCCCGAGTTTGCTCACCGACCCATCACCAGTAACGCAGCAACAAGCTGAAAACTCGTGCTGATGTGCTATGTGAAAGCAATATGGAGAAGAGACAGATTTGATCGCTAACAGCCAGAGGTGCAGTTTATTGCGTTATGATGTCAAGCAACATGAGAATATCAGCGAAGGTTAGCCCTACTGTATGTAAATAATTACATCTTTCCCCCCATATCCCTCTCTTCCTCCTCTCCTCCCTACCGGGTCCTCCTCCATACTAGCTCTCATTCACCCTCCCCCCTCCTCCCCTCTCTACATGTCTGTGATTTTCTATTGTGGGTGTGAATGGATGTGAGTTCCTGCTGTTATGTGATGAGGGGATTCTCATGAGGAGCCGAGGCTCCCAGATGGTGAGGACAGTACGCTTATGTGCTTGCTGAGGAGCTTCTGAGTATGTGAGTTGAGATCTCGATTCCGGATCCGAGCCTAAGTAGTCGGAGTTCGTCAGCGAGAGCAAAGGGACCTCGTTCAATCAGAAGTGCGAGGTGCAACGCCTCAGTACCATTCATAAAGAGTTAAAAATAGCCAAGAAGAACAGTTTGACAGCATTTTGATTTGTTCAAGCTTCAGGATACATAATACAGAAATATTGGATGCTGTGGCTGGTGATGGACAAGCAGATGGGCAGCAGGACATTCTCTCAGGGCTTTTGCATCATCACTCATCTGGCGAACTCAAAGAGGACATAGGAGGCATCCTCGGAGGATCAATATATCCACCAGGATATACTGGTCCTGATCTAACGAGGAAACGTTGGAAACTGCTAGTACATTAGTTGCCAGTACGATTTAAGTAGGATCGTAAATGTTTTACAGTATGATATTGAATTATTTACAGTATAATCGTAAAAAAATACTCACTTCTAAATATTTCTAGCTCTTTAATAAAACCTTTGACCCATTTACAGATAATATTCGTCCATTTTCCCACTAGAAATAGGAAAATTTATATTCTTTTGGAAATAATATCCATTTCTATGCTTCAGGTGTATGCAATTAGCGAACAGCATTTACTACTCAGGAACAAAGTTGTGTTCATAATGTGAATGCTATTAAATTATCACTATATTATGATAAAAACAGCACTATCATTATTGCATTACATGTGTTGTTATTAGCATCAGTTTTTCATTTACTACTACTATTACTATTATCCACTTCCTCTCTCTCTCTCTCTCCCCTCCTCTCTCTCCTTTTCTCTCTCTCTGCTCCTCTCCCCTCCCCTCTCTCTCTCCCCTCTCCTCTCTCTCTCTCTCCCCCTCTCTCCTTCCCTCCTTCCCTATCCCTCCCTCTCCCCTCCCTCTCTCCTCCCTCCTTCTCCCCCCCCCCTTCTTTTAAATTTCCCGCATAAAGAACAGACAGAAGAGCGACCGAGTGAAACAGAAAGACAGCAAGTGATTCAACTATGAACATGAGCAAGTGCCCACAGTGGCATAAGCTCAATATGGTTCACATTTCCATTTTCTCCTTCATTTCCTTGTCATGTTGGCCTGTCACGTTGGAGTCTACAACACGAAATCACATGCATACATGCATGTGTGTGTGTGTGTGGTGTGTGTGTGTGTGTGTGTGTGTGGTGTGTGGTGTGTGCGTGTGTGTGTGTGTGTGGTGTGTGTGTGGTGTTTGTGTGGTGTGTGTGTGTGTGTGCCTGTGTGTGTGTGTGTACATATACACATAGAATTATGATGCTGGCGAAATTTTCCATCTGTGACATTACTTAGATCTCGTCTTGCATTGTCCTGTGCCAGTTTAATATTTTGTATTCAGTTTATGTTGTATGTTTCATTTCATCTTAAATAAGGTTTGTTAAACGTCACATTTTTATCCTTATTTTTATTGCTGCATCGTATGTACCTGTCCACTTGACATTTTATTGCAGTAGAGTGCAATACAGTGTACAGTACAGTGCCGCATAACCTAAGTCGCTTTCTGCTTCAGCATATCACTCAGTATTTGTTGTGTTCAGGGTAAAAAGTGATAATAGGAGAGGCAGTGAGAAAGGGAAAATTAAAGGGTTAATGGAGCGGCTGTGGTTTGGAAAGGAGGAGGCATTATTATTATTTTTTATTATTATTATTATTATTTTATTATTATTATCATTAGTTTTATTTTATTAGTTTTATTGTTTATTTTTATTATTATTTTTTATTATTTTATTATTATTATTATTATTATCATCATTACTATTATTATTATCAGTTTTATCAATAATAATAATAATAATAATAATAATAATAATAATAATAATAATAATAATAATAATAAAAATTATATTATTTATTAGTATTAGTATTAGTGTTAGTATCAGTATTCATTATTTTTCATTATTTTATTATTATTGGGCATTACAATGTCACTATCATAGCATCATCATCATTATTTATTATTATTTTTCTATAAGAAAAATAAGTATGGGTATGGGTTGTTATGGCTTGTTTCTTACTGGGGAATGTGGGGGTTTTATGTGTGGGATGTGTGTGTGTGTGTGTGTGTGTTTTGGGGTGTTTTGTGGTGTATGATTTTCTGACTCACAGGTTATAGCTTCTTAGAAGCGTTTGCATAACGATAGTCAAACTACCACTTTACCTTTGTCTTCTTGTTTTGTAATCAGCAAAACATTTATTGGATTGTTAATGTAGATAGACGCGTTGCCTAGGGCATACTTTCCATGTCAGCATATTGATGTCAAACAAGCATGGGCACTAAAATAATGACAGTAATATTTGCACCATTTGTGATCTAACCCTTGCCTCCAGGTTCTCTTCTTACCATACCTTGTAGTCTGTTTCCCTCCTCTCCCCTGCCCCTCTCGATACCCCACCCCCACCCTTTCCTTATTCTTGCCTATCTATTTTCCCCACCCCTACCCTTCCTTACTGCTCCCCCACGCCCAATTTGTTTCCTTACTCTGGACAAAGGAAAACCGGTCCCCAGTTAACGACGTGTGAGAGACATGTGCCCGTGAGTGCACCACCCACGTACCTGAGAAACTAAAACACGAGTGCTGTTATGATTGTTAAAGTGAGCATTGTTGATAGATAGTAATCAGATTTTGAGCAAAGAATGGGCGAACCAATACAACTTTCCTTCATATTTGGTTATATATTAGGCCAACTATAAAAGTATACTACAGATCCAGTATCATTATTAGAATTTGTAACATTGTTGTGAATATTTATGTTACCTATTTTTCTTTGTATGCTGTAACAAGGCAGTAGAATATGTACACCTAACACCTGTGAATATTTCAATATTTCCAAAAATGTTGACTTAGTCTACGTATGTAAAAATTGAATCCTGTCTTCGTTAGAATATATTAAAATTTCCTGAAATGGTTATGCTCAAAGTTCGTTTTTATCTCCTTTAGGTTCATCGGGGCCTCTCCCATTTTTGTTCACGGGTCACCCTTTCACCCTTATTCACGGCCTCTTCACCATAATGGAAAATTTTAACAGCTGCAGAGTCAGGTCTTGGTTTGAAAGGCCCTTGAGTGTGATCAATGGACGTGTAGTGAGGGGCCCGCCCCTCACTGCACGGCACTGACTTTCCCTGAACTTATTATCACTTTTAAGAATGCTTTTTCTCTCTCTCTCTCTCTTCCTCTCTTCCTCTCCTTTTCCCTCTCTCTCTCTCTCTCCTCTCTCTCTCTCCTCTCTCTCTCTCCTCTCCTCTCTCTTCTCTCTCTCCCTCTTTCACCTCCTCCCCCCTAAGTCTATCCACTCACTCACCTTCAATTTTCTCTCTCTCTCTCTCTCCTCTCCTCTCTCCCCTATATATATTTTATATATATATATATATATATATATATATATATATTATATATTTATATATATATATATATCCTCTCTCTCCCTCCTCTCTCTCTGTCTCTCTCTCTCCTCTCTCTCTCTCTCTCTCTCCTTCCCCTTCCTCTCTCTCTTCTCTCTCTCTCTCTCTCCTCTCTCTTCTCTCTCTTTTCTCTCTCCTCTCTTCTCTCTCTCTCTCTCTCCCCTTTTCTCTCTCTCTCTCTTCTCTTCCCTCTTTTCTCTCTCTCTCTCTTCTCCTCTTTCTCTTCTCTCATCTCTCTTCTCTCTCTCTCTCATCTCTCTACTACTCTCTCTCTCTCTTCTCTCTCTCTCCCCCTCTCTCTCTCTCTCTTTCTCTTTCCTTCTCCTCCAACGCGACCATATTGGTTGTTCCCCGCTTCTGTGACTTGGTAGATTCATTAGACTTTAATTGACGATTTCTATCTATAGTACCTTTATAAGATCAGGGGAGAACTATGAAGAGCGCTTTGGGAAACTCGTAATCATTTAACCGATAACCCTCGTTTTTCAAAGAATGTTGTTCTATTTTAAAAGTAATTGTATGCCATTACCCTCCCCGGCCTTCCTCGCTTCCACCCAAAATGCGCTGGTGAGCCTTGAGTGTTTTACACTTGAATAAAACCGTATTACACGGAACACAATTTTCGCAGAAAGCCAAACGTAATTAATCTTTGTGATGAAGAATATTCCCTGTTTTTTTTTTAAATTTTTTTTTTTATTTCTTAGATTATATAATGTCTACAAGAGGAAGAAGCTGTCGAATTCACTATTGTTAAAGTGAATAGAATATTTCATAAAAGATATTTCTCGTTTAGGCAGGAGCTTTT
>NC_051397.1:22442418-22444918 GCF_015228065.2 Penaeus monodon
CGTTAGATTCCCACATGCGGGATACAAGTGAGTTCGTTCGCACATGCACTGTGCATTCCCCTCGAACATGCTACCATGCAGACATACACATTTCTTATGAAAAACCCTCACAGGAGATCGATCATCCTTACACACACACACACACACACACACACACACACACACACACACACACACACACACACACACACACACACACACACACACACTCACACACACACACACACACACACACACACACACACACACACACACACACACACACACACACACACACACACTCACACACACACACTTCACACACCTCACACTCACACACACATTTATTATTGATTATCAAGAATCCAGACATACTTTAAGACCTAAATATAACTCGGTGGAAACAATATGAAAGCTACAAACCCGAATGATTAATCACCCGAGGCCGAACATTAGGGAAACACATTAATATAACGAAGCCGCGCAGCACCGGCCCTCATCCCGAGGAGTGGCGGCCGCGCTCCCGCCACTCCGTCACTGACGCCCCGCAAGTTATCGAATGAAATGGAATGAGTTAAGGGCCGCGGAGGCCCCTCCCCCCTGGCGACGCCCGAGGCTCTTTCTCTCTCGGCTCCTTTTCCCTTCTCCTTCCTTTCCTGAACTCAGGCTTCCTTTCGCCTTTCTTGGTCGCTCTCGTTTATTTGTCTCTGACGCTCTCTTTTTCTATTATCTTCTTCCTCTTCTTCTTTCCCTTTCAGTGCGTCTCGTTATCTTCCTCTCCCTCTCTCTTTCCCTTCCACTCTGCATCTTCCTCGCCCTCTTCTTCTCTCTCTCTCTGTTTCTCTTTCCATTTCTCTCTCCTTTTTGTCTTTCGGCAGTGCCGACGCTAATGATAAGCAACATTGCAATGACAATGAAATAGTAATGACAATGGTCAAAACTCTCTCTCTCTCTCTCTCTCTCTCTCTCTCTCTCTCTCTCTCTCTCTCTCTCTCTCTCTCTCTCTCTCTCTCTCTCTCTCTCTCTCTCTCTCTCTCTCTCTCTCTCTCTCTCTCTCTCTCTCTTGTTCACTCTTTTTATATCATGCATCTGTCTATCTATTTATGTATCTCTCTCTCTCCTTCCCTTACCGATTTATCCATCTTTCTCACTCAATTTCCCTCTCCCTCCCCCCCCCTCCCTCCGCCTTATGATATCTCCCTCTCCCTCTCTCTTTCCCTCTCGCGTCTCTCCTTTATCACTCTCTCAATGGGCTCCATATTCTCCGGGCGTTCGCAATAGACAGCGCGACCTCCTTACGAACGTCGGCCAAGTCTCCTTCGCCTTACAAGTCACCTGGCGACGACGGGGGAGGAGGCAAGGGGGCAGGGGGGAGGGAGGGCAGTGCCGGGGAAGGGGCCAGAGGGTAGGCAGGGCAGGGAGGCGGCGGCACTTCTTCATCCTTGTTTGCGTGGCATAAAAGGAGGGAAGAGTGAGTTTGGGGGAAAGAAGGAGTTTGTCTGTATTTTCCGTCTTGGAGCGTGTGCATCTGTTCTTGTTTTGCGTGCGTGAGTTTTTTTCTTTTTTTTTCTTTTCTTTTCTTTTCTTTTCTTTTATCAGATCTCGTTTTTTTATTGAGCAGTGGAAATGTATGTGCAAATAAATAATAATCAGCAAGCCAGTCAGTGATATAGAACATGAAACAAATCGGCCGAAGTTAGTGTAGCAAATCCAGGCAATTGTAGCGGATGGTGTCAGGAAAAAGGGAGGATTTATTCGTACAGCCAAATATAAAAATGATTGAATGAATAAATAAGCACAGTAAACACAGTAAATAAAACAGGGGAGCTACACAACTTTTTCTAAGTAGTCAAGGTAGCAATTAATTTCTCTATACTTACTTCTGTCTCGTATATTTCGGAGTCATTTGGCACGAACGCCCTTGGCCCGCGCTCAGCCGCTTCCATTATGACGCGCACACACACGCGCGAACACACACACACACACACACACACACACACACACACACACACACACACACACACACACACACACACACACACACACACACCACACACACACACACACACACACACACACACACACACACACACACACATACTGTGAGGCGAATAGACAGACAGGTAGACAGAGAAAAACAGAAAGAGACAGAGACAGGCAAACATAGACAGTCAGAGACAGTCGGGCAGACAGACAGACAGACAGAGACAGGCAGACAGAAAAGCAAAAGCGGAGGAGAGGATAAAAAGGAAAAAATAGGCAGAATGAGAAAATTACCACCATATTACATTGGCATGTCTTAATAAGTGAAACGGAAATTATAACAATAATTACAACAACAACAACAACAATGATATAATAATGATGATGATGATGATTATGAAATATTAATATATAATAGTAATAGTTGTAACAATAATAGTAAGTATAATAATAACAATAATAATAATGATAACAATAATGATGATAATAATAACAACGGTAATAATATTGATGATATTAATGATACTAATAATGCTTC
>NC_051397.1:22459918-22462418 GCF_015228065.2 Penaeus monodon
TTATATTTAGTTTATGTATTTTTATGAATTTTTGTGAATTATTGCACTATGCTTAATTTTGACCTTTTCATTGTTACGTATTACTGTAAAACCAGAACTACATAATATAACCAGATTTTCTAACTGCCCTATCGTCTGGTTAATTGTTTCAGCTCTGATGATGAAGGTTTATGCGTCAAAACGTTTGCAAAGTTAATATGAGATTCTTCACGGCCGTTCGTCGCCTAAGTGGCAAGCCTATTACTGAATGTGTGTGTGTGTGTGTGTGTGTGTGTGTGTGTGTGTGTGTGTGTGTGTGTGTGTGTGTGTGTGTGTGTGTGTGTGTGTGTGTGTGTGTGTGTGTGTGTGTGTGTTTATGTCCCGTTACCAGGCTTCACTTGAAATCACAAGGCAAGTATTCGCGAACTTTTTTGGAAATTCCTTGAAATAATGTTGCAATTGCAATTCGTTGAAGAGACCGAATAGGGACGTCCTCCGAATGTACCATAAACTTGTTTCCCTAAAGATAATCACTTTTCCCGTTTTCCAGAGATCAGATTTGACACTTTCTAGTTATTTGACCCGAATGAAATTGGCATCTAAGGAAAGAAATTCGGGAAAAAAAAATCTCTATTGATTTTATCATAAACATCTGTAAATAGTAGTAGTGAAAAGATAAACATTCTTGTATAAGAATGAAAACAGAAAAAAATACCAACATTCGCATGTGATATGTTTCACAATATAACAAAAAATAAGGATTCCATCTCTATTGGTAGCAAAGAAAGTATGTTTCCCTCTTTTACTTATGAATTAGTAGGTTAAAAGTTAGGATCCAAGGCCCCTTCCTTTCCTCTCTCTCTCTCTCTCTCTCTCTCTCTCTACTCTTTTTCTTCTCACTCTCCTCTCCTCCTCATCTTTCTCTTCTCTTCGCTCCCCTCTCTCCATTCCTCCCCTTCCTCCTCTCTCTCTCCACCATCTTCCTTTTTTTATCTTCCTCCCTACTTTCCTCTTCCTCTCTTTCAAAATCTCACTCTCCCTCCCTCCCTCTCTCTCTTTGAAAGACAAACCATTAGTTATCACTGAAAATCATCACATATACACCAAGTAGGCTTATTTTACAAACTATTGTACCTGTTTATCAATTACGAAGTTGTTGTGTTAATGTTATAGATAAGCAAAATCAGAAAACGATCAAATACTGGAAAATAAGGATCAGTGCTACAAGCTACCTTTCTTGCGTAATGTAACAGGAAACTATTTCGTAATAGCTGATAACATCTTTTAATTACCAACACAAAGACTCCAGATGATTACCAGATGGCCTAATGCAATGAGCTACTTTTGAATTCCAATTTTAGATTTAAGTAATTCAAGACAGCCTTTTAAAGTCGCCATTAGGAATCTTATTCTCTTACTGGGCAAAGTGACTAATAACGGCCAAACACTGTACACGGGGAAGCAGACATCCATCTAAATATAGTCATATCACTTTTTTTATAAAGATTTTTGGTGCAAAACTTATCTTACCGCAACATTTTTTTTTATGTCAGTGCATAAAGAAACTATTCAACTATTGCTGATTAAGTAACAATTAACTTCCCGGCATTATGAGGGTTGTGAGGACGGGAAAATACAGCAAGTGTGGCATCTTTGATAATTAGGGTTTAACTGCGAGTATGAGGCTCTGCTCCTGGATCCTGACCAATCGAAGCTGCCACATCGCGTTCAACGACATCGAGTTGGCCTTTTTTAATGGGCTAAAAAAAATCAGGGTCCGCTAACTCAACCATGGAATTTTCCAGATATGTTTTTAACGCATAGTTAATTGCCCGGTAAAGGGATATACACATATATCATATTTATTTATTTATTTATTTATTTATTTATTTATCCATTGTGTGTGTGTGTGTGTGTGTTCATACATATATATATATATATATTTATGTGAGAGTGTCTATATATATGTGTATATATGTATATATATATATATATATATATATATATATATATATATATATTTGTATATATATATATCATATATATATATATATATATATATATATATATATATATATATATAAATATAAAATATATAATATATATATATATATATATATATATATATATAAATGGACACACATAAAATAAGAAGCATCAACCAGATCTTGCTGTAGTAGAAAACCCACAAAGCACAAACTAGATTTATAGAAAATGAGACAACAGTTTTGGAAACCTCCTGGAGATGGAATCCAGGAGGATTCCAAAACTGTGGTTTCATTTTCAATAAACTTAATTTGTGCATTTTGATTTCTTCTACCATAGTTTCACCACGGTCGAGTATTTTACCATTCAAATCTTGTTGTGTATTGTTCAGGTAGCAAGTTTTAACTTATTGTATTTAGTGATTAAAGAGAAATCCCCGAAGCCTAGGGGAGGATTTACCAAATTTATCAGAAGAAACATAAAGCTAAAAGGGTGAATAGACACCGCTTCGCATAATGTTACTTACAGCAAGCAG
>NC_051397.1:22467418-22477418 GCF_015228065.2 Penaeus monodon
ATCAGCCAAGGAGGCTATGTCAAGGACATAGAAACGAATCTGATATGTGAAGGATGAGGAAGGCGAGCGGGCGAAAGCGTGGCCAGGCTGTCGGTAAAGAGGAATACGGGGAAGGGTGACAGGAGGCGAGGGTCATGGAGATGATGATGATGAAGATGATGATGATGATGAAGATGAGGGTGATCAGCGCTGATGGCGAGGGGATGAGGTCGTGATCCGAGGCGCTTAATTGAATGGACATTAATACCGAGGCCCTGTTAGCCGCCGCTGGCCAATGGCGCGACGGGGCTGCGGTCGGAACGGCGCGCGAGTTGCGGCCGAGTGCGAATGGTGATGGAGGGCCGAGGGGCGCCGGCAAAGCAAATAGGAAGGGAAAGGAAAGTTGACAAAAGGGAGGGAGCTGGGAGCAACGAGGAGAGGAATTTTAGTTCCGATTGCAAAGCGAAATAAGAAAGGGAAAAACGCATACATGCTTGGAAATGGACTTAGACAAGCATAACGAAAGCAGGGTCTACGCTTGCAAAGAGAAACAAGAAAGGGAAGCGAACATCGAGACGCGCCAAACGAAGACGGCCGTATTCAGGCGATAGCGAGCAGCTGCGCTCACCTCGCGAAGAGCGCCGATCGGCTGTATCTTCGGCAGATGGCGGGCGCTGGAGCCATGAGCTTGCGAAGAGCATGTGAAAAAAATACGTCTGTAATAATTATAAATGCGTGTTGCTGCTAGTATACCGTTTATTGTGTTCATCACACATTCAACATCGAGATTAATTTCTCTATCACTGATTGGCTTCCGCAAATAATCCGATTTCAAATTTCTGCAAATAATTGCATTTTCAGGTATGAATTCTCACATCGACTTAAACGAATCTCTGTTATGGCTCCTCTTATTATCAAAAATTATCGCCAACAAGCTGATAGCAGTGATCAGAAAATACGTGCACGTCTAAACATAATCAGAGAGATAAGGAATTTGTGCCGCTCTCACGGCGCTTTTATGTCCTTTTTGGTCACTAATTTCTATCGTTAAAGCTGCATGGTCCACATAAGGTGGCGCTTGTCTGTCAATAATCAGAGCTGAAACGGGCGTGTCCTGGACTGACTTCGCTAACAAAGGCTCTACGAAGGTGGATCCCGCCGGCATCGCAGCTTCAAGGGTTTGGATCATTTCACGGTGAATTATGGGCAAGTTGCCGATCGTTGACGAAGATGGAGGGAATCACAGGTTGATGGATGTCCCGCTGCCCGAGGCAATGGAGTCGCCGGAGACGTTATTAGTCACCCAAGTATCCGGCCGTGAGGGAGGCGGGTGAAGATAACTCAATCTATCACTGAACGCCCAGTGCTATACTCCATAACTCTATCGCGCGTATATCGTAAACTTGGCTGAGGTGGTGTGTTTGTTCACCCGGCATGCGCAGAGTAAGATGACAATAAAAATAATAACTAATAAACAATATAGCTTCGAACAACGATTAATGATATGAAGGGTCCATTTCAAGAAAACCATTTGACTGGTTAATTTCACGGTGATTGACAGACCGCGGGAAACGAGGACTTTGCGTTCGCATATTCATCCGGCAAAACGAATGAGAGAGACATGTACAAACACATATAAAATATGACCACCTTAAAGGGAGGTGATAACTGTGATAATGAAATGGATTTATTAGACTGAGAAAGGGGAAGAAGAGCGGGAGTTTCACTTAAAACTTAGGATTTCTAAGATCACTCTCAGCCTTAAGCATCGTTCATAGTAACATATAAATAAATGTCACAAAGGGACGGAATGCCACCGAAAAAAAAAATCATTTAATCAAAGTCTGGCGCTGGCAAAGGTTATCTTAAAACAACTATGAAGCTAGTGATAATGAAGTCCGTTGCCGCGGTCGACTGTCAGATGAGGGAATAAGGAAAACGAAAGGGGGAAGAGGCAGAACAAAAAGGAAAAGGAAAAAGAGAATAAAGGGGAAAGGGGGAGAGGAAGGGCGACGGAAAAGAGGAGGAGCAAGGAAGGCCAACTGGGCGGCTCTCGAAACCCAATAACTTCCGCTGGCCCGGTTTCCTCTATTTCAATTTCGTCTCGGTAACGGCGTACGGCCGTAAAACAGGTAATTGAGAAAAAGCTTTTCTCATTTGCACAGTTTGCTTACAGAGTTTTAAAATTCGCTGCTTTAACGTCTCTTCTTTGTTTTAGATCTGATTGAACATATAAATTTGTATTGGACTTTCATCAGAGGCGAAAATTTGTAAAATAAAAAAGAAAGAAAAAAAGAAAACATGTCTGATCACTCATAATATTACAATTATTAAAACAGTAAACCGTTATCTACTGCCCAAGTTAAGTTAAGTTAAGTAAGTTTATTTACCACCCTGGCTATCTGCTCAGGCGTGGGCAATCATGATTACAGTTTTACATATATCTAACATTGTACAGTAGTCTGTAACTACTGTAGTTGTACAAGGTAAAATATAAATATAAGTCATACATCATACAAAAATTATTACTTACATATGCTTTTGCCACTGTGTCTGAATAACACTGTTATTTGCATACGGGAGTTATCACATAGTAAATTTAGGGTATAGTACGAGTATATCTTCCAATGTATCAGATGAAATGAAATATTCGCATAGTTCTTTATACCTCATGTTAGGTGGTCTGAAAGGCTGTATCACATGACATTCCGAGATATAGTGCTCAAGCGTTCGTTTGTTTTCTTCGTTACACAGTCTACATCTAGATTCATCTGCACTTCTTGCACCGTGCAGTTGCCAGTACATTCTGTAACCTAAACGTATTCTGGCAATAACCACGTCACAATGTCTGGTTTGACTTCGGTGCCACCCATAGGAAGGCTTGCCATCTCTATACTGATCGTAGTGCCTTATGGTACAGCTTTCAGGCCTTTGAGTGTTAATCAGATCTACTAGTTCTTCCTTATGAGAACTTTTCAATATATGTGCAACCCTAGCAAGAGGCATCCCAAGATCTATGTTCACAATATCCTTGCTGCAGGCTTCTTTCGCCAATTTGTCTACGTAGTCGTGCTTGCGTATGCCAACATGAGATGGTATCCATACAAACTGAATGTTGAAATTACGCTCTGTTGCATAGGTTACGTTACGCTTAATGCAACTCACAATTTACTGCCCAACATGAATGAAACTGGGAGTTGACTTCCCGCAGAATTATTCAAAACTAGAATCTTTGCTCGTAGAACACATTAAGCGGCGAGGAAAAGCACGGGGAGTGGACGGCCAGGCTCATGAGTTGCACATGAAGGGTTTAAAGTCTTTGGGAAACATCTTTATTGAACAAGTTAGAAACCAATCGCGATAAAAGTATCTACACACACACACACACACACACACACACACACACGCGCGCGCGCGCGTGCGCGTATCTCTCTCTCTCTCTCTCTCTCTCTCTCTCTCTCTCTCTCTATATATATATATATATATATATATATATATATATATATATATATATATATATATATACATATACATACATATATATACACACACACGCTTGTGTGTGTGCGTGTTTGTGCGTGTAAAGTATACACACACAATGCTATATATTTAGCTAGATAGATAAATAGATAGATAGACAGGTTATAGATAAATAGAAGATAGATATGTCCATAGCCATAAATTTGCAGCTGGCAGGGAATTCAGCAGTTAATTCTAAGAAACGGACGGACAGATAAACAGACGGGCGAGGACTTCAATGGCAAGCTGAACTAGTCCCCCCCCTTTCCAGGCTCTTTCGCTTTGAAACTTGTCCAGCGTGCATGCAGGGCCTCCCTGCGTGTGTCTGCGGCGATACAAAGGTCATTTCCTAGTTTAATTAGAGAGAACCCCCCCCCCGCTCCTCCTCCCGCAGCCATCCCCAAAAGTTGTCAAAGGAGCGGCCTCCGTTTCCTTCCAGCCGTGAGGAATTTATCAAAGACCTTCAGCGGCTTCCCTGGCTAAAACATCCTTTCGCGACTCCTCCTCTCCTCCCTTTCCCTCTTTTCCTTTGCTCTCTCTCTCCCTCTCTCTGTCCCTGCCTCTCTCTCTGATTCTTTCTATATCTATCTGTCTATCTGTTGTTCTATCTATCTATCTATATATATGTGTGTGCGTATTTCTGTCTCTCTCTCTCTCCCTCCTTTGCTCTTTTGAACTATCCTTTTCCTTCTCTTCCCCTCTTCTTCTTTCGTCTTTCTTTTGATGGGTCTTCGTGCTCTTCCCCTCGTCCCTTTTGCTTTCCTCTTGCCTTTTTGCTTTTGTTCTCTCTCTCTCTCTCTCTTCCTCTCTCTTTCTCTCTCTCTTTCTCCCCCTCCCTTCCTCCCTCCCTCTCTCTCTCTCTCTTTAACTCTCTCTCTGCTAATTTATCGATCTCTCTGTTCGACTCTCTCTATTTGTATAGCCAGTTAGCTATCTGTTTGTCTCTCTATTTATCTATGTATCTATCTGTTAACCTCTCTCGCTGTTCCTATCGCCCTCCTTCATTTTCCCCTCATCCTCCTCGTCTCCCTCTCCCTCCTTCCTACGCCCCCCCGGCCTCATCTGAGTGCAAAATAGCGTCAAAGAGACCCTCCGATTCCCTTCCGCAGTTAAACGTAAGATCGGAGGCTAACAGAAATATCACAGAAATGTAAGCTTTAGCAGCATCTGCTTGTGGGCTTATCAATGTCGCTCGTGTTAGTTTTGGTGAGCGCAGAAAGCGAGCAGAGGGGAAGGAGGGAAGGGGAGCGGCGAGGGGACGGAGGAACAAGTGAAAAGGGGAAGATCCTGAAATTGGGAAGGAAAGGTTGGGAAGACAGCGACTCGGGCTGTTTGTGTAGGTGGGCGTGTATTTCCGTACATGGGAGAGCAAGAGAATTACATAGCTAGAATCACAATATTCCTTTCTTGAAATAACTACAAAGACTTGACTATGTTTGAAATGTTTGTACTTTGTTTTTGTTTACAAGCCAGTCCATGTAAACGCTTAGTGCATCCACTTTTATATCCACATACTTCTAGGATTCTGTTCGCCTGTCGGATGGGTGTGGCCGCACCCTGATTTCGGTGCGTGCACACCCAACATGCCACAGCTCGCGTGCAGGTAATTGCGGTTGTAAAGAAGCGTATGTGGCCTGTGACGCATCGTGATTGGCGGCCGCGGGGACGCACGCACGCACAGAGAACAGGCGCTTACACAAGCAGGAACTTGCGTAGGTTTTAGCCATGTTTAGATTATGCAACCCACATACATGTATTACATCCACTACATTGATATATATCCCTCACATATAAGCATATATGAACAAGTAGATATGTATATGTGTGCGGTTGATTTTACAATGTGAGACACAGAAAATTAAAAGTGATATGACAAAAAACTAGAGAGCCAGTTGCACAGTGAACTTCAATTGTCTCCTTGCAGTTTCATCCTTAATAACGACTGACAAGAGAGACAAAGGGAACCTCCAGCGCCATCCGCGCAGCCACAGCGGCAGAGAACGGAGACCTCGCAGTTTCTCCCTTTATGATTATAACATTTTCGGTGTCGCAGCTGCACTCTGTGTAAACATCAGTCAGCGCTCGAGTGGGAGACGACATGATCCTGTTAACAAACGAGTTACTCAATGAAACGCCCGTTGGAGCCATGCATTGGCTCCATCGTCTTCCTGGGGACAAATGATGACAGAATGACGTAACACAAATTTCATTCATGAAGACAACCGCCAACTGCTTTGTCGAAATCATCAAGCGTGCTATGAGAAAATTCAGAAATGTTAAAACCGCCAGAGTACCACGGAGTTATCGCGCTGCCAGTCAGCGCCAATGCTTCTGAACGGCCAAGAATTTACAAACCGCATTACTTTAAAGTACGACTAGTTTGCAGCGAATTTCCCTTGCCTCGCTTCTCTGCTCTCGGTTGTTTGTTCCACAAGGGGAGAGCGGCTCTCCATTGTTTACGACTGAATGGCTGGTGCTACAACATGCAAAATGGTAAACATTGTATCTCGCATGAAACATTAAGTAGTCTGGTAACTCGCAGACGAAGAGACAACTGATTAGTTGAGGTCAGATATCCGATGCCACTCTAAGGAGCACGCAGGAGGGGTGTACATATTGCACATGTATACAGTGCCTACGTATATCACATACTCCAACGCACACACGCGCGCACATGCGAGCACTCTTATATGCGCATCTACATATACAAGGGAAGAAGGGGAGGATTTATAGTAAAAACGAGAGAAAAGGGTAGAGAGACAGAGAAAGCAAAATGGAGAAGTATCTTCAGTGAATACTTTTATCGCAGATCTGAAGGAGATCAAACCACAACCTTTGCTTTTGCTGAGGATAAGAATGATGGTGATGGCGGGAATGACAACTGAATTGATGATAATATTGATAATAGCATTGACACATGGATAACAATAATAATAAACATAATGTCAATAGCAACAACAATAATAATGATATTAATAATGATGATCCTCCTCCTACTCCTACTGCTATGTAATAATAATGATAATAATAACACCAACAGTAATAATGATAACAAATGATAATAATAATAACAATAATAATAATAAAAGAATAATAACATCAATGATAACAATTAATATAAAAATGACGGTGACATCATTACGGCGATAATGATAATGTTGATAACGATGATGATGACGGCGATGATGATAAAGATAAGGATAATAACGTCAACAGCAACAGCAGAAATGACAATCAAGCCGACGAAGACTACGCCAAGGACCGCCAAATGACTAGGTGATTACAGCGAAGGGATACGGACGAATAGTGAAAGGCAAACTACTTTTATAACATTAAAACCTCATGAAATCTTAAAAGAATCTAAAGACTTGGCGGTATTATATTCTTTGAGAGAGGAGGCGAAACTTTGGGCAGAAACAGTGGACGGAAACTCAAAGAACCAGCTGTGTATTCAAGGATACAAAATTGTGGTAACGTCTTCCATAAAACAAATTTAGAAATAAAAACATGAATAAAAACTTCACCTTAATTATCCAGCTCTAGCGCTTCCATTGAAACAAAACTATTAGAGAAAGAACGAAAGAAGAAGAAGAAAAAAAAAAGAAAGATAGAGATAATGAGTTGGAAACCTGTCAGCTTCCTCTTGAAAACTTGGATCATTAATGACGTCATCAGCGCGGGAATAAAAGATGCTCGGTCACTGAGATCATTATCACCATCATTTCTCTCCGTTCGATTCATTTCATTATCATCAGTTCGGCGTGATTACAGGTCTGGCGACTCAGATTCTCGCACTCTGGTTAGCAGGAGAAAGACGATTGGAAGCCGGCGCTGTAGCGTCTTCAGTCTTAAAGCAATCGTTCTCCTTGATGACTTGCAGTTCTTAAAATGCGTTCCGTTATAATTGTTTATTTCTAAGTTATATTTGACGCTTTATTTTCTTTTTACAGATTTACACACTCAAACATAACTATATATTGGTGATTATCCCAATTATAAAAAAAAAAACAATGATACTGATAATAATCCATGTAGCAGAGAACAGTGGTAATAGTAATTACGATACTAATGACAAACTGTAGTGGCACACACATTGTCGCTATCATCAGTGATTGTTAATTACGTCACTATTAATGTAATGGAAATATAAATGATAATCACTGTAGAGCGATGATGATTATTATTATAATTGTCATTATCATTAATTATACACATGTGATCGATGTCATTACGTTAATATCATTTCCATTGCTATGAGAGTCGTGACTGCTGTTTTGTCACTCCTTATTATCTTTATCATATTCTGTTATCATTATCACTAATATTATCATTATTATCATCATTATTGTTATCATTATCATTATCAAAATTATTATCATTAGTAGTGGTATCCTTAGAATTATTATTAGTAGTAGTATCCTTAGTATTATTATCATTATTGTTATTATTACTATCATTATTATTATTATTATTATCATTATTATTATTATGGTGATGATACTAATGATAATAATGATGATGATGATGATGATGATGATGATCATCATCATCATGACAATGATGATGAAAACAACAACAATAATAATAATAATAATAATAATAATAATTATTATTATTATTATAACAAAAACAACAATAACAATAATAATAATAATAACAATAACAGTAATGATGATCATAAGAAAATATAAAAATAATGATGAAAACAGTAACAACAACAACAATAATGTTAATAATAATAAAAAATTATAATGATAACAATGATAACAAGTAATGATAATGATAATAGTAAGGTGGCGATGACCGTTATAATAATAATAATAATAATATAATAATAATGATAATAACAATAATATATGATGATGATGATGATGATGATAATAATAATATATATAATAATATAATAATAATATATAATATACTATAAATAATATATAATAACAACAACAACAATAATAATAATAATAATAATAATAATAACAATAACAACAATAATAATAATGATAATAATAATAATGATAATGACGATGATGATAATGATGATGATGATGATGATGATGACGATGATGATGATAATAGTAATAATTATTATTATAACAATAGTGACAATAATGACGATACTACTACTACTATTACTTATAATAATGATGATGACAACAATAAAGATGATGATAATAATACTGGTAATGATGATGAGAGATGGAGGAGAGATGATGATAATAATGATATGATTGTATAATAAAATATTATAATGATAATCATCATCATAAGAGCAATAGTAGCACTGGTAACAAGTATTACTACAACTAATTGTTATTGTGATAAGAATAACGAATATCATTACTTTATCTTATTCTAAGTTGCATTATTTCCATTGCCATAAACACTTTTCACCACTGTTAGCATTATCGCCGATGTAACTGCCTAACATCCATGAACTAATAACATCTGAGTCCGTGCTGATCGCCCAAGTCATCAGCGAGTATTTCGGGGGAGAGGAAGGAAAAAGCGGAGGAGGTGAAGGCCAGAAGTGACAATGTTGGCTTGCTTTCTTTTAAGTAAACATTCTGTGATGCTCGTCAGCAGCAAAACAGATTTCAAATTGGTATTTGTGATATGTTTGGTCATTTTTATATATTTGGGATTGTGTATTAGCTTTTCTGATTGCTGGCAAGTGAATATAATGGAATATACAAATACATTTTGTGAACATTCTGCTCTTACAAGAACGTTCTGCGTCAGGTGCCGCGTTCTTACAAGGCTGAGTGGCGGGTGCATTCAACATCGCATGTGGATATACGAATTATTTATGCAGAGCAAAGTATTCAATAACTATTCAGAAATGCTACTTAAGACTACCGTTCAGATATGACTCTCTACCGCCGCAGAAGTGCTTTCATTCAGTACTGTCACCGAAAATACAAGTTCGTTTGCGAGCGACGACACACACGCGGTGAAGCAACAGTTGGGGGAAACTCTGGTGTTTCTTTTTACAGCTGATCGTTTGGTGTCTTAGAGTTCCGTCTCTCAATTAAATTTTTAAAAAGTATTTTAACATTTGTGGTTGCAAATGCTTTGCCGATATTTAAATTTCACCGTATTCATGTTGTTTGTTTAATTCAACGAAGATAAACCAGTATCATAACATTTAGTAATAAGTTGAGATAAGCGAACGTACCCGACTATTTCATAAGTTTTCGTTCAGGATCGCGTGGCAGTGAAGTGCCAATGTGGAATATCACGCATAAACTTTTATGAATAACATCCTGCCAGACACGCGCTTCGGAGGATTTCTGAAAATTACCAGTACTGAAAAATATAAATATCCTCGCGAAACACCAATCCGCAGTCGAGGCAAGAGAGCCGAGCAGAGCCGAAGGATCCGAAGGGCCAGCCTCCGCCGCAGCCGCACGAACCGGCAACGGCAGAGCCGCCCAGCGCGTCCACCGCGCACCACCACGTCTCACGCCCTCCTCGTTTGCGCCAATTCTCCTCTCTTGTG
>NC_051397.1:22489918-22494918 GCF_015228065.2 Penaeus monodon
GGGGTCCCCATATCGGTCAGTGTGTTTGTCGCTCCTTCTCCTCCATCCCCGCTGGGAGGGGGGGGGGCGACGGCTCGCTTATGACGTCAGCAAATAAAACTTGAAAGGACTGTGAACTTTGTAATTGTAAAAAGTGATGAATAAATTAATTGATGAATAACATTTACAGACAATGATAATGATCCATATTGTTGTTGTTATAATGAGATGACGTAATAGCGTCTGTAAAGTTAATGGATATATTTTTAAAGGAATACTATAATGACAGTTAACGATAGCAAATGTTGTAGATAGTTACTGTAAAGTTAACGAAGATAATGCGCTGAAGACATTGAATTAACTTGCGCCTAGATTTTCACATGCGTAGCGTGGCATGAATGTATAGCGAGGCCGCAAGAAGTCAGGAAGTCAGTTGTTGACAGTGAACGAAGGATGATGGTGACGGGGAGTTCAAGTATAATGGTGAATAGAAGTTCATTGTAAAAAAGGTAAAAATGATATGTATCCTTTTAATTTGGTTAATGTTAATAAATGTGCTCCAGATGATGGTGATAGAAGGATGTAAGGAAGTATTGTCAGTAACATATAGCATGGGATTAAATTAAATCTGTAATCACAGTAATGGCCGTTATGTAAGGAAAAATATAGAGATTGGCATCCACTTTGCATTACATGACGTTTTTTGATTATCATGGTAATGATGGTGGATTCACTGGTGATAAGTACTACCGAATGTTAGCGTGTGTGTGTATACGTACATGTAGATAGATAGATAAACAGACTGGCAGACAGGTGGACAAATGGATAATTAGATATAGATATACAAATTTGTAGTGCGTAAATCGCCTGTGCCTTGTTGGATGGAGAGGGAGATAAAGATTCCCAAAAAATTAACAACGATCCCATTTTCAGGAACCTACGCGCGTGTCGCCCGAAGGAAGGCCAAGGCGTCGTGGCAGAGGAATACACGGGTGAGGAAGCACTATACCGTAATTGATAATCATCAGCTTTTATATCAATTTTATTATTTTTATTATTAATTTGAGCGATATCATCTCTGATATTATTTATTATTACTGTAAGTGTTGAATTGTGATAAGTGTGTGTGCGTGCTTATTTTCCTCATCGATGTGCCTTCCCTACTAACGACTCCTCTACTCGCAGGCGATGGTGGTGGAGCGCAAGGGCGTCCGCAATGAGGCGGGCTACTGGGTCAAGGGCGACGGGGGCCACAAGCACGGCTTCCGGCTGCTGAAGGAGCTCCAGGCCGCCAACGCCACCACTCTGCCGGCCATCCTGGAGTACGCGGCCAACAAGCATGGCGACGCCCCATGCATGGGCACGCGGCAGCTGCTGGGCCGGGAACGCGTCGTGGAGAGCGGCAAGAAACTGGAGAAGCTGCAGCTCGGCGACTATTCGTTTCTCACGTACCGCGAAGTGCACGAGCAGGTGGTCAAGTTCAGCGCTGGGCTCGGCTCCATCGGCACGGGAGAAACCGGCAGGATCGCCATGTTCGCCGAGACGCGCGCCGAGTGGTTCATGGCGGCCATGGGATGCTTGCGCCAGAAGCTGTCGCTCGTCACCGTGTACACCAACCTCGCAGATGACAACATCGTGTCGTCACTGAATGAGACGGAGGTCAGCGTGATCATCACCTCGTTTGACCTCCTCGCTCGCACGCTCAAGCTCCTTCCCAAGTGCCCTGCGATCAAGCATGTGATTGTGATGGAGGATCAACTGGAGGGTATGGGCACAGTGCCCGAAGACCTCAAGGACGCGACTGTGATGGCCTTCAAGGATGTGGTGAAAGCTGGGGAGTCCGTGGAAGCCTCCTCGGATCTGCCAGCTGGTGACGATCTGGCCATCATCATGTACACGAGCGGGTCAGGAGGTCGTCCAAAGGGCGTGGAGCTTACGCACAACAACATCTTCTTTGCCATCACGGGCTACGCCATCCAGGCAGACATTGGCCTCGGCGACCGATACCTGGCCTTCCTTCCCCTCGCCCATGTGATGGAGCTGGCCACCGAGATCTCGCTCGTCGCCATGAACGTGACCATAGTGTACTCGTCGCCGTTGACCCTGACCAGCGTTAGCCCCAAGATAATGAAGGGGACGCTCGGCGACGCTCAGGTGGCGAAGCCCACGTGTCTTAACGCAGTGCCGCTTGTGCTCGACAGAATCATTAAGGGCGTCACCAAGGTCATTGAGGACCAGGGCTACCTCAAGACAAAAATCTTCAATGCAGCCCTCAAGCTCAAGCAAACGGTGCCGCCCTCCGTGAGTAAGCTTTTTGATACTCTGATATTCAACAAAGTCAAGGAGCATCTGGGAGGCGAGCTGCGCATGTTAGTGGTGGGGGGAGCCCCACTGTCGCCTGAGACTCACACCAAGATCCGGGCCATGTTCGGCTGCACTGTGCAAGTGGGCTACGGAGCTACGGAGACGGCCGCTTCCATCTCCAGCACTGACACCGACGACACGCGCACAGGGCAGTGCGGCCCGCCCAACCACGGGGTCCTGGTCACCCTCAGGGACTGGCAGGAGGGTGGCTACCGCACCACGGATGAGCCTCACCCCCGAGGAGAGATCCTTGTGGGGGGCCCCACAGTCTCGAGGGGCTACTTCCGCCTGCCGACCGAGACGGAGGAGTCATTCATTGAGATGGATGGTCAAAGATGGTTCCAGACGGGAGACATCGGAGAATTTGATGACACGGGTGTTCTGCGTATTATCGACCGCAAGAAGGATCTAGTAAAGCTACGCACTGGCGAGTACATCTCGCTGGGGGCCATTGAGATGAAGCTAAAGACGCATCCTGTGATAGAGAGCATCTTCGTGTGGGCATTCCCAGGCGCTGAGAACTGCATTGCCATTGTTGTACCTATCCAGGACCGCCTAAGGAAAATTTCAGACCACCTCGATCCTAAGGCAGACCCAAAAGGAGAAACCAGTTTTCCCAACCTCTGCAAGGAAAAGCCCGTGGTGGCCGCTGTGCTGAAGGAGCTGCAGAGCCACGGCAAGAAGCAAGGCCTCGGGCGCTGGGACATCCCCGTGGGCCTCCACCTGAGCCCTGAGCCGTGGACGCCGGAGTCCGGCCTCGTGACGGCGGCTCTCAAGATTCGGAGGAAGCCCCTCGTCGCGCACTTCAAGGCAGACATCGATGCTCTCTATGGCAACTTAGGCAGTCAAGAATAGGACGTTTGTAGATCTGCTTATATATAGATATAGTATACACTGATCCGGAAAAAGACTAGATCGAGTATCAGCTGTTCAGAAAGTGCAACATATTTGAAATCACAATCGGGGCAAACTCGGGTCAAGGTCAGTGGTGACTAATGCTTGCTCTTCATGATGGTTTATCCTGCTTCCTCTTTATCGCAAAGAAGATAAGTGTATTGTGAGCGAGGAGAGAAAATAACGATAAGAACAATAATTCAGAATTATTAATATTACCCAGTCTCAGCAGTTTCCGTACGTCTAGTATGTCCGCCAAGCTTTCAATATGGTAACATTTTCCGTATAATACAAGATCCAGTTTTTGTCGAGATCAGTGGTTGTATATTACTATTATTATCATATTTTGATAAAGTTTGATACTTTTGCATTTTTATACTATGATTCGAGAAAAAAGTATCGTTTTTGAAAACGATTGCTAAGTGCAATGTGCAGTGGCAACAAAATCTGTAAGCCAAATATTTGAACGAGGACCCGTCAACCTACAGTAAGGTGCCAAAGTGTGCGAGTAAACAAAATGTTTAAATGGCCATTTCATTCTTATGCAATTATCTCACTCATCCGTTTCATTACTACAAATTTTGTTTGTTTTTGTTTGATGGAATGGCTGTGTTTGCAGCCATGATAAAGCATTTTCATTTGTTACGTTTGTGTAATACTTTTAGAGGTGTGAAAATGTACTGTAATTGTATGTCGGTTTGTAATGTTATTCTTTAAGGGGATCACTGAATTTTAAGTGTTTTTCGTCTTCCACACAACACTTGATAAAGATTAAGGTAATGGCTTCATGTACGACACAAGAATGCAGTAGCCAAAGCGCAAATTCTAAAGGATACGATACATTTAGCTTTGCAGTTCGCGCCAACGCAAGAGCATCTCCGCGATGGCTAACATAACCTAATAGAACCCACCACAACAACATCCATATGCCGCAGACCACACTTCCTCTTTCACTGTAGCGTTAGTCACTTTGGAAAACAATTTAATATACAGTGATTTCCAACCAGTAGTTCTTTCATTTGCTAGTGAACGATACAACTCACCATAAACGTCTCTTTCTTTCAAGTTTTTCTTATGTTTTGCACACTAGTTGTTTGTACAGTAAGAAATGCAGAGTGGAGAATTTCCTCGTCCAACCGGAAGAGCTAAACAACGGAAAAACGATCATTTGGTTCAGTGGAGGAAGCGCAAAATAATCAGCCTCCCCTGTTTTGTAGTTAAGAGTTGGAAGTAAGCTTTTGTTAGAGCAGCATTGCGCTCGACATTTTACGTACTCTGTAAACTCTGTACTTCTTTGTCAAATGAATATTCTATTTCACTTTGTAAGCTTTGAGTACAGCATATATTCTGTTCACATCGCTGTTACCAGCTTATTAAGAAGCCCGTTATAGTAGGAAGATAATTTATTCAGAGAACGCTGGCAGGGATAAGGTGTTTATATATGTGAATGTATATATAATCTAGATTCATCATTAGTGTTCATGTACTATTCACAGCGCATCGTTTTATTATGATAATGATAGCAAGCAAATTTGTCTCCATCACCATTTTGGTTATATCATTGCCATCATTCTCCTAATCATTTAATTCCGTATCATTTATATGTGATAGTCACATGGAGGCCTTCAACTAGTGCATATTCCTGTAATGACTCCACTGCTCGCCGCCGGGTTAATGATCCCACTGCCAAGCACTCGCTCTTCTCTGGGTACACGATGCAGTTCCTGTACATTCGCCACAAGGGTTAAAGTGCCTTAGAGTGC
>NC_051397.1:22504918-22514918 GCF_015228065.2 Penaeus monodon
GAGAGAGAGAGAGAGAGAGAGAGAGAGAGAGAGAGAGAGAGAGAGAGAGAGAGAGAGAGAGAGAGAGAGAAGAGAGAGAGAGAAGAGAGAGAGAGAGAGAGAGAGAGAGAGAGAGAGAGAGAGAGAGAGAGAGAGAGAGGCGGGGGTGATAAAGGCAGACAAACTGACTGATGGATGGATGAAACATTTAACTAATTACACCCTCGCCCCCCCCCCCTCCGCCTCTCTCCCATCTCTCACTCTCCTGTCTCCCCCCTGGCCCTCTGGCCCTCCAGGCGTTGATGTCCGAGTGGTCCAACGCGGAATCTGGCACCTGTGATCCCTAATCCTCTTTTGGCACTTCCTCCTCGCTGCCTCCCCGCGCGCACGATGGCACTCCGCCCCTTGGTTCTCTTCGCTCTTGCGGTAATAATTATGCGGACGTCATCTTTCTCTCCGCTGACGTGTCCAATGTTACCATCGCAAACGGCAACTCTAATACTGTCGTTCATATCAGTATCATCACCGGCAGCATTATCGCCAAAGATACGAACATCCTCATCCGTGTCGTTGTTTTGAAGGGATCGTCATAACCAGGCATCGATACATCAACAAATATATTATCAATGGGAGAAAGAAAAATAAAAGGAAAGAAAGGGGAAAGGACGTTAGCCATCTCTTTTTCAGCGCGTCGCTATACAGCCTGCCATCTTAAGCAAAGGAAACTGTTGTGTTAACTTCAATTTTACATTATTATTATAAGCTGATGTAGAGCATTCACAAGGAAGGTGGGAGTCCGTGCTGCTGCTCCGGCCACGAGGCAACCTGTCGACCAACCCGTGTTATCGTTGGCCAACTCACCTGGTGCGTCTCTATATTTGTTTTCAGATTTGCTTGTGCGGCAGCGAGGTTGCGGCCTGCTGCTGGCGCGGAGGGGCTGTCGGCCTGCTGCCTTTCAGATGGCCCGTCTCGATTTCTCTGCTCTGTAAGACCGGCTACCGCGACCGGTCTCGGACTTGCTAGTGTGTTCATAAGCAGTTCTGGCTCAACACACCGCTTGTTCTTGTCCTAAGTTATTGCACTGTTTACTTGACGATAAGGATGCGTTGTGCTGCGAGGCCTTGGACGCAGCTGTGATTCTCCGTCTCAGCGAAAGGGGAACTCGGCAACTTGGTCATAATTGTATCTCTGATGGAGATTACACAATCATAAAAAAACGCGCATAAATTTTTTTATGCTTACGTAAATTCAAAAGGATTACATTATTCAACGCTTTTGTGAAACCATCGAAGAAAACTGCGGTTGGGGACGAATTCTCAAAGGCGTAACTAAAGTAAATCTTACTTCACAGGCTTACGATGAAGAGGTTACCAATATTTTACATTTTCAGTCAAACGCAATGCTTACAAATTCTATAACAAATTAAGAACCGGTATACTTTACTACGAGCACATGGCTGAATATTTGGAAAGACTGTAACATATCTTTTCATAATGCTATTATGAATAATAATATTTACATACTGCTAAGCAACGCATCTCACTCACGAATCTAGCGAATCAGTGAAAAGTCAGAAGTTCAGCCTAATGCGTAAACGATAATGATCCTTTACTTATTAAAGGTCTTCGTTACAAAACAATAAATTAAATCGGTTGCACTAATTTGCCCAGAACGTCTGACGTGGGCCTCCAGCCGCATTCTGTCGCACTTCCGGGCCTCGAGATAGCGGAAGAATCGGCATTTCCTTCCAATAACCTATAATCTATATGATAATCAGGGAGCCGCTTCCGCCCCACTGACTCCAAAGCCATACAAAAGCCAAGAACTGTAAGTAAAAAAACAAACACAAATTACATCACATCAGTGAATCTGGACTGATTTCAAATATAGGCAATTTTCTCCTTTATCAAACTTCCTTTTGATTCTGAAATTAGATTTTACTATTGAATTATGATGGCGCCAGATCTGTTTGTTGCAAAAGCTTACTTGATATTAATTGTTTGTTCTAGATGATCAAAGGGATGCGCTTTTGGGGCACGCTATTTGTGCTCATGCAGTTGCTAGTCTCATACTCATGCAATTCCACAGCATTTGCTGGCAAATGACCAGCCTCTTTATGCCCCTGCAAATGCCATTACACGCGCGCGCGCACGCAATCTCGTATGTTTACATATGTAATGCACTGCAGGCAGCAGTTCTTTAGTATGACATTTTTTCCATCCCATTCTTCTGCATATTAGTTTAGGTTGGTATATCAGGGACATTTTAAGAGCAGCAATAATCTGTGTAATCATCTGCGGATCCACATTGCGATCTAAAAAGAGGATACACGAAGGAAAAGGGAATCATCGCGTTCTGGTCTTGCCGTTCCATCCCTTTCACACCCCTTCTTCGGTGCTTCTAAATTCGTAGTTGTTTAATCTTCACATGAATTCTAAGTTCTCTCATATAATCAGCGCAGGAGAATCTGTCATGTCAAGGGAATCGCTGCTAAAGCATACTTAACATAATTGCTTGTTCATTTTCGCCGGGCATGAAATTGCTCATTGTTTACCCATAGCAGTGCTGAATGTTTGTATGTAAACCGTTCACATTCACACACACATACACAAACATTCTCTCTTTCTCTGTGTCTTTCACGTTCTCTTTCTTTCTCTGTCTGTCTGCCCCCACCCCCCTCTCTCTCTGTCTTCATTCCTCTCTCTTTCTCATTCCTCTCTCTCTTTCTCATTCCTCTCTCTCTTTCTCTCATTCCTCTCTCTCCCTATCTCTCATTTTTCTCTCTCTAATTCCTCTCCTTCTTTCTCTAATTCCTTTCCCTCTTCCCTATTTCTATCACCCTTCCCTTCCCCTCTCGCTCTCGCTCTCCCTCTGTCTCACTCCCTCCCTTCTCCCTTTCTCTCTCCCTCTCTCTACCTCACCTCTCCCTCCACCCTCTCCACTTCCTTTCCTCCCTTCTCTCTCTCTTCCACCTCTCCCCTCCGTCTCCCCCTCTTCCTCTTATCCCCCCCTCTCTCAAAGGCATATATACACAAAACATCGCCTTTAAAGACACATTGATTCTACAGTGTCCGGCATCACTCACCTCGTTTACTTGACGCGTTTATCAGTACCAGTTCTAATGTAAGGGCTTACATTAGAATAAACATTGTGCTTATTAAAGGGTCGATAGAGAGTTCGATTATTATTAGTTATGAGTACTTTTAAAACATAATCATTGTCACTGCCCTCGTGATCATCAGTAGTTTTAACATCATTAGCACCACTACCCTCTCTCGTGGTCATTAGCTCCCCCATTTCACCTGGCTTGGGACCAGCGTTGTCGGCCCTCTCCCTGTAGCTGGCCCTTGATAATGTCGTCTGATTGCACCATCATTAGCACGGAAGGACTGGTATTGCTTCTGGTTTACTTTTGTTATTTGCATTATTTCTAATATGTATTTATTACTGCACTTCATTAATGTTGTTCCTCTGTTGTTTTAACAATTGCTGTCATATCTATCACCGTATTACTATAATCATTAAACATTATGATATGTGCGGTGCTCATTTCCGGAGTAAAATAATAATGGCATGTCGCGCAGTGCATACAAACAGAAGTGGACACTCCTAGGTGATGAGACTGGGTATCATGAATTTAGATTAATGCTAGTGACTATATTCGTAATCGCGTAACTTCAAAAGAATCGTTATTACATCTGCAGATTAATTTTGAAACGCTTTGTAAATTTTGCCTCGATGAGAGACAGAAAACAATGTTGTTTTTCTGCATGTGCATGTTGTTTTCCTACGCACACGCACACACACACGCACACACACACACACACATACACACATACACACATACACACACACACACACACACACACACACACACACACACGCACACGCACACGCACACGCACAGACATATACACACACCACACACACACACACACACACACACACACACACACACACACACACACACACACACACAGATAGAGAGTTATGGAGAAAGTCAGACAAACAAATGAACAGAAACACAGCGAGAGAAAGGAAAAGAGAAGACAGCATCATGTACCGGCATTTTTGAAATAAAGTTCAGAGTTCAGAGATGGAGCATTAGCCCTTTTACCTTCTACGTCGCCGCCAAGAAATCTCGCTCCCAGCAACGCCTAATCAAGCATCAGAAAGTACATATTCAGCCTCCGAGGATCCGATTGCCTCTCGCCGATGCCGGAGTTCGCCTCGAGCCAGGCTTTCGGATAAACTGGCCAGCGTTTTATATTTCTGGTAGTAAGGGCAGAGTACACACGCCTTGGTATCCGTGTTTGAGCTCAACTTCAAAGCGATCGGTACCTTTGCGCACGTGCTTGTGCACCAAGGCGGGAGGAATACGAGAAAAAACTGTTTTTCTCTCAATATGCTGCTCTTTCTTGAAGTGTCAGGTGATGATTTTTTCTTCTCCATTTTATCGCCCCTTTGTACATCATTAATTTCCATTTCATGTGGAATATATATATTATATATATCATTATATACATATATATATATATATATATATATATATATATATATATTATATATATATATATATTATACATTATATATATATATTATATAGATATATTTTATATATATATATAATATATATATATATATTATATTTATACACACACACACACACACACACACATATATATATGTGTGTGGTGTGTGTGGTGTGTGTGTGTTGTGTGTGTGTGTGTGTGTGTGTGTGTGTGTGTGTGTGTGTGTGTGTGTGTTGTGTGTGTGTGTGTGTGCGTATGTGTAAGTACATTGGTCAATGGTCTTTTTGATAATAAAAGTATTGGCAGAAGTAGCATGATGCCCGTAATTTTTCACTCCCTGACAACCTCTCGATCTCGCAGCGTTAGACAGACAACGAGAAGCACATTCACACGCAAGAAAATGTCACAGCGCTTATACTTTATCGACACCCAGTCCGACGTGTGTTGTTCTGCGACGAACAAAAAATGTTCTTTGTAAAATTAGATATACGTAATGATGTGAAAATATGTTCACGTTATTCTGCTGTTGTTACCGCGGCTGAAAATAAAAAAATATCACTGCCTTGTTATATGGTATATATAATATATAACAGATATAATTATATACATTTTCCTCAATTATTATCGGGTTGATGTTCATTATGTATATATTGAATGGAGTATAAGGATATGATGTAAATAGTGTTTATATGGCATTCCTTACTATCCTGTAAATTAGAATGGTCGTTATCGTTGTGTGCTTGTCTCTCCATATTATCTTCTTAACAAGTCTTTGTCTCTCTTTCTTTTTCTGTTTGTTTCGTCTCTCGTTGTGTCTTGTCTTTGTTTCTTTCGTCTTCTCTCTCTGCTCTCTCTGTCTCTCTTCTTCTCTCCCCTCCTCTCTCTCTCTTCCTTCTCCTTCTCTCTCTCTCTCCTCTTCCTCCTCTCTCTCTCCTCCCTCCCTCCCTCCCTCCCTCCCTCCCTCTCCCCTCTCTCTCCATCTCCCACATGCTTTCCTGAGCCAGACCTCTTTGCGTCATAATCGTTTAACTGATGAGAAAGAGACGCAGAGGAGCGGGTGATGTTGACAGACATTGTTCATAGCTGATTATCTGCTCAGCTCTCATTTTCTTCCTTCTCCAGAATTTCCTCCTCTCACATCCTTCTTGCAAATGCATGCTTGCAAACACAGGTGCCTAAATAAACAAACACGGGTACGCAAATTGATGGCATCAGACACACATTCCTAGTTAAGTAGACACACAAGAAAACAGTGAAGAAGACTCATGGTTTCATATTCCTGGCAAGATGCATTGCTCAACGCCGGGGAATAACTTTCGGGAGAGTAATGTGATGATAATCGTGGGTCAGATTAGGAACTTTTCAGAGAGAGAGGGAGAGTGTCATGAAAAGCTGCATGCGTCTGGAAAAGCAGATAAAGCGCTTCGGCAATACCTTACAAAGAAATTTTGGTTCCAAGGCAGACCTGACTGCAAATCGATCATAAATCAAATAAATCGCAGAACTCAGCCCCTGTGTAATTATTACTCACATCAATTTAGTCGCATTTCCTTCCCCGTTGTCACAGCCTACATCAACACTTTCCATATAATAGCTTTTAAGTGAGCACTCATTTAGACGTGTAAGAACGCTCAGAGATACAACGAAAAGATAAAATGAAATATTAAAGGGATACGAAAGAAGCAGTTAGTTGTGATAAAAATTTACAATGATTATCCTTACAGATAAAAAGTTGAGATAATTGTAATGATATTGTTAATAGTAACCCTTGATGATTATAGAAATATAATTTTTTTGTTTACTTACGGACAGCCATAATTAGCCACTTAGCAAAAAGCATGGGGCAGTAAAATATAAACTATAATTTTCTGTGAGAAATCCATGGGAATTGATTCTGTACCACGAAAGGAAAATTTGGGAATTCTTTACTTTTACAGCCAGATCGACCGCCAGACAACAATAATGACGATAATAACTACATTAATAATGATAATAGTAACAACAACAATAAAAATAAAATGAAAACAGTAGTTATAATCACAATAACAATGGTAATAACAATAATAATTATTAGCATTATGACAACCCTAATAGAGTTTAAAATCAGTATATATAGAATCCGGGCCAGGGCAAGGTAGAAAGGCTCAGATGAGCGCAGGGATTATACACATATACACATAAAAATACAAATACATGTATACACACACACAAACACACACACACACACACACACACACAGAGACACACACACACACACACACACACATTCAAGGAGAGCCAAGAAATTAGGGCGGGAAAGCGATGGGAATAGAGCCGCAGATAATGAGAAAAGGATCTGGCACTTCATTCTTCAGTTGAGTGCCGACCAACACGCGTCACTTGACACCTGAAAAACAACATCTGGGACGCTTGCTCTCGCTCGCCCCAGGTTCTGTCTCGCAGTCAGTCGGGGCGATGTAGGGTATCGGGGGCAAGGGGTTCGTAGGGCTTTTACTATTGATTGGGACGCTGCGGGGGTGGTATGTATACCTTTCTACTGGAATAACGCTTGTTTGAAGGAAATGTTATGCAGGAAAGGGAGAGGGAGGGAGGGAGAGAGAGAGAGAGAAGAGAGAGAGAGAGAGAGAGAGAGAGAGAGAGAGAGAGAGAGAGAGAAGAGAGAGCCAGGGAAGTAGAAGGCAGATGAGCGCAGGGATAAACAATAAACATAAAAATAAAATACATGTATAAACAAAAAACGACACAAACAACAACACAAGAGACAAACACACACACACACACACATTAGAGAGCCAAGAAATTAGGGGGAAAGCGAGGGAGATAGAGCAGCAGATAATGAGAAAAGGATCTGGCACTTATGCTCAGTTGAGTGGGGCGACCAAACACAGCGTCACTTGACACCTGAAAAAAAAATCTGAGGACGCGTGCTCTCGCTAGCCCAGGTCATGTATCGCATCAGTGGGGCGATGATAGGGTATCGGGAGCAAGGGGTGTAGGGCTTATTGATGGGACGTGCGGGGTGGTATGATATACCTTTCTACTGGAATAACGCTTGTTTGAAGGAAATGTTATGCAAGAAAGGGAGAGAGAGAGAGAGAGAGAGAGATAGAGATGAGAGAGAGAGAGAGGAGAGAGGAGAGAGAGATGAGATAGATAGATAGAGAGAGATGAAGAGAGATGAGATGAGAGAGATAGAAGAGAGAGAGAGAGAGAGAGAGAGAGAGAGAGAGAGCATAGAATAGATAGATAGATAGATAGAAGAGAGAGAGAGAGAGAGAGAGAGAGAGAGAGAGAGAGAGAGAGAGAGAGAGAGAGAGAGAGATGAGAGAGCAGGGCGGCGAGTAGGGGTGATGATAAATAGTTGGGAGACATATAAATGGGCACCAAGACAAAAAAGAACAGAATTAAGAACTTCTAGCCCTCGGTGTGGTATCAGTCAGGCAGTATGTAGACACCATTATTGGTCCCAGAACGAGGAGCAAGTGCCAGGTAAGCCCCCCCTTCCCTCCTCCCCTCCCTTCCCCTCTCCCATCGCTTCCCCTCCCCTCCCCTCCCCCCAGCCCTGCCCACCTCTCTACCCTTTAACCGCCTCCCCGATCGCTTCTTGACATTCCAAGTTTGCTGTTCCTCTCCCTCGAAACCTCGCGCCCTGCACCTTAGACAGCGTGATGAAGACGCTGCTGACAGATGGGAAGAAGGGAAAGCGAACCCCGAGTCCCCAAGGAGAGGTAGGATGAATTGCCGAAGAAGGAAACGGGGACCTCTTTTCCTATTGGGCAGTTATAGGCGGGGACTATGTGTGGATGGGCGGCGCGAGCATGTGAGTGTCAGGTGAAAAAGGCAGAAGGGAAGGAAAGAGGAGGCGAGGAGGAGAAAAACACACGTGCTCTCTCTCCCTCTCGCTCTCTTTTTTACTTCCCCTCTCTCTCCTCTCTCCCCTCTCTCTCTCTCTCTCTCTCTTCTCTCTCTCTCTCACTCTTTTTCACTCTCCTCACCCTCTTTTTTTTCCTTCATTTTCACTCACTCTACTTTCCCCACATTCACTCACTCACTCACTCACATTCAAACTACTCACACACTATATATATATTATCAATACTCATCATCACTCACTCACTCACACTTTGATATATATGGCATTATAAACAATAAAAAAAAAAGATTAATATTATTTTATAATATATTATATATAAAATATATATATATATATATATTATAAACAAAATAAAATAAACAATAAAAATTATATTAATATTATATAATATATATTATTATATATGTATATTATTTATATATTATATTATTATATGTTTTGTATTATATATATTTTTAGTATTATATAATTATATAAAATTTTAATAAATACGTTACAACATACAACACACACACACACACACAACACACACACACAAATTGATTAGATGTTTTGAGGGTATGTATGTATGTATGTGTATGTATGTAGTATGGAGAGTATGTAGGTAGTTGTAAAAATAGATGGAGAAAATTAGTGTATTTATATAGTATTGTAGGTTTTGAGGAGAGGTGTTTATGATGAGAGAGAGAGAGGACCTTTTTTCCTTGCATTTCCCCCCCTTTAAAACTAAGAATATAAAATATAAAAATAAAATAAGACAGGAATACGAAACAAAAACAGAAAACAAAAGAAAAAAAAAACAAAAACAATTTGGGAGGTTTTATGATGGGAGGAGGAGGAGGAGATGAGCGAGGAGAAGAAAAACAAAGAAGAAAAGATAGACAGAAATGAAGAAGAAGAGGAAATTGAGACTGAAGAAATGAGGAGAGGGAAGAGAGAGGAGAGAGGAGAGAAGGAGAGGGGAGGAGAGGAGACGGAGGAGAGAGAGGAGAGAGAGAGGGGAAGAGAGAGAGAGAGAGAGAGGGGAGAGAGGAGAGAGAGGAGAGAGAGGAGATGAGGGGGAAAGAGAGAGAGGAGAGAGAGAGAGAGAGAGGAAGAAAGGGGGGGGGGGTGGAGGGCGGGTTGGGGGGGGGTGGGGGGGAGGGGGGGGGGAGGAGTAAGGAGAGAGAGAGAGAGAGAAGAGAGAAAGAGAGAGAGAGAGAGAGAGAGAGAGAGGAGAGAGAGAGAGAGAGAGGGGAGAGGAGAGAGGAGGGAGGGAGGGAGGGAGGGGGAGAGGAAGGGGGGGAGAATAAAGGGAAGAGGGAAAAGAAAGGGGAAAAGGGAGGAATGAGGAGAGAGGAGAGAAGAGGAGAGAGGGGGAGAGAGAGTGAGAGAGGGGAGGAGAGGGGGGGAGAGGAGGGGGGGGAGGGGGGAGAGAAAAGAAAAGGAGAGAGAGAGAGAGAGAGGGGAGAGAGAGAGAGAGAGAGAGAGAGAGAGAGAGAGGTTTCCCTGCAGTTTCGTCGCCAGAGCCTCCCCCCCCCCCCGCCCCTCCTCCGTCTCCGCTCCTGTGTCTCCGGAGTCACCGCTTCCTCCGCACGGAAGGCTGCCTCCCCTCCCCGCCTCGGGCCTTGGCACC
>NC_051397.1:22537418-22539918 GCF_015228065.2 Penaeus monodon
ACACACAGATATATAAATAGAGAGAGAGTGGGGGCGGGCGGGGGGGGGGGGGGGAGCAAAAACGAAGGCATTGCGAAATATGGTAAGAAATTGTTTGGTTAAGTTCCACTGAGGGGAGAAAGTGAGGACGGAGGGTAAACAGGGAGTGGGGGTGGGGGTGATGAGGGAGGGAAGGAGTGGAGTAAGAGGGGAAGGAATGACTGAAGGGAGCGGGGGCGGAAAGCAGAGGAGGAGAGAAAAGGAAAAGGAGAAGAAGAAGAAGAAAAGAGAGAATGGAACGGAGGGAAGGAGAAGAGGAGGCGAAAGGAAGATCAGAGGAGGCGGGTGAGGAAGAGGAGGAGAATCAGAAGAGGATAAGAGAAGACTATAGGTGAGGGGAGGGAGACGGAGGACCCAGCCCGAGGGGAGGACGAGGAGGGGAGGCCCGCCGCCACGGAAATGCCTCCACGTCGCTGGTCGTATGAATGACATGCCCGCGGGAATGGGGGGGGGGGGGGTGACGCAAGGGTGGGCAGAAAGGGGAGACTGACGCAAGGGGAAAATAAATGACTGGAGCGAGTTAGAACAAGCGAGTAGACGAACGACCGACTGACAAACAGAAAAGAAAGCTCGTGGCCGAGACAGGGACAAACGCATGACACAAAGATAAGTTGTGAAAACGTTGAATACTTGCAACACTAGTAAAACGGAGCAACAATCGATGAATAATGACTACTATTACTTCCGTCATCATTAACGCATAAGACCTCAATGGCTTGATGAAGTCCCTCACAAGGATCCCGAAAAGGGTTAGCGAGCAGGTCACCGGGAAAAGGGGAAGGGGAGCAGGGTAAGGGGAGCAGTGGGGGAGGAGCAGGGAGAGGGTAACAGCGGGTAGGGAGCCGGGAGAGGGGAGCGGTGGGAGGGGAAAAGAGGGAACATGAGCAGGAGACCGAGGGTGGATGGGATATAAATATGCGAAGCGGGATGCGCAAGCTAGGAGCGACAGGAGGGCGATGCAGGGTCGTCGGTGCTCTGAGGCTGAAGAGGAGACGGCGAGGGCGTGAGCGGAGGCCGAGGCAGAGATAGGGGCAGGTGAGCTCGGAGGAGGGTCCTTCGCGGGACTGATGCGGCGGAGAGGGACGCTTCCTTGCCTCGAAAAAGACAGAGCACGTTCGAAAACCAGGACGACACGCAAGGAATTCCGACGGACTCACGGAACAGAAAAAAAAAACCAATTTGATAAAAAAATGGATATAATATAACACGTTTTATAGTTCTGTACTTTTCTTCTAAACAGAATCCGAGGATTTAGAATGTCGGGAGAAATGCTCTTGCTTTGAAGTATCTATTTTGGAAAGTATTTACGGAAGGAGAGGAATGTGCCGCCGAGGCAGTTTAACGCTTCAACAGTCATACGGGCTTGTGGCCGGCTCTCGATGGAAGGAGGGAGTGAGAGGGAGGGAAGGAGGGAGAGAGGGAGGGAAGGAGGGAGAGAGGGAGGGAAGGAGGGAGAGAGGGAGGGAAGGAGGGAGAGAGGGAGGGAAGGAAGGAGAGAGGGAGGGAAGGAAGGAGAGAGGGAGGGAAGGAGGGAGAGAGGGAGGGAAGGAGGGGGAGAGGGATGGAAGGAAGGAAGAGGGAGGGAAGGAGGGAGAGAGGGAGGAAGGAGGGAGAGAGGGAAGGAAGAGAGAGAGGGGGAAGGAAGGGAGAGGGAGGGAAGAGGGAGGAGGAGAGAGGAGGGAAGAAGAGGAGAGGAGGAGGAAGGACGAAGAGAATGAGAGGAGAGAGAGAGAGAGAGGAGAGAAGAGAGAGGAGAGAGAGAGAGCGAGAGAAGAGGAGAGGGGGGAAGATGAGAGAGGAGAGAGAAGAGAGAGGAGAGAGAGAGAGGAGAGAGGAGAGGAGAGACGAGAGAGAGAGAGAGAGAGAGAGAGAGAGAGAGAGAGAGAGAGAGAGAGAGGGGAGAGAGACAGAGAGAGAGAGAGGGGGGGGGAGGGAGGATGGGGATGTGAGGGAGGGAGAGAGGGAGGAAAAAAAGGAGGAAAGGGAGGGAGGTGGGAAAGAGGGAGGGAAGAAAAAAGGAGGAAGGAATGAGAGTAAAAAAAAGAGAATTTATCGTCATTTTATTACATCTCCCAAGGACTCCTTTAGATGTATTCATCATCTTCAAAGCAATGTAATCGCACTGCAAATGTTTTGAAGAAAGTGTTCGTCTTATATGTTTGTTTGGTGTTTTTCTACGGGTGAAGAATACACCGATGAGAACCAAAGTAGGTTCCTTGGGGATCAGCTCTGACAAAAATAAAAGGCGTTCTTCATGGTCCTCTGCCCCTCACGCTCTGCCCGAGAGTGCTGCTGCCAGACGTGTGACTACAGGGACAAAATAAAATATTGTATTCTACAAATCGTACAGAATCTCACACTTTTACATAGGTGATATGCTACACAGCAATATAAACTAAACATAATCTATATTTCACATGGCGTAACATGTCACACAAAAGGCAGCATACATAATATAAAT
>NC_051397.1:22549918-22557418 GCF_015228065.2 Penaeus monodon
GGTGCCGCAACGCCTTCTATTCTTACTCTCGTGGCTCGGTAGGCGGCGGCTCCCGAGGGGGGGGGGGTAGGGAGGGACGGGGGAGGAGAGAGAGAGAGAGAGAGAGAGGAGGAGAACGAGGAGAGAGAGATGAGAGAGAGAGGAGGAGAGAGAGAGAGAGAGGAGAGAGAGGGGAGAGAGCAGAGGGGGGGATGTGTATGTGTGGGGGTGTGTGGTGTGTGGTGGTGTGTGTGGTGTGTGTGTGTGTGTGTGTGTGGGGTGTGTGTGTGTGTGTGAAGAGAGAGAGAGAGAGGAGAGAGAGAAGAGAAGAGGGGAGAAAGAACGTGAGAGATGAGAGAGAGAGAGAGAGGGGAGAGAGGAGAGAGAGGAGAGAGAGGAGAGAAAGAGTGAGAGAACAGAGGGAGAGAGAGAGAGGGAGAGGGACGAGGGAGAAGGAGGAGAGAAAAGAGAGAGAGAGAGAGAGGGAGGAGAGACGGGAGAGAGAGAGAGAAAGAGGAGAGAGAGACAAAGAGTGGAGAGAGGGAGAGGAGAGGAGAGAGAGAGGAGAGGGAGAGAGGAGAGAGAAAAAAGAGAGAGAGAGAGAGAGAGAGAGAGAGAGAGAGAGAGAGAGAGGGAGAGGGAGAGAGGGAGAGGGAGAGAGAAGAGAGGGGAGGAGGAGAGAGAGGAGAGAGAGAAGAGGGGAAGAGGAGGGAGAGCGAGAGGAGAGAGAAAGAGAGAGAGAGAGAGAGAGAGAGAGAGAGAGAGAGAGAGAGGGAGAGAGAGAGAGAGAGAGAGAGGGGGGGGGGGGCAGAGACAGAGAGGCACTGAAACTCCTGCACAGTACGATTTTGCGATCTCCTTAGCCCTTGCTAAGTATGCCGCTTTACATACATTTGTATGAATACCTATGGAAAGTATCTTGAATACTTAAAACACGCAACAGGAAAGATATAAGAGGATTTATATAATTTCCTATCATTGATAAACAAAACAACAATAATAATGATAATAATACTAATATTAATAATATGAGAAGTAATAATAACAATGTTAGTATAAGGAGTATTAATACTAATAATAACAACAACAGTATTAACGAAGATAATAATAATGACAATAATACAGATAATTATATAATAATAACTTTCGATATTTCGACATTCCTGACCGTGTATACATCCAGCAGTGGCAAACGACTTGGCAAACTACCTGTCAAGCGATAGTTTGACGAGCAAACTGCCAGTTCAGACCTTCAGCACAAGCACCCCTCCTCTCGCCAAGGGACCCTACTGTTTCCGTGCTACACATTTTCTCTTCACGTTTCTTATGACTCGTGTCATAATTTTCTTTTGTCTTTTTCTCAATCTCCCCTGCCCCCTCTCTAACTGGTGTGTGATACAGCTCTCGGGGAATCTGCAGGGACAGTACCCTGGGTGATCTAACACCGCCCGGCCCCCCTTAGCATGCCATACCCACGCCCCAGAATAACTCTCCGCCACGATCACGATGACATCCGGGACCTCCACCACCAACGCGTACAAAAAGATTAAGCGGATCGAAGGCATCGGAGGACACACACCGCCTAATTTCTGCTGCGTGTGTGGAAAATCCACTAAAAGAGCGAAATCGTATCCTGCTCTCCCGACTGTCTCAACACAAACTCAGCAAGATCTAGCACTTCAGGATTGGTGGGATCATACTCCCATCGGTAAATAGAATCCTGATCAAAGAGCTCAGTAGCCTCCACCTCCCAGGAAATCAGAGACTCGTCAGCAGATTCATAGAGGAAGGAGAGAGCAGCTGAAGGAAACCAGAGCACTCCCGTGTGCTCACACTACAACGGCGAGGACACAACGAGCGGGACTGCCGTAGTAAGTCCTCCTGCGGCTTTTGGTAAGGCCGAACTGCTCGAAAGAGAGCTAAAAAGATTAATGTCAGAATATCGAAGCTGTCAAACACAGAAAACAGCAGCTCACCCTCAATCTCTACTTCTATCTCCGCCCCTTCAGCAGCATTACTTCTTTCCACCTCCATGCTGGGCCATTCATCAACTCACTGTTCCTTCTTGGTCACATCCCAACTTCAACAGCCACCAAGAACCAGTGTATAAAATGGCTTCACTGATTCCTACCCCTCAAAATAACCAGAGACACCTCTCAGTTCTGTCTGCTAATGTCAGAGGCCTCTAGACCAATATTTGTGAGTTGACTCACATGACCCGCAACATCATTGGCGATACAATAGTGGCTAGAACCTGCTTTGGGTAAGATACGAGGCTACTTACAGAGGCAAAGAAGAGACAGAATAGGAAAGAACTTCAGTGTAGCTGTGTGCTATAAAGTGAATCTGCAAATTCAACAGCTAACTGTTGACTTACCAGACCGACTGAAAGCCATCTTTTTGAAGGTCATGTTTAAGTCAAACGAGTCCTTACTATTATGCACCCACTACAGGCCACTATGGCAAGGCAGGACACCGATAGACTTCCTAACGGAAAATTTAGACGTCCTTCAGGCTCGCAACAACTGTCAGCATTTCTTAATAGTTGGGGACCTTAATCACTCTCTCATTCAGCAGCATATGAGAACTTTCTTCGCAGTTCACGGGCTGACAGATTACGTAGATTTTCCGACGCACATCCTCGGTAGATCTCTCGACCCTGTTATATCGGATCTAACTGAGGACTTTATCTCCTGCTCATCACTTGGCAAAATAGGAACATCAAATCACTTTGCAGTTATATCACATCTTTGCCTCGCCCCAGTAGCTGACGAAAGGAGACAAAGAAAAATATGGCTTTGGAACCATGCAAATTGGCCAAGTATGAAGGCAGAACTTCAGTCACAAGACTGGGATGTTCTCCTGGTGGGGAATGCAAACGACAAAGCATCCTCCATCATCAGCATTCCTTACCAAAATACAGAAGAAATATGTCCCTTTACGGACATACATCACAAAATTAGTGGATCAAGCCTGGTTTGGCTACAGATGTCAAGCGTCCAAAAAGAAATACAGATTGTGGCAAAGGTACAAAACCAATCCCACAAGACATAATAAAAATCTGTACAAAAATGCTTGCAAAGAAATGACACCCGCGTGCAAATGGGCTCGCAACAGATGGCAAGAGGACACGAAGAAGAAACTGTCAACTTTGGGAGCAGGCAGTAAGGAGTGGTGATTGCTGGTCAAGAAGCATCAAGGGGAAACATGGGAATAATACCTCCACTAACCAAGCCCGATGTAATAACTGCTTCCAGTAATCGGGAAAAGCTAACCAAGGAATCTTATTTATTTGTAAAATGACAGGGCCAGATGCTAACAGGACACCTGCCATGAACAACTCCTTGGTCTTCAAATCTATTAAACCAGAACACAAGAGATCCTTCAGAATTTAAACACGAAGAAAAGACCAAGTTCAGATGATATCAGCCCGCAAGCTGTCCACAAATGTGTATATAGTGACCTGTTTTCGTGATCTCCCTCGCCTCACATACCAGAAAAAAAAACATATATGTCTTATCTTACAGTAACTCCACTGTCCTCAGCCGATTCCAACAGGTCTACAACCATGACAATGACAAAGTGACCTTAGAACATGCTAATTCCACCCTTATTGCTTATAAACCATTCCCATGCTGTTATTCTGTTGTCTTTGTGTACAAATTATGTCTTGTTTATCCTCAAAATGTTTGTTAGAAAATGCTTATTCCAAATCACTAAGTATGTTAGCGCTACCAGTATTGATATTCAAATGACTTTATGTTTTCTTATCGCGATGCTTTTTAGTCTTGTAAACACCAATAACTCTCTTCTTACATTTTTTTTTAATGGTAGGTTCATGTTTGAGCTGCCGTGGTCACAGCATGATACTTACTTGTAGTTTTTATGTTGTAATGCTCTTGGAGTGAGTACGTGGTAGGGTCCCCAGTTCTTTTCCACGGAGAGTGCCGGTGATACCTTTTAGGAAATCATTCTCTCCATCTACCCGGGCTTGGGACCAGCACTGACTTGTTCTGGCTTACCCATCCAGTGGCTAGGTAGGCAATCGAGGTGAAGTTCATTGCCCAAGGGAACAACGCGCCGGCCGGTGACTCGAACCCTCGAACTCAGATTGCTGTCGTGCCAGTCTTGAGTCCGATGCTCTAACCACTCGGCCGCCGCGGCATTTCTTCTTACTTACAAATGTATATAAGGTACCCTTGTTCTTTCACCACGAAACCACCATGTGACCATATCTATTGGAATTTGTGTTTATTAAAATTCTTTCATGTATTCCATTATAAAATGTTTCAAAACTATGTTTGTTCATAGAAATTTCTGAGTAGTCCAGACAGACCGCTTGCAGGGGCGGGCCCGGCAGGACGCTGCTCCTCCCTGAGCGCCTCTGCCTTGCCTGTTTGTACTCCAGCTACCATATTCCTGTATTAATAAGAACTTAAAGCAGTGACAACTTTAATTTCAACACCCAAGTACCAAACTGCAGTACCATCACACAGAGGAACACGTCTCCCCTCACCATCATGAAAGTGCATCTGAGTTATCCCGGCATTTATCATCTATCTTCCAGGCGTGTATTGAAGAAAACTGCTGGTCCACTATCTGGAAGGAAACAAGAGTGATTCCTTTTCATAAAAAAACATTTAAAAACAAATCCAGACAGCTTCTGGCCAATCTCCCTTTTGCCATGGATGGAGCGTTTTGAAAAAAAACATTTAAAAAAAAAACAAATCCAGACAGCTTCTTTGCCCTCCCTTTTGCCACTGGAGAAAATTTGAAAAGATCATTGCTGAGCAGTTCATGAAACACCTGGAAAACCACAATCTCATTTCCATCAGACAGCTTGGCTTTCGACCCTCCAGATCGACTGCTGACTGACCTACTGCTGAGTAAAAATTGACAGGATGCTCTGGATGCCAGTCTGGTAATCGCCCTCGACATCACCGGCGCCTTCGACAGAGTGTGGCACAGAAGGCTCCTCGCTAAACTACAAGCAAGAGGCAGAAGCAGTAACCTCTTGCGGCTGTTTCATAATTACCTCACTGGAAGAACACTTAAAGTGGTCATCGGTGGCCAGTCATCTCAGAAGCATCCGGTAGAGGTATCGGTACTACAAGGATCTGTACTTGGCCCAATCCTAGAATATCTATATGATATGTTTAGGGAACCTCCTGAAACAAAGTGCATGCTATGACTGTACACTTTGTTTCGTACCAGCGTGAGGATCATGACGCTGTAGCAATGAATATGAATTCAAAGCTGCAAGCAATCTACGAATGGGGATCACAGTGGCAAGTAAGATTTGCCCCAAACAAGATCCAAACAATGGTTATATCCTGGTCTCCAGCTGCACCAGAAGCCATGAAAGACAAAATCTTAATGAACAACACCGCCCTTCCACTCGAGGACTTTATCTCATTCCTCGTAGACATAGACAGTGATCTGAGATTTAACAAACACGTGAGCAGGATCTGCAAAACAGCTTCTCTGAAGGTGACAGGCCTTCGGCGCATATCTCACCTCCTGAATCCACAGGGAATTCTCATACTGTGCAATTCCCATATCAGGCCACACCTCGAATATGCCTCGTTTGCCTGGTCGTCTACTGCGCTCACCAGCCTCAACAGGCTGGATAAAACAGAAAAAGGAACTCTAGGGTTTATCCAGGAAGCCACCAATCTTCCGCACATCGACGCGCTGGAACACCGTCGCGACTTCTGGGCTCTAACGGTGCTCCACAAGGTTCAGGTGCAGCAGGTGCCTCATCTAACCAGCCTCCGTCTCCCACCCCACGGCCGAGAGAGAAGTACGAGGACGGTACACTCTAATCGGCTCCTGGTGGAAGTTCCGAGGTCTCGGACTAGCCAGCATCAGCGCGCCTTCTCTGCCAGAGCAACACGTCTGTGAATGTATTCACAACCTCCATTGATGTCGCCGAAATGACCACGCAACAAGTAATGACAGCGGCACACCGATGGCGGTCGAGCAAGCCATCATCTCTTAACCTCCTACACACTCATGGCGCCACATAAGAAAACATGTATATAATCTTAGTATGGATTAATTCCATATATATATATATATATATATATATATATATATATATATATATATATATATATATATATATAATTTATTTATTTATTTATTTATTTATTTATTTATTTATCCGTGTTAGCTTAATAGATTAATCTGTTCATTGTTTATAAAAGAATATGTTGCATTCTCAAATAAGTTCCTTTAGATAGGTAACTTTTAACTACAAAAAGAAGCCTAAATGGTTTTAAAAATAAATATCTATATCTATCTATCTATATATATATGTATGTATATATATATCTGTATGATGATTATAAATAAAAATGTTAAAAAGAGAGAGAGAGAGTAAGTTAAAAGTGGACGGTGAAAGTAGTTCTCAGTGGAAAACACCCTGCTTACTACGACATCAAAGTAGGTGTCCCTCAAGGAAGCATATTGGGCCCTCTGCTGTGGAATGTCTTCCTCAGTGACTTCCTCCACCTCACTCCTGAAGCCAAAGAATTTGCGGATGATGAAACACTCTCCTTTAGGTATGAGCCCAGGGAACAGAATGCCGCCATAGAAAAACTAAGTGACAGACTCGCACAAATCTCGACTTGAGGGGAGAAACGACAGGTCTCCTTTGTCCCGAATAAAACCCAGCTTATGGTTGGTGAGAGGACGGACAGTGATGTCCAAGTAAACTTCAGTGAAAAAAAATAAGACCACAGGAGGAAATTGAAATATCGAAATGACTTTCAAAGTCATAAAGAAAGCTTGTCGAGATGGGCTTCGCAGGAACTTGCATCCCGAAGAAGAATCAGCTGGTTGCTGGACGGTGAAGGGAAGGAGCTCCTCTACAAGGCACAAATTCGCTCTTCACTCGAGTATCCTTGCCTCGCGTGGGGAGGAGCAAACATCACCATCCTCAAAATTCTGGACAGAATACAAGAAAGAGCGAAGAAAATCATCGAAGAGAGAACCCAACAGTAGCAACTGAACAAACGACAGCCTTCAACACAAGAGAGACGTAGCTGGCTTGACGACGATGTTCCGCATCCATCGCCAACATGTCCCGCACCTGCATCCAGTGAGACTGCCAGGAGGACGAGTTGCACGCCCCACAAGTACGGTGGAACGAGCGCCCGTCGCGCTGGAGGAACCTCGCTGGTGCACGGCTCACCACCAGCGACAGTTTCTCTACAGATATTCCAAATTATGGAATCTATTCATTTCTATCATCGATGTGGAAGCTCAGTCCTTACAATCTCTCAAATGCAAAGCATTATCTATTAGTGTGACCACAAATAGATAATTTATATGATTTGTATATTATAGTACATGAGTACGTGGCACAATGGGTTAGACTTTAAGATAAGAGTCGTTAAAAATGAATTCCTTTAGTCTGTAAAAAAATATTTTGCCTGTAACATGTCTAATACTTATAACCAATTATGATGTAATTGTTTCTCAATAAAGTATAAAAGAGAGAGAGAGAGAGAGAGA
>NC_051397.1:22564918-22569918 GCF_015228065.2 Penaeus monodon
AAGAGAGAGACAGAGGGGAGAGTGAGAGAGAATGGAGAGAGAGGGGGAGAGAGAAAAGGAGAGAGAGAGGAGAGAGAGAGAGAGAGAGGGAAGGGGGAGAAGAGAAGAGAGAGAGAGAGAGAGAGAGAGAGAGAGAGAGAGAGAGAAAGAAAGAATATATATATATAAAAAATATAAAATATATTAATATATATATAAATATTATATATTATAATAAAATTAATATATAAAATATATATATAGAGAGAAAGGAGAGAGAGAGAAGAGAGAAGAGGGGTGGTAGGGGGGGGAAAAGGGAGGGGGAGATAGATAGATAGAAAATAGATAATAGTAGTGGGAAAAGATAGTAGATAGTAGATAGATAGATAGATGAGAGAGAGAGAGAAGAGAGAGAGGAGAGGGAGAGGAGGAGAGGAAGAGAGGAGAGGAAGAAGGGAGAGGGAGAAGATAGATAGAGATAGATAGATAAAAATAGATGATAGATAGATAGATAGATAGATAGATAGAGAAGAGAGAGAGAGAAAAGAGGAGGAGGAGCGAGGAGAGAGAGGAGAGAGGAGAAAAGAGAGAGAGAGAGAAAGGGGGAGAGAGAGAGAGAGAGAGGAGGAGGAGAAAAAAGGGGGGGAGAGAGGGAGAGAAGAGGAGAGAGAGAGAGAGAGGGAGAGAGAGAGAGGGAGGAGAGAGAGAGAGGAGAGAGAGAGGAGGGGAGAAGGGGAGGGGGGGAGGAAAAGAGAGAAGAAGACAAAGAAAAAGAAAAGATAAAAGAGAGGGGAAAGAGAGGAGAGAAGGGAGGGAAAAGGGGGAGAGAAGAAGGGGAGGGAGAAGGAGAGAGAGAGAGGGGAGGGAGGGAGAAGGGAGAGGGAGAAGAAGAAGAAGAAAGGGGGAAGATTGAGAGAGAGGGGGAGAGAGAGAGAGAGAGAGAGAGAGAGAGAGAGAGGGAGGGGGGGGAGGGGGAGAGGGAGTAAAAGAAAAAAGAAAAAAGGAGAGAGAGAGAGAGGGGAGGGAGGGGAGGGAAGAGATGAGAGAGGGAAAAGGGGAGAGGGAGGAGAGAAAAAGAGAGAGAGAGGGGAGAAGGGAAAAGGGGGGGAGGGGGAGGGGAGACAGATAGATAGATAGTTTTTTAAATGGGTTAGGAAGAGAGGAGAGAGAGGGAGAGAGAGAGAAGAGAGAGAGAGGGGAGGAGAGAGAGAGAAAAGGAAAAGAGAGAGAAAAGAGAGAAAAGAGAGAGAGTGGTAGGGGGGGGAAAGGAAGGGAGAGGGAGATAGTAGATAGTTTAGATAGATAGATGGGAAAGAGAGAGAGAGAGAGAGGAGAGAGAGAGAGAGAGAGAGGGGAGAAGAGGAAAAGGGGAGACGAGAGACCGAGGGAGAGAGAGGGGAGGAGAGAGAGAGGGAGGGAGGGGAGAGAGAAGATCACCAACAAATCAGTTTTTTTCCTTTCCCTCTCCATAAATTTGTCCCTGTTTAAAATAATGGCAACGGGGGAGGTTATGGCCCCGGGCGAAGCGGCGTTAACCCGCCCCCGGGACGGGGCTATTGCGGCTGTAATTTTGTTCAGAGACGGGGTCGGGAAGGCCCCCCCCCGTGGGGGTGCCCCGTGGTGGGGGCGTGCTTCCAAAGGGAAAACCAAGGGGCACACAGACAAAACAAGACACGCGCTTTAAAATAAATGAAAAATAAAAAAAAATAGGTAAATAAAAAAATAAAAATAGATAAAAAAAAAATAAATAAAATATAAAATATATATATATATATAATATATAATATATATATATGTATGGTGTGTGGGGTGTGTGTGTGTGGGGTGTTTTGTGGTGGGGTTTTGGGGTTGTGTGGTGTGTGTGTTTGTGTGTGTGTTTGGGTGTGCGTGCGTGCGGGGCGTGGGGTGCGTGGGGTGGGTGTGTTTTTGTGGTGGGGGTGTGGTGTGTGGGTGGTGTGGGGTTTTTGGTGGGCGTGCGGGGGTGTGTTGGGGTTTTGTGTGTGTGTAATTTTTGCTTGTTTGTTACAGGCGTCAACAGGACGCCCTTCGACAGGTCATCGTGAACGGCCAAGAGGAGGCTCCTCTGCGATTCGCTCGGCGCACCGATTCCAAGAGACTGCCGAGCAGCGTTCCTCTTTAGTAGTACTTCAGGATTATGGAATAAAGCTGGCAGTGCACTTCTTGTTGAGAGTGAGCCCGCGCCGAGGCTCACTTTGGAAAAAAAAACCAAATTTTAAATGGGTCTGGAAACAGAAATTTTCCCAAAATTTGTGGGAACGAGGGCTAAAAAAACGTGTGTCGATGGAAAGGGAGTCTCCCCAGGAGTTACATGAAGGCCCCGAATGTGCGGGGAAACCAAATTTTTGTTTTATTAAAATTATTTAACTTCAAAAAAAAAATAAAAAAAAATTTTAAAAAAGGGTCCAGAAAAGGATTTTTTTTCTTTTTGGGTTGGGTTTTTTGAATTCGCGGCGACAAAGCCACGTCTTAAAAATGGATTTGGGGTTTAAAAAAAAAAGTTTTTGACAGAGTTTTTGGGCCCCGGCGAAGGGAAAATGGAAAACTATCGACAACTAGCTATTGTAAAAAAAACTGCCTGGGAAGTGGCAAAAATTTAAAGAGATGGGGGGCGGGAAAGGGGAGAAAAAGAGGGGGGGAGGGAAAGATATATATAATATATATATATATATTATAATAAAAATATATTATATATCTTATAAAATAATATAATATATTATATATATATATATATTTTTTATTAAAATATATATATAATAATAAGAGAGAGAGAGAGAGGAGAGAGAGGAGAGGAGAAAGAGGGGAAAAGAAAAAAGAAGAGAGAGAGAGAGAGAGAGAGAGGAAGGAGAGGGGAGAAAGGGGGAGAGAGAAAAGAGAGAGAGAGAAAAGAGAGAGAGAGAGAGGGAGAGAGAGAGAGAAGAGAGGAGAGGAGAAAAGGGAAGAGAAGGAGAGAGGAGAGAGAGAAGAAGAAGAGAGAGAGGAGAAGGGGGAGGAGGGGAGATAGAGAGAGAGAGAGGGGGAGGGGCGACCCCGGGGTGAGAGAGAGAGGGGGAGAGGGGAAAAGGGGTGAGAGAGATCATCCATTTGACTAATTTTTTAAAAATATCAAAAAAACAGAACATATGAATACAAGCAAATCATTTGGTTACAAATTAAAACATGGCAAGAAATGATGGATGAACGAAGCAAACAAATTAAAACACAAAGATAACAAAAAATGTTCCCCCCTTTTAAAATAAAAAAAAATGATAAGTTTTCCCGGGTTTCCCCTTTAAACAATTTTATTTATATTTCATATAAATCATATATCATATTATATCAGCGATTGTGGGTTGTTTTTATTTTTCTTTATTTTTAAAACTCCGGACACCAAAAAGGGATTTTTATTCCAAACTCGTTGCCAAACAGATTCATCATCCCAACAATATCACATCAGAATCTACTAATATAACTCACCGGATTTTTCGATTTCCGAAGCCCCCTAATTATTATGTGAAAAACCCAGTGATTTATAATGGGTTTATTAGACAAAGAAACTGTAGTCATTTGTTTGAAGGAAACCCTTTTTGTTTCCAGGAAAAAATCACACACTCGCCCCGACCGCCAGCGGGTGGAGCTTGTCTGAGTATCAAAATGCCTAGGCAAAGAGTCTGGGAAAAATATAGGGTTTTTTTATATATTTCGAATTTTGAATAAAGTAAAAAAAAATGAAACAACGTTTACGATATATGATAATATGATATGATATGTAATTTTGAATAAAAATTTCTTCAGGGGAAAACCGGAAAAAATTATCATTTTTTGTCCTGTGTGTCTAATATTTTCATTAGATTTTTTTTTGCAATAATGCATTAATCATAGCACATTACAGTTTGTTATTGCAAGAAGCAATTTTTTTTCTTTTGTGCCCCTTTTCTGCGACTTGAGAAAATAAAAAAACGGAAAGTTCCGTTTAGGGCAGACCCCAGTAATTTTTTATCTTAGTTTTTAAAAACTCATTTTTTTTTTGATGTCCTGCACATTGGGGATTTACTCACACACCCACACGCACACCGTACACACACCACCACACAACACCCAACACACCCCACAAAACACACAAAAACACACAAAACACACACACACACAAAAACCACACAAAAAACCCCCCACACAAACACACACACACACACTGTTTTTATATGTATATATTTTATATATATATTTTATATATATATATACATATTATATATATAAAAATATATTAAAATATATATATATATATAAATAAAACACACAAACACACACAAACCCCAAACACAAACACCCAAACACACCCACACACGCACACACACCCCCCACACACACACACAGACACCCACACACAAATATATTATTTTATATAAAAATATTATATATATATATATATATATATATATATATATTTAATCTTTTCATTTATTAAGAGAGAGAGAGAGAGAGAGAGAGAAAGGGGGGAGGGAGAGAATCGGTAACACTGCTCAGCCCCTGACACGGCCCCCGGGCACGGCCCTTGGGCACGGCCCCAATATTTTATGGGGGAATTTTTAAACCCCTTTCCCCCCAAAACAAGAAACCCCGCGGCAACGCCTCCCCCCACTGGGCGTTCCCCTCGGCCCCCCCGCGACCCCGGCATTTATCCCGGGAGCGGCAGGATACTCCTGCCAAGGGCCGTTTTTTGAGCGCTGTCATCGCCGATAATTTTCCGTGGAGAAAGAGGGTTTTTTTTGGAGTAAAGGGGAGGGGGGAGAGGGGTTTTGGAGCGAGGGGGGAAAGGGGGGGGGAGGGAGGGGGGAAAGGGGGGGGAAAGGGGGGGAGCCCGGGGTGAGGGGAAAAAAAAGGGGGAAGGGGGGGGTGGAGTGAGGGAAAAAGGATGGAGCGAGGGGAAAGGGGGGGAGGGGAAATAAGGGGAAGGAAGGCAGTGGAGCGAGGGGAAAGGGAGGGAGTGGAGCGAGAGGAAAGGAGGGGAGGGAAGGGGAAGGGAC
>NC_051397.1:22574918-22579918 GCF_015228065.2 Penaeus monodon
TAAAGAGCTACGAAATATTTAGAAGTGAGTATTTTTTTACGATTATACTGTAAATAATTCAATATCATTCTGTAAAACATTTACGATCATACTATAAATCGTACTGGCAACTAAATGTACTAGCAGTTTTCCAACGTGTTCTCGTTAGATCAGACCAGTATATCCTGGTGGATATATTGATCCTCCGAGGATGCCTCCTATGTCCTCTTTGAGTTCGCCAGATGAGTGATGATGCAACGCCCTGAGAGAATGTCCTGCTGCCCATCTGCTTGTCCATCACCAGACTACAGCATCCACATATTTCTGGTATTATGATTATCCTGAAGGCCTTGAACAACTCTAATATAGCTGTCCTAAGCTGTTCTTCCTCATGAGCTATTTTTTTAACTCTTCATGAATGGTACTGACGGCTGTTGCACCTCGCACTTCTGATTGAACTGCAGGCTCCCTTTGCTCTCGGCTGACGCAACTCCCGACTACTTAGGCTTCGGGATCCGGAATCGAGATCATCAACTCATCATACTTCAGAAGCTCCTCAGCCAAGCAACACAAGGACTGTACTGTCCTTCACCATCTGGGGAGCCTCTCTGGCTCCTCATGTAGAACTCCACCTCATCCAGCCATAACAGCAGGAACTCACATCCATTCAACCACCTCACAAATAGATAAATCCACCAGACATGAAGAAGAAGGAGGAGGAGGGGGAGGAATGGGTGAATGAGTGAGCGAGGTATGGAAGGAGGACACCGGTAGGAGGAGGAGGAGGAGGAAGAGAGGGATTGATGGAGGGAGAAAGATGTAATTTACTTTACATACAGTAGGGCTAACCTTCGCTGACATTTCTTCATGTTGCTTGACATCATAAACGCAATGAAAACTGCACCTCCTGGCTGTTAGCGATCAAATCTTGTCTTCCGTCTCCATATTGCTTTCACCACTTAGCACATCAGCCACGATGTTTTCCAGCTTTGCTGCTGTTTACTGGTGATGGCGTCGGTGAGCAAACTCGGGGGAACTCCCCGAGTTAACCGGTCGGCTTCAATGTGCTGCTCCTCAATCCTGAGCCTGATATCGGGGAGAATGATGTACACATCTCCCCCAAAGTTGTCGACATTAATCCCATTGTCAGAATCATAATATCTGATTGTGTCTTCCTCCAGGAGTTGCTAAATCTCAGCATATGAGACCGACCAAGCACCTGTGGAAAATTTTAAAATAAAAAGAATCACTTTTTTCCGCATAACTCACTTATTTCACCACTTTCTCTTATGTAATCTATAAGAAGAAACACTAGCCTATAATTCAACATCAATGTGACCACAAAAATTAGGACAGGATGTAAAACAGACTGTACTGAAGTGCTATACTGATCTGACACTTTGTTTACAAGAGATCTGGGATAAATGATGGGTCAAGGCCCCAGAAACACTCAAAAGTAATGTGATCATCTCTATGTGATATCCCATTTATTTAAAAGCTTACTGATTACCTTACAGCAAGATTTCACCCTGCAGGAGAGCTATTCACTCCCAAAGATAGTGGACAATATCATCTGCATTTTTTCTTTACAGTATTTTAGGTAAATGACCTTCATCCTGCCTACCAAGCCCTGAGAAAGCAGAACTCTGAGCCTTCCTCGCAGATGCAGTCTGCTCAGTGGATGGACAGAACATCTCAGATCATGCTGAGGTTCGTGAACGTTGGGCTGAATATTTTGAGCAGTTGTACCAGGTAGACTCTCCAACAGTTAACTTGGATGTAAGCGATATCACAATACCTGTGCCGGACCCACCCATCAGCGAGGAACCTCCTAACCTAAGGGAGGTTAGGATGGCGATTTCTAAGTTGAAGTGAGGGAAAGCCGCAGGCATATGTGATATCCCTACTGAACTTCTAAAGGCTGGTGGTGAACCTATGGCTTGGGGCTTGCATGTAGTGTTGCCTGCCATCTGGCAATCTGGCACCATTCCCAGACCTGTTGAGGGGCACGGTCATCCCTCTCTGGAAGGGGAAAGGGGACCGTTGGGACTGTAGCAACTACTGTGGCATTACACTGCTCAGCACACCAGGCAAAGTTTTCATCCACATTCTTCTGAAATGGATCCACAACCACCCACCAGGGTACCAGAGACAGGAGCAGTCTGAATTCACTCCTGGCAATTCCACAATAGACCAAATATTAGCACTTCGAGTAATTGTGGAACACCGTATTGAGTTTGGTCATGGGTTTCTTGCAGCCTACATTGACCTCATGAAGGCATTTGACTCGGTGCATCGTGAATCGCTATGGGAGATCCTGAAACTCAGGGGAATTCCAACACAGATTATTGGCCTAATAGCAAGCCTATATATCGGTAGTGAAAGTGCTGTAAAGTGTGGTGGGGGCCTGTCAAACTTCTTCCCTGTTAATTCAGGAGTGAGGCAAGGCTGTGTTCTTGCACCAACAGATTATAACACCTACAAGGAGCTACTACCCAAAGTCAGTGTGGAGCAATACTGGGCAATATCAAGGTCTCAGACCTTGACTTTGCCGATGTTGCTATCCTATCTGAGCCCTTGGAGTCACTGGGTGGCAGCTCTTGATGAATTTAGCAATGAGGCAAAGCCTTAGGCCTAGAGGTCTCCTGGACCAAGACGAAGATTTAGGATATTGGGGGCCAGTTCGGGGAACCTGTTCAGTCGACCCATGTTTGCGGTGAGGACGTCGAAGCCACAGAGAGCTTTGTGTACCTTGGCAGCATAATCCATATCTCTGGGCTGTCAAACCAAGAAGTCGGCAGATGGATTGGTCTGGCAACAGAAGCCATGAGCATTTGGTGATGTGACCTATGCAGAAGGGACCAAGCTATGTGTCTTCAAGGCCGTGATACTACCAGTTTTGCACTATGGAAGTGAAACCTGGACGCTATCTAGAGCCTTGGAGTCTTGTCGTGATGCCTTTTGTAACAAGTCTCTTTGCCGGATCATGGGGTACACCATGTGTCCAACCGATGGTTACACTGTGAGACTGGCACGGGAGCTGTTACTTGCATAATCCAGGATCACCAACTCAGGCTATATGGGCACCTAGCTCGCTTCCCTGTTGATGATCTTGCCCAACATGTTGTCTCTTTGCGAGACAATCCTGGGTGGAGGAGGCCTGTGGGACGATCGGGAGGTCATTGCTTGGGCAGCTCGACGAGACCTGTTGCGAAGAATTAGAAATGGGCCAAGGGCCTGCCTGGAGACTTGCCATGAGGGACCCTCGTGGCTGGAAGCGCCATGTGTCCCCGTCGGCGTTAGCCCCTTGATGAAGATGATAGGCATTTGGATTTTGCCTTGCCATTTTACTGTAGGACTGCTTCATATCAATATCACACTGGAGAGGTTCACAAAATAGCTCTTGAAACTACTCAACATAACTTTTAGGGATTGAAATACTCCTATTAATATGGCAAGAAGTTATGATTATTCTGTCACAAGAAAACGAAGGATTTAGAAAGGAAAGAGAGAAAGAGAGAGGAAGGTGCCACTGTGAGATGGGAAGAACTTAAAATCTATACATGCTTGCCATATCAAAATGTTTTTTACAAGAAGAACAAATTACACTTAGAAAATGGATGCTACAAACATGGCTTGGGGACTCTCACATACAGTGTTTCTTCGTTAGGAAATTAAGGGATGAAGGATAAAGTCCCTAACCTGGACTTAGTGACGGTCACAAGGAGTATCTTGGCCCTGTTGCATTGCTATACATACGAGCAAACTGCAGAAAAAAAGGAAATATCTGTTCATCCCTCATTTCCTAGGAGTAAGCCCACTGCACTTTGACCAAGAGGTGAAGTTCTTGGGATAGACATTTGACCTATGGATTACATGGATGCCCCGTAACAATATGTATACGTTGTGGGGAACGAAGAAACTCGATATACTGCAGGGTCTTTCTCACCTGCCTTGGGAAAATGATTGCAACACACTACTGCCGCTCTTACCATGACGAAAATTTGACTATTGAGAATATATTTATCAGCAAAATTTTTCACCCTCAAAAAAATACTACGTTCAGTTCATAACAAAGTTCTCGAAATATCCACAGGGGCATTTAGATCTCCATGTCCTGAGAATGGAGAACTTGATTTATTATACAAAGAATTCCAGTCTCCCGGATAGAAAAATGAGAAATCTTCTGGAAGACCTATTTTTCCATTTTTCCTAAATTTTGGCTCCCCAGATATCCCTCAGGAACCATCACTTTCGGATGGATTTGGTCATTAGGGGAAGGGGGATGTCCAAAACAAATACTAATAAAAGTATCTGCAGTGCCCTTCTAAATAGGATCGGATGTACTATTCATAGGTGGAAAGGTTTTGCAGTCCAATAATTTACATTCAGCACACCCAGTGGTGAGGGAGACCCAGGACTGTCTATGTGGGATTAAACGAGCAGATCAGTAGGCCAAAGGAGCTGGTTTTTAGCCTTGTGATTCTCATTTCTCTCTTCCACACAGTAACATGAAGCCTAATGTTAGAAGACGCCTTCAAGATAAATGGATTTAACTCAAATAATATACTATGGGAAAATTGGAGATGACCTTGGGGGTAGGCGCCCCAAGTAAGAGTAGTCCCGGTAAGGCTGAGAATGAGGCATTCGGGATTGACAAAATCAGTTGATGGCTGGAGGTGATAGATGCCAAGAGCCATGATCAACTGCCATGAACAAATAAACAATTCAGTAGTGAAAAAGTGCAGATTTCTCAGGTGCCTGACTCCCCCATACCCTGAAAGTGAAAAGAGTGTAATAGGGATAATTTAATTGGTGAACTATTAGTTCTAACAAAATATGAACTGGAAGATTCATAGAGTGTGCATTTTAATGTATATTTCAAAATCTGTACTGCATATATGAACACCTAATAACTTTTGGTCTGTGTCTATAGTCAGAAAAAAAAACCTTTGTTTCTTGCGGTAGATATATCTGAATAATCAATCAAAGCACACATACAGTATCCAATGTGCAACAGA
>NC_051397.1:22592418-22594918 GCF_015228065.2 Penaeus monodon
TAATAAAAGTGTTTTTAAAACTATATATTGAAAAACTATAAAAAAATAAATAATTGTAAAATAACCAGATTATATCAAATATAAAAACTGTAGTTTAAAATAATAAATTACAGAATTAAGATAATTTTCAAACACCTTTTTTCATTCCTTTATTTTCATGTCATTGGTTCGTGTTTTATTTCGAGTTTGGACAGGATAAAAATAAATGATATAAATAGGTCTTTATACAATAATCAATGTAAGAATAATATACAAAGAATGAAGCAACCGCATTTTCTATTGGCTCCTCCAGCAAGCGCGTTTTCTATGCACGTAGCCTCAGGGTGAGTGTAGGGCATCCTCACCCTTGGGAGATAAAAACTGTTGTCTATAGGTGCAGAGGGCACACAGGCACTTTATGACAAGGAAAATTCTGTGGGAGATCAAGAGTGAATGGCGCGTGTACATATGACTAATGGCATGGTCGCTGCAAATGCACAGTGGTCCACAACTACCCGGGGTTAAACCTCAGGTGGGCTGTCCGGGTGGGGCTTGGAACGTCCGCTCTTTGTGACAGGATGATCGGTTACCACTACTGTCGAGGGAGCTGAAGCAGCCGAGAGTTAAAATGGCTCTGTCTGTCCGCAGCGATGGTCACCCTATTCAGGGAGTAGCGGACTTAAACCTTGGGTAGTAGAAGTCACTCTAGTCGATGAGCATATAAAGGTATTAATATTGAAGCCTACATTTGGATTCATGTCTCTTATTGCTGTATTGTTCATAAACTTGATGCAAAAGATACGTTTTACGCCAAACTTGCATATGTGACAGACAACTGTCAGTGAGATATTCGTATTGTTCTGGGTGACTTCAGTGCGATATCTGACTGTGACCGAGCTGGCTATGAGGTGTCTGTCGGTCCTCATGGCTCAGGAGTTGATGCTGGCAGTGAGAATATCCTCCTTTTCCAGAACATTGCTAGGTCCCAGAAGTTGAGGATTTCTGGCTTTCGGTATCAGCGCTCTGACCTGCATCGTTGGACTTGTTCAGCGATGCGGGTAATGTGGCCAAGGAGATCAACCACATTCTTATTAGCACTCATTGGAGGATCCTAAAGAACTGCAGGGTGTATCAGAGTGCTGAATTCTATGGAACTAATTATAGATTAGTAGTGGCTACTCTGTGGGTCCACTTTGGAACCCCCTATCATTCGTATGAACACCCTAGGGTGTTTTATGTGGACAGATTAATGGAGGGGAAGTGTGCCCTGTGGTTTGCTGAAGCTATCTCTGGTCATTTCACAGCAGTCGAGGGTTGTTCTTCTGTGGGACACCTTCAAGCATGAAATACTCAATGCAACCCACAGATACTTGATGCGCAGCTCAACTGTCGGGATCGCGACTTGCATCATTTCCTGGTACACAGGACTAAGTCACTTTGAGAAGGAACAAGGAATAATTTATCAGGCATCTTGCAGAGGTGGTCGAAAGCCATTTCCTAGTAAATGACCTTCGTTTTGCCTGCCAAGCCCTGAGAAAGCTGAACTATAAGCCCTTCTCATAGACAACTGCAGTCCACTGAGCAAATGGCCAGATAATCTCAGTTCCTGTTGGGGTGCGGGTGTGTTGGGCTGAGTATTTTGAGCAGTTGTACCAGGTTGATCCACCAACAATTAACTTGGATGTGGGTAGTGTCGAGATACCTTTACCAGACCCTTCGTATCCACCTTTGAGGGCCTAGCCCATCTCTAGCTCTTCACGACAGGTTTGATTGATCTGCCCAAGCCACGACTTCCTAGGTCGTCCCATAGGCCTCCACCACCCAGGGTTGTCTTGAACAGAGACAACCTGGTGGGCAGGATCATCCTGTGGGAAACGAGCCAGGTGGCCGCATAGCCTGAGTTGGCAATCGCAGATTGTGCAAGTAACAGGTCCTGTACCAGTCTCACGGTGCAACCGTTGGTTGGACACATGGTCCCGCCAACTTTACCCCATGATCTGGTTCAAGGACTTGTTACAAAAGTTATCAAGACGAGATTCCAAAGCACAAGGTGGCGTCCAGGTTTCATTACCGTATAGTAAAACTGGCAGTATCAGGGATTTGAAGACAAGTAGGTTGGTCCTCCTGCACAGATACCGGCATATCATCAGCATGGATCCACCCTCTCTGACTGAAGTCAGGGGGGCGATCTCCAAACAGAAGAGTGGTAAAGCAGCAGATATCTGCGGCATCGTAGATGAACTGTTAAAGGCTGGCAGAGAACCTATGGCAAGGGGCTTACCATAGGCTGTCCTGTCTGCCATCTGGCAGACTGGTACCATTCCCCATGACCTGCTGAGGGGTGTGGTCATCCCTCTCTTGAAGGGGAAAAGGGATCAGTCAGACTGCAGCAATCACAAAGGCATTACACTGCTCAGTATACCAGGGAAGGTTCTCGCTCACATCCTTCTGAGACGTATGAGATACCACCTGCTGAGGCACCAGAGATCGGAGCAATCTGGATTCACACCTGGTAAGTCCA
>NC_051397.1:22599918-22602418 GCF_015228065.2 Penaeus monodon
TGTGTGTTTTGTGTGTGTGGTGTGTGTTTTTGTTTGTGTGTACACCCTTTTTAACAAGGTAAAACCCTTGTACGAACAGAAACCAAGAATGTTTGGGGAAAAGGGCCCAAAAGGACAGTCTAAAACCTAGGAAGGCCCCCTTTACTTCCTCTACTGTGGCTGATAGCAAAACGCGGGTTTTAAATTGTGATGCAAGTATTCTGGATGCGGCAGTCATAGCAAACATGTAAAACGTTCAAAGACTAGCCCTAATATCTTCGGCCACAACCCGGGGAAAAACTGCTGACAGACTGTTTTGCATGAGACTTAAAAAAGAAACAGCCTGAAACCCAAAAACTAAATCCGGGGGAAAAAGGTGCCAGGAGAATGGTTGGAGTTAAGATGTACCATTAAACTGGCAGGAGTTTCTCAGAGAAGACAAAAACAAGATGGACCTGTTTGAGTTCCTTGCCATGCTTTGCTCAATCCAACCAAAAAAAATAAAAACAAACCATAAAAATATAAAGCCCTCACTTACTTCTTTTTTTGCACGAAGTGACCGGACTATTTGGGCTGTACAGATGCGTAAATAGGTCTTTGAGGTCAGATTCGCAGAGTGGTTTTTTAAAAACTCCATTTTTTTCCACCCTGAAATTTACTGACTCAAGTGCATATACACGGGATGTCGTCCGATCATTACCACAGTCTGATATTTTGCCTAGGCCCGTCAAGTCAAGATTCTCCTTTTTTCAGGGTACACGGCTGTGTGAAACAGTGTCATTCTTCGCCGGTAGGGGAAATAAGACAGCCCAGCTCGTATGGACTACATATAAGAATCTCTTGGGGGCTTTCCACTCAATGATGATGTCCCCTAATGACATTACACATGAGACATTTTCCACAATGGAGCGTTTCAACATCTTGTACATAGAAAAAAATAGGGGACATACCCCCCCCAAAAAAGCATTTATGCTAGCCCCCTGGTTTTTTTCAGATGCTCGCTAGGGAATCCTGTTTTTTCCCGACTTCCCGGCCCTTAAAACTGGGGAGGGTTAAACCCCCGTTTTATGGAAACTTGTTGGACACACTTCCATTGACAAGTAAAGCCACACGTGAACTTTTACGACGGCTGCCAGAAGGGGTGTAGAAGTGCCTGCGATGTAAATTGCAGAGCGCCTTGTAACTGTAATGGTGATTGTACATACTGAACTAGGTGTGATTTCTATTATTTGTTTATAATTAGAAAATTAGCCATTAGAAAAGGAATGCACAATATGGATGATAATTATGGCAGAATTCAATCATGTAACATTTACGACGTGAATTTGTATTTTGCGTAATATTGGTGTGTAAAAACTTTTTTCGTCATTTTTGCAACCCAACGAGTACTATTTGGTTGTATTCTTGATGCTTGATGCTTGATCCTGATAAATCCCTAGTATTTTGTATTTTGTGAAATGCATTTATGTACGTACGATGTAAGAAGTATTGTGTTGTAATTTTGAAATTCCAGGAATGCATTGATTATACATAATTTTCAGCGATTTCTCCGTGTTCTTTAACCCTGAAAACCTAGAAATAGACCTGTGTTACTGTTACACGTACATTGTTTACTTAGCAATGGCAAAAATGACTTTGCTGATGGCGGAACAAATATGGCCACTACAGCCAAAATATCTATTTTCTCGAATGACTCTACGTCTGAAGCTTGTACATAATTTTCCCCCCCCCCCCCCCAAAAAAAAAAAAAAAAAGTGCAAATATCGCCTAAACTATTTATTTGCTCACTACACTTAATCTTAACTGATATTTTTTACCAAAATTCTCAGAAATCACAATATTTACCCAGCACCAAATATACATTGTTTCACTTGCCACAGTTTAGATATCAATCTCGGCTTATGAGAAATACAAGTCAGAAAATTATGACCACCAAAGTTTGCTCTTTCCTCCACTCAGCAGTCGATGCAAAAGAATGTCACGCCTCATTTTCCAAGCGACCAAACATTCAAACAAAATATATGAGAAAAACGTGCATGACAATATTTCATTTCTAAATATATTCACATATATATATATATATATAATATATATAATAATATATATATATATATATATACATATAATATATATATTAATATAATAATATATATATATAGGGTTTTAAAAAAATATATTATATTTATAATATAATATATTTAAAATTTTTATTATATATATATATATATATATAAAATATATATATTATATATATAAAATATATATTCTTGGTGTGTTGTTTGTGTGTGGTGTGTGTGGTGCCTTTTTTATTATTATATCTTATATTAATTATTTTATATATTTATTAAAATATTTATATAAATTATATATATAATTTTATATATTATTTAAAAAATAATATATATATAAATATTATTTATTATATTTGTTATATTTATTATATTATATTATATTATTATTCATTTATTTTATCAATATATACTATTTATATATTTTTAAATTATATAATATTTTAATATAT
>NC_051397.1:22629918-22637418 GCF_015228065.2 Penaeus monodon
TTGAAGAGCTGGAGGAGAAATGAGAAGATTATGAGGTACAGGTGAGTCGGGAGGGAGATGGAGGAGGGAGCGTGATGGTGATATGTGAGACAGAGGGTTTTACATTATTAACTATTTTTCTTTTGAGTTCTTCCCTTATTTGTGAGCCTTCCTTAGACGCTCAAAGATTTAATCTCATCGTAGATCACTTCTCATAATTTGTTTCACTCTTCTCCGTTCTTGGTTCTGGCTTTGTCGTCCATAATCAGCCTCAAATTAGCTTCGTTATTTGTTGACACTTGCTCCGATGTTTGTGGATTTGGCTTTTGTCACATATAGAGCAAAGTTGTGTAAAATCTTTGCAAAAATATGTGTGTGTAGGTGGGAGTATATTTCTTTATCTTTCTGTAATATATATATATATATATATATATATATATATATATATATACATATATATATATACATATATATATATATATATATATATATATATATATATATATATATATATTTTTTTTTTTTTCTTTTTTTTTTTCTTTTTTTTTTTTTTTTTCTTTCTTTTTTTTTCTTTTTCTTTTTTTTCTTATTATTATTATTATTATTATTATTATTATTATTATTATTATTATTATTATTATTATTATTATTATTATTATTATCATTATTATTATTTTTTTTTTTTTTTTTTTTTCAAGTGCCCTGTCCCAGAAGGACGTTGGCGATCATTGATTTCCATGATTTTCTTGGCAATTTAGAGCGGTAGTTTGCCGTTGCCTTCCGCTTGGTGTTTTTATCGAGTCACCATCTCTATTTACCCGGTTCTGGGACCGGCACTGACTTGGGCTGGCTTACCCACCCAGCGGTTAGGCAGGTAATCGAGGTGAAGTTCCTTGTCCAAGGGAACTACGCGCCAGTCGGTGACTCGAACCCTCGAACTCAGATTGCCGGCATGACAGTCTCGAGTCCGATGCTCTAACCACTCGGCCACCGCGGCCTCACACACACACACACACACACACACACACACACACACACACACACACACACACACACACACACACACACACACACACACACACACACACACACACACACACACACACCACACACACACACACACACACACATAACACACACACACACACACACAATATATATATATAATATGTGTGTGTGTGTGTGTGTGTTTGTTTGTGTGTGTGTTTGTTTGTGTGTGTGTGTGTGTGTGTGTGTGTGTGTGTGTGTGTGTGTGTGTGTGTGTGTGTGTGTGTGTGTGTGTGTGTGTGTGTGTTGTGTGTATCTATATCTATAACTGTGTCCATATCAATATCTATATCTATCTATATGTCTATACTAAACCTATATCTGTATCTATATCCATCTATCGGTCTATCTATGTATTTATCTATTCATCTATCTATGTATTTATCTATTTATCTATCTATGTATCTATCTATGTATATATCTATCTATATATGTCTATAAGTGTATATGCAGGTTTGGGTGGTAGTACGCGCACTCAGTATTTACCTTTGTCCGTGCGGTAGATGTCACCCCCGCCGATGTCCCACTTGGAAATGAAAGATCGCTGTGGCTGCTTCTTTTCCGATTTGCCCGTCATGTGATCACAGTAGCAATTCGTCATGCACGCGAAACCGTTGAATTAAGTTATTGTATTTTATTGTGCAATTCCGCCCTCTTCAATTTATATTTGATTGCTGGGATTCTCCAGCGAAATTTAATTGTAAATTCTGTGAGACATTTAATTTGATAAATTGTTACTGCTGTAGCAGGATGTTTGATCCATAAATTGAATGCGCTTACATAGAAAAATGGCTTGATTGTTGACTTTGAACAATGTCTGCTGGCGACGTGATATCACCGAAACGTTAATTTGACATTTTGTATCGCCTTTGCAAGTCCTCTACTCGTATTTCCCGTTATGCAGGTTTTTATTTTTCACTAAGGCTTGCTCACTACGCATACACATATTCCAAATCGCTTTGTTCATGGTAACTGTAATGTTTGTTAGCAATCATATAAAATGCATTAGAAATTGCATTTCGCGATGACCTTAACCTATTATTCTGACTGTCTACGGCAGGGGTTCCTGACCCCACCGGTGGGTCGCGGAAATTTAACTGGTTGGTCACGAAGACTTGGGGAAACGGTATTGTAAGCCAGTTTGCTAGTGGTTCATCAGCGTCCATATCAAGAATATATTATGTATCCACGACTTGGTTATTTTAAGCCTTAAACTATATAGTTAAAAAAAAAATGCAAGTGGAACGGCTGATTCCAGGGAGTCGCAGATGTTTTCGGAGGTTTGAGCATGGGATCGCGTGACAGTCATCGCTATCATTGATATCATCATTCTTACCTTTAGTGTTGTCGGTACTTCATTATTCTCATTATCATTGCTGTGATGATAATGATAATGATAATTTTAGTAACAATAATAACAACAATGACAAGGATGATAATGATATTGATAACAATGGTAACAATGTATTTCATATAATATAATATATTTCATTTATTTATTCATTCATTCAATTCTATTACACTATGGTTCTACAAACAAGCAATGGACTAGAATACACTTTTGTGCGCAGTACCCAGTCGGTCCAGATATACAAATTCTCCGCTTAAGCAGATAAGGAAATAAAATTATCTGCTTACCATTTATGATAAGAGGACGAGAGAGAGAGAGAGAGAGAGAGAGAGAGAGAGAGAGAGAGAGAGAGAGAGAGAGAGAGAGAGAGAGAGAGAGAGAGCTGTTTGCGTGTGCGTAGGACGGAGTCCTGGGGAGTGGTGGGGGTGGAAGGGTCAATTTTGAGTCTCCTAAAAATGCCGTGGCCTTAAACGAAATTCCGAGAAAAGACTGTTGGCTATTTTAACAGGGCTAGACACCCTGGAATTTGCAAGATACTCCCTCTCTCCCCCTTCTCCCTTGGCCCGGTTTTCCCTTCCGCAGACACCTAAGTGCTCCAGTACATAAACTACAGCATAAGAATAATGGTTAAAACTCACATAACTCTGTGTAGATTAGCTGCAAGGCGTACGTGAGTGTGCCCTTAAATGCAGCAGATTTCCAGGTTAAAAAGGGCCACATGAAATATCACCGTCAGTAAAATAAAACTTTACCACTCCACTACAGGCTGTGACAGAAAGCATTAGCCATTGCTGTAAAAATGAAGAAGAATATCTTGAAACCCATTTGCAGCACATGAGAGCATTAGGGAAATACGGAGTAACCTTTGTTATTGTTATCATCAGTTTAATCTCTCCTTTCTATAATTTTTTGATTTACCCATTTTTTTTTTTTTTAAATCTATCTACCTATTTATATTTTTTTCTTAATCATTGGTGTGTGTTGTTTTGACTGAGATGCAGAGACCTATACCTTTCCCCCCTCCCTCCTTAACTGTTTCTTTTCCATATATCTATGTCAGGCTCACACGAACTTTACTTCCATCACTGACTCTCGCTCTGTCTGTCAACGTTATTCTCTGTACATCTTTTACGCCCATACTTGCAAACGTGCAACAAATTTAAGGCAAATTGTTCTAATCCTTCTCCCCCTTTATGTCTACGGTCTCTCTTTCCCTTTGCATTATACATTTACGAATATATATATATATACCCCCTTATATATATATATATATATATATATATATATATATATATATATACACACATACATATATCTACATTTATATAACACACACACATACATACATACATATGTATTTATACACACACACACACACACACACACACACACACACACACACACACACACACACACACACACACACACACACACACACACAACACACACACACACACACACACACACACACACACACACACACACACACACACCACACACACACACCACACACACACACACACACACACACACACACACACATATATATATATATATATATATATATATATGTTTCATGAATATGTATACATTTATATATATATATATATATATATATATATATATATATATATATATATATATATATATATATATATATATATATATATATATAAAATGCTCAGACAAATACATACACACAAACTTACAATAGTTATCCTTCTTATCATGTTATGTTACAGAAAATGGCACGACGGCGTGGCTGTTTCTTTTAGGGGAAACTATTTTTCTACATTTTAACTAACTCGGTCTCGATATATGTAGGGCGCTGGTCACCGCATATTACACGTGAAATTGGTTGAAGGGGGGGGGGGGTGATAAGGGTGCTTTTGCGTTGCTTGTTTGTGAGGTGCCTCTTTAAACTGTTTGTAGCCGTTTCGATTGTTGCTGTATTCACAGAGTGAATGTTCGTAAGGATCAGCGTTGGTGGGTATGCAATGAATCTGCTTCTTCCCGACTTTCGTGTGCTATATGCCTGTGAATATTCGTGCTCAAAGAGGTTGCTTGTGATCTTATAGAAGATAATGAGTTTGTGTTCTTGTGTGCGTGCTTCGAGCAGCTACATGCTGTTGTTATTATTATTATTTTAATTATTTTATGAGATGTACTGGTAAGCATGCGTGTGTCATTGCGCGTAAAGAATTTGGCGGGTTTCCTACTGAACTTCTTGAGCTTGTCCATAGCATGTCTGGTGGAGGGCCCCTTACAGAAATACAGTACTCCAATGCTGGCTGCAGAAGTGCATTATAAGGCACGTATTTGATATCTGATACACTTGTTTACTTATCTTCATGAAGTCCAGAGTTCTATTGGCTTGGTTTATGAGTAATATGTAGCTATATTGGATTGGCCAATGCGACTTTGTGAATCGGAGATCATTGCATTTATCAGTTCTAAATTTCATTTGCCTAGTGTTTCGCCCTGTTCTTGGAGGTCTGTGCCTAAGATGATCCCTAGTCATCTACAGTAATAAGAAGAGTTAGGTATGGATAGTGAAATATCTTTAATAGCTAGAGAAGTTTACAGAGAACGGCGGTTTGCAGTTCACCAGTAACATATTGAGAAGCGCCCTCAACAGGACTTGCTGGTTTCCACACATCAGAATGGCACTAACAGTAAAGAATAAGTTTCGTGACCCCGTAGTACTGTACTTCAGGCATTAGTCATCTGAGGGAACATTGTTGAAGGCTGTGCCAAAGTCAGGCTGCATGTCGCCATCTTGTGAAGCGTTGCGTCTGTCTGATTGTTGGACAGTGTCATTTCTTCTTCAGTGATCGGTTTGGAAAAAAAAAAAAAATGTCGTGAGTTTAAGGGTGTGGATATCACTCTAACCATTTTTAGAGGCGACACATTCAAGAGAAATAAGATGATAGTCAGGTCTTTTCGGTCTTCTGTCTTGAAAAAGGGGATTAAGTTTGTACCCTTTAGACTGTTTGAAGAAGGATATGTCAAAAAGATTTGGATGAAAAGAGCAAGGTCAGGTACGCATGATTTCAAAATAAGGACGAGGATTTAGTTTGGTCCTGTCTTAGCAGACACTAGAGGAGTTTCTGTTTACCGTTGGTCGACATGTGAAAAAAAAGTGTTTAGTTCTTTGTGAAATAGGTGAAGATATAATTTCGTTTTGTTTTATTTATATTTTTTGAGAATGTTTTTTAGAACGTTTGCATGCTTCTGTAGAATCTCGTTTATTGTAGTAGCAGATTCCTGGAGACCCGGGGAAGCGCATGTCCACTAAGAGATGGCTTTTGTAACTCGTTTTTCCAAGAGTGCGTGAATGGTGTGTTTAAAGCAGTCGCCATTAGTAATAAAGGGTCTTGTGTATTAAGCATAGCACAGAAGCTGATAATATGCACATATAGTAAAGTATTATATAACGAATATATAGAGTATGATGCCTGTAATGGTATTATCAAAATAATAGTAATAGTAGGCCTATATTAACAACAACACAACAGTAATCGTAATAATAATGCTAATGCTAGTGACAGCAACTACAGCGATAGCAATAATAATGATAATTATGATAGTGATTATAATAATAATATAAAGACAACTCACCAACAACAAAACGCCACCACCAACAACAATATACTAATAATAATGATGAGCATGAAAATGATGATAATGATAGTAAAAGCAATGTTTACGATGGTAATGACATCAGAAAAAATAAGAGCAAAGAAACAAGAAACAAAATAATAATAATGATAAACATACGAGCCAGAGAGAGAGAGAGAGAGAGAGAGAGAGAGAGAGAGAGAGAGAGAGAGAGAGAGAGAGAGAGAGAGAGAGAGAGAGAGAGAGAGAGAGAGGAATTTCAAAATCTATATCGACTGCAAAAATTCTGTAGGTAGCTAGTCAAGTTCCAAGCATCGTAGATAAGACGTACAGAATGGTGGATCGCAATAATAATTATCGTAAATACGATATAATCATAAGAGCAATGGTATGTATAAGAAAATAAAAAGACCTTCAACAGAGACCCTGTAGAGTATTCAAGACACGAGCGCAATCCTCCGCAAGCACTCAGCAGTTCCTTTCTCTTAAATAGTGTTTTTGGTCAGGCTTCCGATCCACGACGGAGCACTACCAAAATTAACGAGTCGTGCTCTTTGTAAACCAAAAGTTAACACTTATCATATGAGAAGAAATTAATCATTTAACCATGAATCCGGCAAACTGATAGACAAATGCGGACTAGAACATGACTTTTGAAACGGCAAATGTGTTAACAATGCTCCTGTTAATCATTGTAATAATAAAGGTAACGGTAAAAAATAATTAAAAACAATTACTACCAGGTATTAATAAACAGCTATTGTTTCGGATTCTCTTCCTCTTAAAAATATTCTTTCAGAAGCTTTAATGCAAGTTATTTTTGATATTTAAAGTAATGACATTAAGGTTGTAAACCTTTTGGTTGTCAGTGGAGCTTGGCATTGTTGCTCACCTTGAAGATTATTTAAACACCTGTACATGCATAAGAGAGCGGTAAATATATACAAATATAAATATAAATAAATACATATATATGTATATGTATATATATGTACATGTATATATATATGTATATATACATATATGTATAATGATAATAATAATACACATACATGTTTATATTTACACACACACACACATACATGTATATGTATATCTATCTATATATACATGTAAACAATAAATAGCAAGACCAGATGGTACGTTTGACACCTCTGTCCCCAGCAGCTGCCTTTCCTCCTTAAACGGATGCAGGTACTCTGCTCTGCATTCTCTTTTGGCACTTCTACGATGGAAATGAGCCTCTGCCCTCGAAGGGAGCGTCTGCATAAGAGGACACGTCTCTTCAGACAGAGAGGGAGAGACACGGCAGAGAGACCAAGCAACACAAAAGTCCAGCTCCACCATCTCGTCATTGACTCCGGGGACATGGGGGTCTCACATCTACCTTCAGTAATAAACTCAACAATCCTGGACCTCTTTCATGCACCTGCACTAAGGCCACACTCTCTCACTGATATCTTGGTGCTCAAGAAACTCTCTTTGACAGTTAGTGACAGTGG
>NC_051397.1:22644918-22652418 GCF_015228065.2 Penaeus monodon
GACCGGGGGTCCCCAAGCTAAGAAGCTTGCAGTACCTCTCTCGAGCGCCTTAAACTCCATCAGCGGTTGTCATCTATTAAACACCACCGATATGCCAAGCTGCAAAATGTCGGGATGAGATGCATAAAGCTTGTAGCTTCGACGTCAAGTCGCTCTTCACCAATCTACCGATTGACGGGGCCATCAAAGCTGCAAAAAGAACGCTGACAGGAATGGACGAGGATGAACTACCGTTGCCGAGAGATGATTATGTCACACTCATCCGCCTCTGCGTGGAGTTTGGCCCGTTCGAATTTCGAGGACGTGAGTATGAGCAAATTCAAGGACTTGCAGTGGGCTCACCTCTTTCAGCAGTCCTTGCCCAGCTCTTTATGGACACCCTCGAGGCTGACCACTACCGGAACATTGGGGGGAATAATGTAGTCTGGCTTCGTTATGTAGATGACATCCTTGCTGTAGTACCGACCAGGACAAACCTTCAAGAACTCCTTCACAGACTAAATGCAGTGCACCCCTCCATACAGTTCACCATCGAAAGAGGAGAGGAATGAACAGCTTCCTTTCCTCGACACCTTAATCCATAGAAGACCTGACGGCCCGGTGTTCTCTGTATACAGAAAGCCCACTAATAAAGATGATTTCATACATTATTTCTCTGCCCACAATAGTCGAACCAAAGAAGGCGTGGTCATTGGTTTCTTCCTCTGAGCACTTAGAATCTGCAGCCCAGAGTTCCTGGAGAAGGAAATGAAGCATGCCAGCAACACATTCCAACGCCTCTGTTACCCTCGCACCTTGCTCAGTAAATGTGAAAAGGCCTTTGGCATATTCGTGTGTTTTCTTGTACTTCCCTTTCATTGTTCTACTTGCAATTTACCATCAAATGTTTCTTACCAAGTTCTAGGTCTACTCTCAGCAACAGCATACAAGATTCAAATACCAAAATAAGCGACAGTCTTCACTGTCAGTGTCTAAGTAGCCTTTCTCAAGCACTGCACAGAAAAATTATGAATTATCAGGTTCCAACCTAATCTAAATGCCGTAAATTAGCTCAGAATGCAACTATGTCATCTGAGTCGATTCAAGAGCTTTCTCATTTCTCAAGACTCTTAAACCTGCCTGTCTTGACTTAGAGTTAACTAATGAGAATTACCCACATCTATATGTGCCGAATGGCTGAATGCCAAAGGCGAGGTTGAAAGACCGAAGGGGAGAACAAAATGGGTATATTCTTATATATACAAGTATCTGAGGAGGAGCTCCATGAGCATTACTCTGTAAAAATATTACCTAGAGTACACTTACGAGGCAAACCTGTTGCGATAGTAATCCTTGGTTAATCCTCTAACAATAGACTGGTATGCCTGTGTAAAGCTGAGAGCATTCGAGACAAAAGGGGATTACATATGTAATTGATGCAGTACAAGGGGCCTTGAAAAAGTTTGTGGAAAAAGTCTATAGTTAGAAGTCATACAGAATGATTTTGTTTCCAATGCACCTGAAAATTATTTTACCAACAAGTTTCAACGTGTTCAAACATGAGCCCTTAAATGCGGGCAATAATGCTTTGCAGCCAGTTGGAAATCATGTGATATGAGCCATACCAGAGCAGCTCTTTTTACATCTTCAACCAATAGAAAATTGGTATCTTGCAATGATTTTTTAAAAGTTTGGAAACAAAAAGAATCGGGGCTGTAAGTTGGACATCGGACGGTTTCCCATTGAAATTTACATGGCACAGCTCTTCTCTGCCGAGTTCCGTGAGTGTTTGAATTGTTGTTGTGGAAGAGAACGCACTGATGCAGCTTTCCAGGGCTTTTTTCTGATATTTTTTTTTTGACATTTTACTCAAAATGCATTCAAAATAAGCAGATGTAATTGTTTTCATGCTCTCAAAGAAGTCAACCAGCAAAATCCCCTCTGCATCCCAGGAGACAGTGGCCATGACCTTTCCTCTTGAACGCTCTGATTTTGCTGGGCAGCCACTGATTTAATTGAATTTTGTCCTCGGGATCATACTGGTAGAGCCATGTTTCATCCCGTCACAATTCTCTGCAGAAAAACTTGAGTCCTCATCCCACTTGTTCAAAAACTCCATTGAAAGATCTACCCTTGTCTGATGCTGATCTGGGCGCAACAGCCTAGGGACCCATCGAGGGGAAGGCTTGCTTCGTCACAAACTCTCCACCAGAATTGTGTGTGCAGAACCCACAGAAATGTTGAGTATGTCTGCTACTGATTCAGTGGTTATTCGCCTATCCTTTTCAATCATGTCGCAAAAATGTTTTTCTCACAAACTGACGTTGATGGCCTGCCACTGTGGGGCTCATCTTCAATATCGTTTCTTCCACTTCCGACTTTCTTTGGAGCATTATCACCATAAACTTGTTCCAGAGTTCAATATTTCAATACTCCCAACTAGTTCCCAAATTTAATGCTCCTCCTGGCCTCGATTTTGGTGGATTCCATGTTGCTTGAATGGTGCCTGACTTTCAACTGGTGGGGATATGTTATTACCTGCCTTTAAAGGTTCATGTTTGAACATGTAATAATATGTTGGTACAAGAATGTTTTGGTGCATTGAAATCAAAATCCTTTTACATGATTTTTAGTTATGGACTTTTCCCACGATCTTTTTGAAGCCCCCTTGTAGCTGCATGTTCAGAATAATGGGCCTAAATAGTTTCTTATACGGGAAATGTGAAATTATGAACTATTAACCTAGATTTCCATTGTTCTAGAAGTCCTAAAATTAACTTTATTACAATTTTAATTTTCATTGACTCGATTTTCCTATGACAGCTTATTAAAAGAGTGGGCTTATTTGCTAAAAGTAATTCGGAGGTGAGGGCTTTTTTGGGCGACTTACTCAAAGGTGTAGGCTTAAATTGCAAGGACTTACGGCAACGTCTAAGTATTGGAAAGAAAGATTTCAAAAAACATAGTTTTGAAATCTCAGTAAGGGCACAGAAGGTAAATAAAAAGGTTGCTCTCTTTCCTTGAGTTTCAGATGTATTAATGTTTGCAGGCCGAATGAATATAAGTATGAGGGAAATGTGGGATGAACTTTTTAAAGTTTAACTATTTTCTTAATTATTGGGGGGAGGAGCGGCAGCCCCCCCCACCTCCATGTGTCCGTCACTGTGTATATATATATGTATGTATATAATATATATATATATATATATATATATATATATATATATATATATATATATATATATAATATATATATATATATATATATATCGGAGAGAGAGAGAGAGAGCGAGAGAGAGAGAGAAAGGGAGAGAGAGAGAGAGAGAGAGATAAAGAGAGAGAAAGAGAAATAGAGAGAATGAGCGAGAGACAGGGCGGAGTATCTCCAAGGCAACTCGCTGGCGTCTTGTAAGGTTGTCTCGGCCGCGGCTTCAGGCAGGGAGAAGCCTCGAGGTGTCAGCGAAAGGCTTCACAGTCTCGGCGGACGTGGGTGCGGCGAGGCAGGTGAGGCTTCTTTTTGCGTGCGGGAATCCTCTTTTTCTTATTTTCCTACGCTTTTTTCACTTTTGATTCCGGTATTTTATTGACGTTTTGATCTTCATTTGTTATATATATGTACACACACACACACATACATACACACACACACACACACACACACACACACACACACACACACACACACACACACACACACACACACACACACACACACACACACACAACACATACACACACACACACACACACACACACACACACAACACACACACACCACACACATATATTTTTATATATATATATATATATATATATATATATATATATATAATATACATATATATATATATATATAATTTATTTATTATTTTCTTCTTCTTCTTCTTCTGTACTCTTGTTTTCGTTTTTTCTTTACCTTTTTTCTTTAACTGTAACTGTTAATTTATTTATTTACTATTTTCATTGAAAATGTGTGTGTGTGTGTGTGTGTGTGTGTGTGTGTGTGTGTGTGTGTGTGTCTGTGTGTGTGTGTGTGTGTGTGTGTGCCTGTGCGTATGTCATTATTTGTGCATCATAATTTAGTGATTTAGCTGAAATTTGTGTATTGTTTAAAGTTTTAGAAGAGTGTTTACCAGAGGGATTAAAGTTTGTTTGGGAACTTGAAAATATTAGAACTTGGTAAGTAGATTTTCGTTACATTGAAAAAGTTTTGGGGAAAGCTTATAATCAAGCTTTTCTTATTATAATTATTTACTAGGAATGGAGTTATTTTGTTTTGAGAATTATTACTATTTTAACTTTTATCCTTGTTGTTACAATAGTATTTTTGCTACAATTATCATCATTAATAGCATTAATGCAATTCTTATTACTCTAATTACTATAATTATCCATTAGACTTATTAACTGGTTGGATGCATTGTTTTATAATGAGAAGTGTAAACGGCAATGGTAATAGTGAATAAAAGATTAATTATTATTATGATGAAAATTATTATCATAACAATAATTTAAAAAAAGGTTTTAATGAAAATAAAAATAAGAAAATTTGGGTGAAGATGAGAAAAAAAAAGAAAAAAAAAAGAAAAAAAAACAATATCGATAAAAGAAATGAATATGATAATATTAAGAGTGATGACAACAGCAACAATAATGGTAATGAAATAATGAAAAAAAAAGAGTGAAACTTTAAAAAGTTTATTCCCACCCCCTAACTATACCCATTGGGCTTGCAACTTTAAATACATCTCCTTTTGAAGAAAGCCCTTTGCAATTGAAGCCCCCCACCCGAATTACTTCTAGCAAATAAGCCCTCCCTTTTTTCCGTGAAAATGTTAAAATTGTAATAAATTTTTTTTTTAAAACTGCTTGAACTTTGGGAAATCAAGGAAATATTCACAATTTTAACAAGGCTTTTCCCCTTATAAAAAACTGCTTAGCCTATTATTCTGCACGTGCAACTATTTCGCTAATTACGTATTTAATCCCCTTTAGCCTCGAATGCTCTCAGCATTACACAGCATGCCAATCTATTGTTAGAGGATTAACCGAGGATTACCGTCTCAACAGGTTTGTATCATTAAGTCCATTCTAGGTAATATTTTGGCAGAGTATTGCTTATAGAGCTCCTCCTCAGGTGCTTGTGTTTATAGGGGAGTATACCTATTTTATATCCCTTTTGGCCCTTTTGGCATTTTTTGGGATCAGAAATTTGGCACATATAGATGTGGGTAATTCTCATGAATGTTAGTTAACTCTGAGAAATGAAAAGCTCTTGTGGCCCTGAATAGGTGCCATGGCCCATTTCGATAATTTACGGGATTTAATTTTTTTCTAGCAGGTTGGACCGATAATTTTGTTTTTCCGTGCAGTGCTTGAGAAAGGCTTAGACGTTGGCAATGAAGATTATCGTATATTTCGGTATCTGAATCGTGTATACGGTTGGTGAAGAACCTAGAATTGGTAAAAAATTTTGTGGGAATTATCAAATTTTATTTTATAAAATGCAAAAAATAACACATGGACACATGAACCCTGGGAACCTATGGTCAAGGGGGGAAAGCATGAAAAATAAAGGCAAAACAATAGCAAAATATATATACATGTATATTTTTTTTTCTAAGAGCAGTTGAGCCGCCCCCCCTCCCCCTGCTGTAGGCTCCCCTACATGGACATATGCACATTTTTTTTTTGCTTTTTTTCTACCACTCGACTATCTGCAATGCCAAAAAACCCTTTCAAAAAATGTTTTCTTTTTTTTTTTTTATACAAAAATTTGGCTTTAAAGCCTGTGTGCGATATTTTCTATTCCCAGGGGCGTCACTTGAGGCGGGGGGGGGGGGGGATTTTACAAGTGAAATTGGTATCTTTTCTGTTAAATAATCTTAACAGTTTGACATATCTACCAAAAAATTTAATGAGCCAACCCCGAGAATAAGGCCCCACCTCGAATAAGCACTCACCCAGAAATGGATTTTCACAATTCTCGGATTTTCGGTACTCAAGTATCATCGTAATACAGCACAACACAATACAATACAATACATATAAAAGGGCGTTGTTTGCCCCCCAAAAACCGCGAAGTGTCCGCCACTGGATATAATCTGTTCACTTCTGTTGATAATAATCATACCAATGATAGGAATGAGGATGGTTATAATGATAATGATAATACCATTGATATCCAAGGTCTTACGTAAAAAGTAATAACAATAAAATACGGGGATAAAATGAGATACTCAATAATAATAAAAACAGTTAAAAAAAGAAAGAAAAAGAACAAATCTGGGGATAATAATGAAATGTAGAAATTTTTACTAGATGGGAAAACATATAATTTGATAATAATACAAAATCTAAATGATATTATATAAAAAGGGCTAATAATTAAAATTAAAAATTAAAAATAATATAATAAAATAATAATAATAAAAATGACAAAAAAATGAAAATTAAAAACTAATCAATGGTTTAATAAAATTTTTAAATAAAAACTTTTTCAAATACAACATCTACTCCACTCGATACACACTACTTACTCTACAAATTACATTGCTACTAATTATTTTACTACTAATTACTACTATACTACTAAACTACTACTACTATACTACTATCATACTACTACTAATAATAATAATAATAATAATAATAATAATAATGATACTGCAAGCACTAACACAGCTCGCGCAGCCTATGAAAAGACAGCTCGCTCCCGAAAGGCGACCGTCCCCATCGCCTGTCAGCCCCGCTTCTTTCTAGCGCGCGAGGGAGAGGACCCGAAGCCACACTCGCCAAGGCCGCTCGACAGTCGGCCGCGACAGGGACAATCAGCTCTGTCTTTCATCCCGGAGGCAACAAAATTACCAGGTGGAGACAACCAATCAGAGCTGGCGCCATTCACAGAGAGATAAAGGGGGAGGAAAAAGGGATGGGAGTGAGAGGCAGGTGGAGTAGGGGGAGAGAGAGAGAGAGAGAAAAGAGAGGGAGAAAGAGGGGAGAGAGGAGAGAGAAGAGATAGAGAAGAGAGAGAGAGGAAAAGGGGAGAGAGGGAGAGAGGAGAGAGAGAGGGGAGAAGAACCCAAGAGGAGAAGAGAGAGAGAGAGAAAAGAGAGAGGAGAAGAAGAGAGAGAGAGAAAATAATAGTAAAATTATTTTTAAAAAATGAAAATATTTATCGGATATGAGAAGAGATATCATTTTGTGGCAAACTGCAAGGTTTAGTAATTTTTTTCGCTGATTGATTGCCCCAGAACTCTTAATCTAATCTTAAGTAATATATATATCAAAAAGTAATACTGAATGCAAGCAAATATATACATTTACGGGGAAAATAGTGTTATCTGACTCAGTTACGGCGACTTCTTTCAGCGAGATGAAGGGAAAAATGATTGTTATTGGATTGTGTCTCTCGTCAGACGCGAAGTTATATAACCATTTTTATAATACAGTTCAGACATTCATTCGGCTGGATTGACGCTGGACTGATCGACAGCCAAGCCTCGTGTGCGCGTTGCCGAC
>NC_051397.1:22654918-22657418 GCF_015228065.2 Penaeus monodon
CATGGGAGACCTCAACGCCAAAGTAGGAAAAATGATCTAAAAAATTACACCTGTGGAAAATTCGGCCTTGGAGATATAAATGAAAGAGGTAAAGATTTTATTGAATTCTGTAGTACAAATCATTTAGTTATAGCCAATACATTGTTCCAACACCACCCAAGACACTTGTACACGTGGTTTTCACCAGACAAAAGAACACGCAACCAAATTGACTACATTGTGCTGAACCAAAAATGGAAGAGTTGCATAAAAAATGCCAAAACAAGACCTGGTGCCGACTGCAACAGTGACCACCAACTACTAACTATCGACTTTAAAATAAGACTCAAAAAGATGGAGCGTCCAACACCACCTTTAAAGCTCGACTACAAAACTCTTGATAACAATTACAGAATTGCAGTGTCAAACAAATTTGAAATACTCAATCAATGTGAAGATGATAAAACACCAAATGAGTTGTGGGAAGAAGGAAAAGAACTCCTGCTGAGCACTGCTTAAGAAACTATCGCCAAAAGAAAAAGACAAATTCCCCCTGGATATCTGAAAAAACACTAAGTGAAATTGAAACAAGAAGATGCCTAAAATAAAAAGGTATCAATAATCCAGTTGAAAAAGTAATTTACAAAAAACAAAATACAAAAATTCAAAGATTATTGCGACAAGATAAGGAAAAATATTTAAATGAACATTGCCAGAGAATTGAAAACTGTTCTATCAATAAGACAACTAAAGAACTCTACCAAGGAGTACGAAACATCACACGAAAATTTAAACCTACAATGGACACTATCAAAACTGAAGATGGACTTGTTTCATGTGATGGAAAAGAAGTCAAAGATAGATGGAATCAATATTGTTCCAACTTATACAAAAAGAATAAAGATCTAACAACAACATTAATTAGACTTAATGACAGCGAGGATGAACCACCGCCACTGCTGGACGAAGTTATAAAAGCCATAAAAGAAGTAAAGAATAACAAGAGCCCCGGAATAGATGAAATAACAGCAGAACTAATTAAGAATGCTGGCGAAAGTGTTGAATACTTCTTCTACAAACTCTGTACAAAAATATGGAATGAAAGAAAATGGCCAGAAGACTGGGTAAAATCAGTCTTTACTCCCAAAAAAGGTGACGCACTCCAATGCAACAATAATAGGACAATTGCCTTAATAAGTCACAGCAGCAAAATTTTGTTGAAAATTATTGCTGAAAGAATGAAGTTGAAGTTAAGAGAGGAAATTGCAGACGAACAAGCGGGTTTTCGCCCTGGAAAAGGTACCAGAAACCAGATTCTAAATTTAAAATTGATCATAGAGAAAAACAGAGAACATCAAAAAGACCTATACCTGTGTTTCATCGATTATGTGAAAGCTTTTGATACTGTTAATCACGATATCCTCTGGAATAACATGTACGATATGAAGTTTCCAAAACACATCATCCAATTAATAAAAGCCTTGTATGACCAACAACAAGCAGCTGTAAGAACCACTTATGGATTAACAGAATGGTTCGAAGTCAAACAAGGAGTACGACAGGGTTTCATTCTGTCTCCGCACCTCTTTAATATATATTCTGAAACAATTATGAGAGGTGCTCTAGAGAATTTTGAAGGAACTGTAGATGTTGGAGGATACAAAATATCAAATCTGAGGTACGCCGATGATATAGTTTTGATTGCCAGCAGTATCACTGAACTACACCAACTACTAGATAAAGTTAGAGAAGCAAGCGAAAAGGCTGGCTTGTTTCTTAATGCCAAGAAAACTAAGATCATGAAGATTCAAAGATAACCGGCAATGAACAATGATGAACATGTTACAATCAATGGAATGATTGTGGAAAATGTGAAAGAGTTCACTTATCTTGGAGCTGTTTTAACTAATACATATGATGATTCACCGGAGATAAAAAGAAGAATTACCATTGCCAAAAGTGCCACAATTGCTCTCAATAACATCTGGAAAGACCGAAGCATTACCTTACGGACAAAGCTGAGGTTATTGAACTCATTAGTTTTCCCAATTGCATCATATGGTTCTGAGTGTTGGGTGTTGAAGTAGATAGACAAGAAAAAGATCAATAGTTTTGAAATGTGGTGTTACAGACGAGTACTGCGTATTAGCTGGACAGAGAAGAAGACGAATGATGAAGTGCTGAGAAAAATAAATTGTAAAAACCGACTGTTGGACATCTTGAACAAGAGGAAATTAAAGTTTATTGGTCATGTAATGAGAAGTAAAAGTATTGAGAAAAACTTGCTGACAGGGATGGTGATAGGAAACAGAGGAAGAGGCAAACCGAAGACAAGACTGAGCGACAATATCAAAGATATTTGCGGGCTGTCGATGGTACAAGTGGAAAGAAAAGCGTAAGATCGAGTTTAGTGGCGAAGGATAGTGGAGAGGTCCACGGCTGCTCAAACATGAGCATACCGTTATTGATGATGATACATATGGGCAGGACGTTAAACTGCACCATGGGGTTCAAGGATAGT
>NC_051397.1:22679918-22682418 GCF_015228065.2 Penaeus monodon
GAGACATCGCTTGCATCCAAGCTAACTGTTGGAGAGTCTGCCTGGTACAACTGCTCAAAATACTCAGCCCAACGTTCACGTTCAGTGTCCGAGCCCTACGCACCATGGAACGACGCAAGACTTGATTACCATTCAGCCGAGCCATGCGACACGCTTCAGTGGCCTCTAATGTCTCCAGGGAGATGGAAATCTGCCTTGCCCTCGGCCGTACGCCAATGGACTCCTGGGCTGCTTCTAGTGTTACACGCTAGATATGATAAAATATATATAATATATATAAGAGTATAGATATATAGCATATAATAGAGAAGATAGAGATAATGATAAAATATAGAGAGAGAGATAAAAGAGATAGAGAGTATATATAAGTATATAAGTGCATAGAATAATATACAGATAGATAGATAGGAGATAGAGATATAGATATATTAGAGAGAGATATATATAGTATAGAAGATATAAGAATATATAGATAAATATATAATTCATATAATAATATAAGAATAGTATATAATATATATATGATATATAGACATAATAGTATATATATATGATATACAACATATATATGTGTGGTGTGTGTGGGTGGGTGGGTGTGTGTGGGTGTGTGGTGTGTGTGGGGTGTGTGGTGATTAGAAATATATGATGAGTAGATATATACATGTATATAAGATAAAGAGAGAGAGATAATATAGATATAATAGTATATATATAGATATTATATAGATATATACGTATAGATATAATAAGAGAAGAAGTTTAGTAAGATAGATATATATTATGATAGATAGATATATAGTATATAGGATAATATGAGACATATATAAATAATAATGATGATAGATTGATAGTAATATACAGAGATATATAAATACAAATGATAATTATGAATTAGAAGTTAATATATATCAATAATATATAGATAGTATAGATATATACGTATATATAGGAGAGAGAGATAGAGATATAGATATAGTAGTAGAATGAGTATAGATATATTAGATATATTATATGAGATATAAGAGAGTATAGTATAGAGAGATATGAGAGATATATAGAGTAGATAGTAGAATAGTGAGAGTATAGAGTAGAAGCTAGAGAAGATAGAGACGAATAATAGAAATAATAGTATATATATATGAATATAGAGATAGATAGATATTTTAGAGTAGAGAGAGATATGGATAGATGAGATAATACGAAGATTGAGAGAGTAGATAGATATAGTAGAGAATATAGATATAGAGATATAGACTAGAGTAGAGAAATGAATATAAGAGTATATATATATATATAGATAGAATAGTAGAGATATAGAGATAGATTATGAGATATAGAATAGTAGAATATAGATTATAAGATATATAGATATAATATATGATATATAATATATGATATAGATATATATATATATATATATATATATATATATATATTATAGAAAGCGATATAGACATATATATAATATAGAATCATATATAGATAATATTATATAATATATATATATAGTATAAATATAATATATAATATATATATATATATATATATATATATATAGATAATATTATATATAGTTTATATTACATATATTAATATATATATATATAATATATATCATATATATATATATAAATAAGATAATATATAAATAATAAATATATAATATATATAATATATATATATATATATATAATATATATATATATATTTATTATATTATATATATATTATATATATATATATATATATATATCAATATATATCTATATATTATATATATATATATATATATATATATATATATATATAAAATATATATATATATATACCATATATATATATATATATATAGATATATATATATAATATATACTATATATATAATCAAAAAACTATTTATTTTGATTGGAGTATTGCATTATATATATATTTCTTATCCACTACCTCTCGTGTTAAATAGAGTCCAATGCCTTCAGTATCCATATTAACGCAAGATACATAAACTACGCTCTTATATGATACTTGTATGATATATAACCATATTCCAGCGCATAACGTCATATGTTAACAATCTGTTTATAGCGGAATATAGTATGATGATTTCATATAATACTTTTATGTTGTTGAATGCTAATATAGTATATGAATATATATAATTCGACCACAAACTCTTTGATTTGAAGTAATGGTCGCATGCTTTTTTTCTTTTCCTACCCCTCACCCTTTGGTACTGCCTCTCAGTGGGATCCTTGCTACAGGCTGCCCGCACAGATAGGCGTATTCCCGTACACCGCCTTTGATAATCGTATGCGGAATACCCGGACTCGTGCTGGGCTGAATCGTCATATTACCAACTCCGCTTACGTGGGTAAGCTGAGATTTCTAAACTTTACCCGTTTACGTCACTGTAAGGAATACGAATGCCTGGCAACCGGGAAAGGGAAACACGTTGCTAAGGTGCTGCAAGCAGGTGGCCTCGCAAATGCGTTGCATTTTCATG
>NC_051397.1:22692418-22697418 GCF_015228065.2 Penaeus monodon
AAACCCTGACTCCATCTTTTTCCGGGTGCTTTCCAATTTGGTACCTTTCTACTTTGCTTTAAGACATTTTCCTCAGTTATGACCAAACCTTCCTGATTCCGATACCTAAAGTTGTCTTTTAGCGTCTTGAGCCACTCAGCATTGTAATTATGTTCTTTACTTTCTCCCCATATTCCGAAGCCGTGGTAGCCGAGTGGTTAGAGCATCGGACTCAAAGACAATCTGAGTTCGAAGGTTCGAGTCACCGGCCGGCGCGTTGTTCCCCTGGGCAAGGAACTTAACCTCGATTGCCTACCGTCATGGGAGTCCACAGTCCAGTGGCATGTTCCGTGCCAGTCCCAATTCAACCCCGATGAATGGGGAGGGTTGACGGCAGGAAGGGCATCCGGTCGGAGAAACGTGCCAAACCGTAATGAAGATGCGGATACAAAGAGTGGAGGAAGAAAGTCTGCACCGGCAACCCTGACTAGGGATAAAAGCCAGAAAAAAAACTCTCTCCCTATATTCCATTCCAAAACACTCTCCTTTCCTCCGCATTTGGAATTTCATTTGCCACCCGGTTGTTCCCATTAAGTTCAGAATGCAATCTTTTCTTGTCATAGCTGAATAGTCGGTTTTGCCTGTGTTGCTGAAGTCTTTCGGTATATCGATCAATTTTGGCTTTCTTTGTTAGGACTCTCAGTTTCAGTTCTTCTAACACAGTTCCAATTCCTTTCCGAGGGATGCTGAATTTTTCATACAGTTTCTTAATCTTCTCTCATGATTTCACTTCTCCGCTTTTATGCCTTATCATCAGATTAATAATCCTTCGTAGTTCTTTGATGTCTCTTTCTATTCTACGTTTCCACCATGGTTCAGGGTGGGCTGTCCCAGTCTGTTTCTGCCTTTTTAACCCCAACCAACCGTCTTGCAACCCAAACCGAAACAGCAATAATAAGATTGTTAGTTTCAGATATATTTGAGGTTTGAAAATATGGTAAAACTTTATTTACTTCTCTTACAGTCATATTCAGTTTCTTATATTCAACCTTTTTAAACATTATTCCTTCACACTTTTCTTTCAAGTTGTATATTTCATTAAATTCATTCACAATATCTATTTCTTCCTCTGACGCTTCCTCAACATAAATGTTTAATTTAGTTCTATTGTCAGACTCTGCAGTTTCAGTCACATCATTCAAACTTTGGGTGTCTTCTGATGTAATATTGTTCTCTTCCTCGTTATAGTTTACATTACCGTTAACCCTTCTTTGTATCATTTCTAACTCTAATTCCGTAAGCCAGCCATTTTTTCTAATTGCCCTTGCCTGATCACACACTCGTTGTTCCGAAACATCAAAAAATCCTCGTTCTTGCAATTCTTTGTACATCCTTTGCCTATATCCTTTAATTGGAACACCATTCTCATCAAGAGGTTTCGATCTAAAATAGCACTCCATCACCACAATATTCACTTCCTTCGACCACTTTTTCCTAGCAGTAGCAGGATAACGACCGGGTCCCCGCTGCTGGGCCGGGGAACAGGGCGAGACACCTTCACATAGAATTCCAGAGCCATTCACGCCGTTATCTTCAAAATTTTGAGAGCTCATTTCACTCATAAGAGGATTAGTGAATTTAAGGTTGCACAACCACCAGTGTTTTCTTTGAGACCCCATCTCTAGGAAAGCTGTCAACCAAGACTAAAGAGTCCTTCCTACCCATGAGATAGACTAGCCCCCGCCAGACGCCAACCCGGTACTTCATGGCCTCGAGGGGATTATTATTATTACTATTATTATTATTATTATTATTATTATTATTATTATTATTATTATTATTATTACATTTAATGTTATTATCTTCATTATCATCATTATCACTGTTATTATTATCATCATTGTTATAAATACTCTCATCGTTATTATTATCATCATCATCATCATCATCATCGTTATTATTGTTATTATTATTATCATTATTATTATAATGATAACAATAACATTAATAATAATAATAATAACAATAATAATAAGTATATTAAAATAATGATAAAAGTAATAATCGTAATAATGATGATAATAACAATGATAATAACAATAGTAATTCCTATCATTATTATTTTTATTATTTTTGTTATTGTTTTTATTATTGTCATTATTTTGTCAGTATTATTATTCGTAGTAGTAGTATCATTAACATTATTATTATTGTCAGTGTTATTACCAATATTATCACTATTATTTTTAGTGTTCTTATTGCTATCATTATCATTATTACTATTATTATTGTTATCCTCATTATCTTTTCATTATTAGTATTGTTATCAATATTATGATTATTAAAGTTATTGTAAGGTGGTCTCGGATGCTGCATCTCGCCCTCTCCGCTCTCCCGCTCCGGCTGCCCTGCTGGAGGACTGGTCGCTGGCTGTCGCTTTTCTCGTTTTGTTTTGTTCTATTTGATTTACTCGTTTTTATTTGCTTTTATTGTTTTACCTTAGTTTTTCCCTGTTTATCTGGTTTTCTGTAATTGTTTTATTTGTAATTTAATACCGAGAAATTGTGAACTTATTTTTTTTTAGCTTTTATTCCTCTTAGTATTTTAAACATCCGTAAACTTTTAAAGTTTCGGTTTTACTTCGTTTTTATTTTGAGTTTTAAGGGAAACGTTTTATATATTTCGTTTATTCTTTCTGTTAAGTACATTGTATTTCTTTTTCTATGATTTTCCTTTTTATGCTTTTCATTCTAATTTTACCCATTTTCTAGTTGTGTGTTTTAAGTATATTTATTTAAGGAAATAATTAAAAAAGATGTTTGCCTCTGCCGTCACCAAGGCAATGTTAACACGTTTTTCAAACAATAAAGAGTTGGTCAAGACAGTCAGCGAGTATTTTACGTTCAATCCTCAGTGACAAAAACCGGCGTTGTCGCCATTTCCAAGCGAACAACGAGAGGCGATCGCGGAAGATAATAAGTTAAGTACTGACGTACCTGACATTCTTTGCTTAGGAGCTGGACGCGATCACAAGAACATTTTTATTGAATACTTTAATATCTTGATTTTCATAATGAATTTGGCTGGTATTCTTTCCTTTTTACTTGTAACATTTAATTTTTGATAGTAGGAAGTCTGCGGGATCTTTTAGTTTTACTTCTCCTGTCGTATCTTCACTAGACCCGGGTTTTATGTTGCCGTATTTCATTTTTTAGGTTTGGGTATTTCTTTTTTAAGGCTTCATCTGTGACGTCATACTTACTGGTTCGTCTTTGTTTTAGTAGTAAGGACTTCAGCCAGACTCTCCACTTTAGAAGTTCCCATCTTTAGTTTTTCGTATGCGACAGTTTTAGCTATTTTACATGCCTTCAGCATATTCTTTTACATTTTGTATTTTTAAGTTTTTTTTCATTGGTCAATTTTAGCATTTTAGTCTATGGTTAGGCTGAACACCAGAAAAATATTGTCACGCTGGAACAAATCCATATTAATGATTTGAATTCCTCCCCATGCTACCACCTAAGGGAATTCGAATTGGCAGGGGTTAACCAGGTCCTTTGCGCCTGTATCGCTCGCCAGCATCAAGGGAGGGCTAGAGTTCTGCAAACGACTTGATGAGCTGGGACGGGACCCCTTGGTTTAACGGGATCACACTACATTATCATTATCATTATCATTATTGCTGTTATACTATAACAATAATAGTAATATAATAAGAATGATAATGATTGATACTACTAATGATGATAACAATGATGACGATATTTCTTATAGTAATTGGTTTATTATTACAACTGTTTTCCTTATAATAATCGCTCTGCTACTTCTACCTATAATACGGACCATAACAATGGTAATTACAATAATAATAATAGTAGTAGTAAAATAATAGTAATAATAGTAATAATAATAATAATAACAACAATAATAATAATAATAATAATAATAATAATAATAATAATAATAATAAAATAATAATGATAATAATATAAAAATGATAATAATAATGATAATAATATAATAATGATAATAATAATGATAATGATAATGATGATAAGGATAATGATGATGATAGTAAAATGATAACGATAATAGTAACGACAATGATAATGATAATGGTAATAATGATAATAATAATAGTAATGATAAGAATAAGAATGATGATGACAATTATGATAATGTAGTGTGATCTCTGTTAACCCAAGGGTCCCGTCCCAGCTCATCAAGTTTACAGAACTCTCGCCCTCCCTTGATGCTAGCGAGGGATACAGGCGCAAAGGACCTGGTTAACCCCTGTCAATTTAAATTCCCTGACGTGGTCGCATGGGCGAGGATTCAAATCATGTATATGGGTTAGTTCCAGCGTGACAATCTTTTTCTAATGTTTAGCCTGAACATACTAAATCTGACAAAAAAAAGAGCAAAATGTTAAAGAGCATGCTGAAGGCCTATGAAATAGCAAAAACTGCCGCATACGAAAACTAAAGGAGATGACCTCCAGAGTGGAGAGCCTGGCTGAAGGCCTTACTACTAAAACAAAGACGAACCAGCAAGTCTGGCGACACAGCTGAAGGCTTAAAAAGGAAATCCCAAAAACTAAAAAAAAAAAAAAAAAAAAAAAAACTGCCGCATAAAACCCGGGTCTGGTGAAGTTAAAACAAGAAGAAAACTAAAATCACTCAGACTTCCTACTATGAAAAAATAAGTTACAAGTAAAAAAGGGAAAGAATACCAGCCAAGTTCATTATTAAAACCAGGATGTTAAAATTATTCAATAAAAATGTTCTTATAATCAGGTCCAGCTCCTAAGCAAAGAATGTCAGGTACGTCAGTACTTAACTTATTATCTTCCGTGATTGCCTCTCGTTGTTCGCTTGGAAAATGGCGACAACGCCGGTTTTTGTCACTGGGGATCGCACATAAACACCCGCTGACTGTCTTGACCAACTCTTTATTGTTCGAAAATTATCTTGTTTACATTACCTGTAAACAAGACGTCAGAGGATTTTTTAAAAAATATT
>NC_051397.1:22707418-22709918 GCF_015228065.2 Penaeus monodon
TCTGTCCGCTCCAAAAACCTGTCATAGAGAATATGTGGTGTGAAACAAAACTAGTATTTGATTTAGTCTGGTCCTATATTCCCGTTTATTAAAAAAAAAAAAAAAATTAGCGGAACGCCATTGTTTCTTTGGATACATGAGTTTGTTTCTCTACTTCTCTCTCTTTCTATTTATCTGTTTACTTGCTAACCCTTTTTCTCTCTGTCTCCTCCTTTCCATCCGCGCGCGCGTGTGTGTGTGTATGTGTGTGTGTGCGTGTGTGCGTGTGTGTGTGTGTGTGTGTGTGTGTGTGTGTGTGTGCGTGTGTGTGTGTGTGTGTGTGTGTGTGTGTGTGTGTGTGTGTGTGTGTGTGTGTGTGTGTGCGTGCGTGTGTGTGTGTGTGTGTGTGCGCACGTGTGCGCACACACACACAAATATCCACACGTTCACATATGTATATATACATATATGAATGTATGTATTTAGCCCTCTATTTGCCTCTGTATTTGTAATCTTGTGTCAATCCTATAAATATAAAGTGGCAGCCTGAGAGCAAAGGCTCAATTGCTCCCAAATTATTGTGAAATCATGGTGGAATAATCTAAACTATACCTTTGAAATATTATCTGGACAAATATGTGTATGTCCAAACATTAAAGCAATACAGCAGAGAAGGCAACGCTTGGTTATGAAACTGCGTACAAGCACAAACTCTCGAAGAGGAAGACACACGAAGGGAACCGAGACGGGATAAAAGGGAATAAAGAGGGGATTGGGGCACAGAGGGAGCGAGTCTAGAGGGAGTTAGGTGAAAGACGAGAAGCGCGATACACGACGCTCTGTTCCCACGCCGCCCGCCACTCCAGCCCTCAGCACAAAGGCAGCAGACAGCGACAGCGGAGGCGGGACTGTGCTACGTGAGCCTTCTGTCATCTGGCTATTATACCCAGGTGGCAGACGGGAGACGCCGCCGTAATGAACGAGTCTTGTATCCGGCTTAGTATGGACTATTCATCTCCCGCGACTGCGCGACAAGGCCAAGACGAGGTGAAAAACTATGTTCTGCCATCTGATGCTCCTCTGATTTTCAAAGACCCTGGAACGTCAAGAAACCCCCCTCCCCACTATAAATATGCACACACACACACACACACACACACACACACACACACACACACACACACACACACACACACACACACACACACACACACACACACACACACACACACACACCAACAACAAGTACCCAATGAATTATATATATAAATGTAATCAAAATGCTCCATTCAAGTTTTCACATGCAAATCAACAGATCCCTTTATAGTAATGTTAATGTCCTGAGTCAATGACCAAAATCGCAAAGTGAAATCTTAAGGGTTTATTCATATTTTCCACATAGAGATTCACAAATAGCATATTTCAAGAACCCTAATGGCCCGTTTCAGCGGCCCAAATGGAATTCCGAAAAGGCACATTTATGGGACTTATACTATCATGTTCGTTGCCAGATCTTGGCCATTTTCAATATGATTTGCACTCATCTATTGTCAACAACGTAACCCAAATGGCTCTGTTTCGGCGAATTAAGAATAGCTAGGTTTAATAATACATAGCTAAACGTAATTTCTGAACTGGTCCTTTAAGACCTTTTTCAATATTTTTTTACTAGGATGTTACTGCTATAATAATGAAATATATATATATAAAGTGCATTAATATTTGCTTCATATTGCATGACCAAGCAGAGAGCAAAGTGATGCGTCAGGGAAATTATCACTTTGAAGCCCCAAACAATTAGCTTGCTGCGACCACCGAAGCAGGATAACTGGGCCTTCAGAATCACAAGAGCTCTTGGCCCACTGCTGATAGAACGAAAAGTCTTCCCTCCACATGTCTTTCAGCCTTAACTCCTTTTGTAAGGTCCTAGCATTTCGAACGTGGGTGACGCGTTAGGCTAAAACGCAAAATTATATTCTCCTCATCTTTAGGGAAGACTTGTTTTCGGCAGTTGTTCATGCATATTGAGTAGGAGTTCAGAATGGGTACTTTGCAGTCTGCAAATGAATCCGACAATATGATAGAGACACATAGTACTTTGGCATAGAGGAGATGCTAATAATTGCATTAATAGGATCATATATGTTGTTGCCTCTTTGCATCAACATAATATATTATCTCCTCAATATCTGATATAATCTTAATAGTTCATACTAGTCATATTTCTCTCACAGATCTTACTCTTTCAACTTGTATCAATTTGTTTAGGAAAGTTCACAACTTATTAGAGAATCTACAACTAATTGATTAACTGTAAAGTATTATATATAGTAACCATGTAAAGTCAATCACATAAATTTATATGTCAATAATATAACATCTGAGTTCATTATAATCCAATACAATAATTATACCATATTAATTATCCATCTTTTAACTTGAACAAATAACTTGTCACTTTACTCTAATTGTTAACATACAAACTACATAATATAAATTTAAGCAAGCTGTTATTAATTAA
>NC_051397.1:22714918-22739918 GCF_015228065.2 Penaeus monodon
TTATCTTGTTTCCATCTTTCTCTGTTCTTTTGACAGTTGTAGGGGAAATACCATGATAGTTGGAAGCTAAATGAACTGCTTTATTATCCTACCATTTGTAGGCAGTTATACCATTTGGTGTGGACCTGTAATCAAAGTCTCCTCTTTTTAGTTCTTTGTCACCTGCTACACAAGGAAAATCTTTTCTTGTTGGTCTGATAGTGCCACATGCTTGAATCCGAAAACTTTGCAATACTTCTAGGAGAGCAAAAGATGTAAAAAAGTTGTCAAAGAAGACTTTGTGATTTTTGCCACTGAGATGGTCGGTCAATTTCAGAACCACTTCTCCACCTAAACCATATTCTTTCCTCAAATTTGGCTTAGTGTCTCCCCCTTTGCCAGTATATATATCAAACTTTAAAATGTATCCTGCATTATCTGCAAGACATCACATTTTATAACTCCTTTTGATTGGTTTCATGGGATTATATTGTTTGAAACTACATCTCCCTTTGAAACGAATCATTGATTCATCAACACTTAGCTGTTCTCCGGGAGACCTTATGTCTAAAAAAATCCTATTTAGGCTTTCAATAAGTGGCCTTAGCTTATACAGCTTATCCTTATTATTTGGATTCATTTTGGAGTTGTCATTCAAGTGCAATTTACTAAGAATACTCATGAATCTATCACGTGCCATTGCTTCTCGAATAGGCCTAACACCCAGGTCTTCAGCTGTTGCCCAATAATGATGCAAAGCTGGAAGTTTATGATAACCCATTACTATGTTGATACCTAAGAACACATAAAATTCATCTTTGCTCAAAGATATTGCTCACCCATTTGCAAACTATAAAGATTTGTCTGATAAACAATATTACTGATTGTATCATCAAAAAATTGTAGAAAGGCATGGAGTGCAGACGAATATGAATTCTCATTCATTGAATTAGGTTGGAACTCTACATTCTGAGCAGCTTCCGGCTTCTTCCTCCAACGCCGTCTGTCGTGCTGACATTGATAACTAGTAGAGGGATGCCCCTCTTTGTCTGATGTAGGATGCTCCAGGTGAGTTGCAATAAATTCATAATTTGCTGTGGCTTCTTCAGATTCTCTTTGAGCTCGTAATAAGGGATCAATAGATACAGTATTGTGGCTGAATTGGGTAAGGTCATCTTCAAACTCGGGGTCATCTATATCCTCTTCTACATCTGTATCGGAGTCGTAATCCGATGGAAGGTCTTCTAAAAGTTTCAAGAAACTCTCTACATTTAGGTCTTTCCTTGCTGCCATGCTGGTATCTGAAGTAAAAAAAAAAAAAAACATAATAATATATATTGGCAACACAATGTGCTATGGCAATAATGAATTGGCCTACCGCCACTTATTTTTCGTCCCGGAAAACTTTATCAGTCAATGCTGAAATTAATTTTCTGTAATCGTTTCTCAATACTTATTTTCTATTCAAAAGTATATGGATAACTGTAGTAAAATTTCATTACCGAAGGAAAAAAAAAAAGGGCTCTCCAACATTTTTATTCATCAGTGGTAGTGGTAAATTATTTTTTCAAATATAGTAAAAGATGATAAACAATAAATGATGTGAATACACCTTTTCTATACATATAATCAACAATCTGAAAATATGACTAAATCCCTAATTGGCAACTATCTCCCTGTCGGGAACTTGAATACCCAGCCACATTTAGCTATATATCATAAAAGTGTTCACTGCTTTGTATACTTTTAATAACTCTGGGTGTTCTTGACTCACTTAAGAATAAATTGACAAAAAAAAAAAAAAAAACACACAGCACAAATTACCGATATATAAGAGAAATTGGGTTGGAAATGTTGCATAAATTTCTGGTGGGACCTTCACTGAAAAAAAAAAATCGTCTGCTTGATTGTTTTGTCACGCCGGGCAACAAATGATGCCAGATTCACAATCTGGTTGATCCCTAGGAGGGTAATGAGGTTCCCGACAGTCTCTTCGCCTCTCCCATCATCAGTAGTATATAGCTATGGTACTAAATTTTAAGCGGGAACCTGACCTCCCGCCAGTCGCGAAAGGGTTATAACTATTATTTATTTATTATTATTATTATCATTATCATTATCATTATCTTTTCTTTTGCCAATATCATTACTATTACTATTACCCTTATCATTATTATCATCATTATCAATAATAATAATAATAATAATAATAATAATAATAATAATAATAAAAATGATAATAACAATAATAATAATAATAATAATAATAATAATAATAATAAAATAGTAATAATAATAATAACAATAATAATAATATTATTATTATGATTATTATTATTACTACTACTACTGATATTTTTATCATTTTTGCTATTATTTTCATTGTTGTTTTTATCATTATCATTAATATTATTAATATGATTATTACCATTTTTATTTGTTTTTTAATTATTATTATTATTATTATTATTATTATTATTATTATTATTATTATTATCATCATCATCATTATAATAATTATTATTATTATCATTATTATTATTAGTAGTAATATTATTATTGTCATTATTATTATCTTTATCATTACCATTATCATGACTATTATTATTATTGTTATTTTCTCTTTTCTTCTTCTTCTTCTTCTTATTTTTATTATCATTTTCATAATAATAATCGTAATATTAATACCAACAACAACAAAAAACAACAACAAATATAATGATAATAATAATAACATAGTAATAATAATGATAACAATAATAATAGTAATTATAATGATAATAATAATGAATAATAATAGTAATTATCATTATTATTATTATTATTATTATTATTATTATTATCATTATTAATGTTATTATTATTATTATTATTATTATTATTATTATTATTTTATTATTATTATTATTATTATTATTATTATTATTATCATTATTATTATCATTATTATTATTATGTTGTTGTTTTTGTTTTTGTTGTTGTTATTATTATCATTATTATCATTATTATCATTGTTATTATTATTACAATGATAATAATAATAATGGTAACAACAACAATAATAAAAAAAAAAATAAAAAAAATAAAAAAAAAATAATAATAACAAAATTAATAATAATAATAATAACAATAATAATAATAATAATAATAATAATAATAATAATAATAATAATTATAATTATAATTATAATTATAATTATTATTATTGTTATTATTATTACTACCATTATTAATATAATCATTATTATCCTTTTTATTACAATTATTATTATCTTTCTTGTTATCTTTATTGTTATTGTTATTTTTACTATTACTATTAATATTATTATCATAATTAATATCATCATTATTATTATGACTATCATTAATATTAAGATTATTAATATCATTGATATTATCATCATTATTATTATGGTTACTATCATTATTATCATTGTTATTATTATTATTATTATTTTTTTTTATTATTATTATTGCTATTATTATTATTATTATTATTATTGTTATTATTATTATTATTATTTTGATAATGATGATGATGATGATGATGATGATGATGATGATGATGATGATGATGATGATGATGATGATGATGATGATGATGATGATGATGATGATGACGGTGTTATTATTATTATTTTTTTATTATTATAATTATGATTATTATTATTATCAGCATTTATTATTATTATTATTATTATTGTTATTATTATCATTATTATTATTATAATTTATTATTATTATTATAATTATTGTTATTGGTAATAATAATAATAATAATGATAATAATAATAATAATAACAATTATTATTTTTTTATTACTATTATTATTATTATTATTGTTATCATCATTTTCATTATATACATTTTAATTATTATATGATTCATTCATTTGTTATTATGACAGTTCTTTTCTTTTTTTTCTTTTTTTCTTGTCTTTATCTTATTATTGTTATGACTTCTGTTATCATCAATATTTCTATTATTATTATTATTATTATTATTATTATTATTATTATTATGGGTGGGTGCTTCACGCGCATGGTGATGTGAAGCGATGGTGTGGTAGCCTAGATAGTGTTAAGTGCTTGCATGCCTTCTCGCTTGCAGCTTCCACCCCTGGCTAGCCCAGTGCGAAAAAGGGAGCAGCTTCTGCATAAGTCTCCCCTGCCAGGTCACAGCCTCTCCATCAAGACTTCTGCAGTGCCTCCTCGTGGCCACCCATGGGTAACTGGGTACCTTGCGGTCCCAGGCTAAATCAGTGGGGGATCTCGGAGCAGCAGGAGGCCCCAGAGGTACGGAGTTTGGCCCACCGGCGTGTGGACATGCTCTGGCTTCCTACCAACTCCTGCCCCCTAGCCACCCTGGGGTTATGGGGCGGCTCGGGGGAGGTGGGCCTTGCCAGTCCTCCTCCCCCCAGAATGACCCTCTGGCAACGTCCTTTTTAAATGGAAATGCTGGGGGGAGGGGTGTTGTCCCTCCCACCCAGCAAGTAAGGCGGGCTGTGGGTCCCGCTGGGAGGGCAAATGTCGGGGTGCAGGATTGGAACGAGAGTTACTCGTCCTGCCTGCGCCCCGGCAAGGGCCAACCCACCATGAAGCTTGTGGGGGAAAGCCCTCGGGAACCCCACAGGTGGATAGGCGGTCCCACAGCCTGCCGACCCCCTTTATTTGGGGCTGTGTTGGCGGGGGCGGCAGAGGTGGCGTGCACCCAGAGTGACCACCCGAGGCTTAATCTCAGGCGTGCTTTCCGGGTAGGCGCTTGGAACATCCGGTCCTTGCGGCAGGATGAGCGGTTACCTCTGCTATCGCGGGAATTGAAGCGACTGGGAGTTGAGGTGGCTGCCCTCTCAGAGGTGAGAAGACCTGGTAGCGGCACGATCAGTGTGGGTGGTTACACCTACTACTGGTCGGGCCGCAGCGATGGTCACCACCTCCAGGGTTAACAAGGCTAAGAATCGGGCACACAAGACTGACTCATGGGCCGATGATGGCTAAAAATCAGGCACTTTGTGAGGGATGCCAAGAGCCCTTAACAATCGCACATGTAGTGGAAAGATGTGCAACATTCTCAGACCAAAGACGTATGTACTTGTCTCCCCCATATACACTGAAGAATGTATTGGGGGAGGATTGTGACATAGAGGGTCTTATTAGTTTCCTTAGGGAGACTAATATTTTTAATAAAATTTAATTATGCATAATGTTTATGCAATAACTTTATACACTTAGAGTATAATATTTATGCTTTGATTTTTAATTTGTTTATTGTTATTTATAAGATATCTATTGATAGATTTTTAAAGTTTTAAACATTTTAATATTTCTGTTTAACAAGGTATTCGCCGCTAATGACCTTAGCTGTTGACGCGGCAGATAATTTTAAATAATCAATCAATCAATCAACCACCTCCAGGGTGTAGCCATAGCCATCTCCAGTCGACTTCAGCCCGCGGTAGTCAAGGTGACACCGGTTGATGAGCGTATCATGGCATTGAGACTGAAGCATGCTTTTGGCTTCCTGTCTCTTATTGCTGTATACGCTCCTACCGATGTATATAAAATCGATGTGAAAGAGGCGTTCTACGCCAAACTCGCATCTGTGGCAGACGATTGCCCCCGGCGAGACATTCGCATTGTTCTGGGCGACTTCAATGCGGTATCCGGATGTGACCGAGCTGGCTACGAGATGTCTGTCGGCCCCCATGGCTCGGGAGCTGATCCCAGCTTCCTTCTCCGGGACTTTGCTAGGTCCCAGAAAATGAGGATCTCTGGCTCCTGGTACCAGCACTCCAACCCGCATCGCTGGACTTGGTACAGCGATATGGGTAATGTGGCCAAGGAGATCGACCACATTCTTGTCAGCACACAATGGAGGATCCTCCAGAACTGCAGGGTTTACCGGAGTGCCGAGTTCTGTGGCACCGACCATAGGCTGCTTGTGGCTACCCTGCGGGTCCACTTCAAAACTCCTCGTCCCTCCAGTGGCCACCCTAAGGTGTTTCACTTGGACAGACTAAGGGAGGAGGAGTGTGCCCGTGGGTTCGCCACAGCAGTCTCTGACTGATTCGCAGAAACCAGCAACCTGACGGACCCAGTTGCTCTGTGGGAGTCCTTCAAGCGCGTAACACTTGAAGCAGCTCAGGAGTCCATTGGCGTACGGCCAAGGACAAGGCAGAATACCATCTCCCTGGAGACATTAGAGGCCACTGAAGCGTGTCGCTTGGCTCGGCTGAATGGGAATCAAGTCTTGCGTCGTTCCATGGTGCGTAGGGCTCGGACACTGCTGAGAAGGGACAAGGAATAGTCCATCAGGAATATTGCTGAGGAGGTCGAAGGCCATTTCTTGGCCTTCGCCCTGCCTACCAAGCCCTGAGAAAACTGAACCCTAAGCCCTCCTCACAGATGACTGCAGTCCGATCAGCGGATGGACGGATCATCTCAGATCATGTTGGGGTTCGTGAACGTTGGGCTGAGTACTTTGAACAGTTGTGCCAGGTGGACCCTCCAACAGTTAGCTTGGATGCAAGCGATGTCGCAGTGCCTGTGCCGGACCCACCATCAGCGAGGAACCTCCTACCTAACAGAGGTTAGGCTGGCGATTTCCAAGCTGAAGAGTGGGAAAGCTGCAGGCATATGTGATATCCCTGCTGAACTGCTAAAGGCTGGGGGTGAACCTATGGCTCGGGGCCTGCATACAGTCCTGACTGCCATTTGGCAGTCTGGTACCATTCCCCTGACCTGTTGAGGGGCGTGGTCATCCTCTCTGGAAGGGGAAAGGGGATCGATGGGACTGTAGCAACTACCGTGGCATTACACTGCTCAGCATACCAGGCAAGGTTCTCGCCCACATTTTTCTGAAACGGATCCGCAACCACCTACTGAGGCACCAGAGACCGGAGCAGTCTTGGATTTACTCCTGGCAAGTCCACAATAGACTGTATACTAGCGCTTCGAGTAATTGTGGAACGCCGTCGTGAGTTTGGTCGTGGGTTGCTCGCAGCCTACATCGACCTCAAGAAGGCGTTTGACTCGGTGCATCGGGAATCGCTATGGGAGATCCTGAGGCTCAGGGGAATTCCGACACAGATTATTGGCCTGATAGCAAGCCTCTATACTGGTACTGAAAGTGCTGTAAAGTGTGGTGGGTTGATGTCGAACTTCTTCCCTGTTAATTCAGGGGTGAGGCAAGGCTGTGTCCTTGCACCCACACTTTTCAACACTTGTATGGACTGGATAATGGGCAGAGCTACTAGCCAAAGTCAGTGCGGAGCAACACTAGGCAATATTAAGGTCTCAGACCTTGACTTTGCCGACGATGTTGCCATCCTATCTGAGTCCTTGGAGTCACTTGTGGCGGCTCTTGATGCATTTAGCAATGAGGCCTAGAGGTCTCCTGGACCAAGACCAAGATTCAGGACTTTGGGGGCCTGTTAGGGGAACCCGTTCAGTCGATCCATGCTTGCGGCGAGGACGTTGAAGTCACAGAAAGTTTTACATACCTTGGTAGCGTAGTCCATATCTCTGGGTTGTCAGACCAGGAAGTCAGTAGACGGATTGGTCTGGCAACAGGAGCCATGAACTCGATCAACAAGAGCGTTTGGAGATGTCGGTACCTATGCAGAAGGACCAAGCTGCATGTCTTCAAGGCCTTGATACTTCCAGTTTTGCTCTATGGAAGCGAAACCTGGACGCTATCCAGTGTCTTGGAGTCTCGCCTTGATGCCTTTTGTAACAAGTCCCTTCGCCGTATCATGGGGTACAGTTGGCAAGACCACGTGTCCAACCGGCGGTTACACCGTGAGACTGGCATGGGACCTGTTACATGCATAATCCGGGATCGCCAACTCAGGCTATATGGCCACCTAGCTCGCCTCTCTATGGACGATCCTGCCCATCAGGTTGTCTCTCTGCGAGACAACCCTGGGTGGAGGAGACCTGTGGGACGTCCTAGGAGATCATGGCTCGGGCAGCTCGACGAGACCTGTCGCGAGGAATTAGAGATGGGCCGTGTGCCTGCCTGGAGACTCGCCTCGAAGGATCCTCGTGGCTGGAAGCGAAGGGTGGATGCGGCCATGCGCCCCCGTCGGCGTTAGCCCCTTAATGATGATGATGATGATGATGATGATGATGATGATGATGATGATGATGATGATGATGATGATGATGATGATGATGATGATGATTATTATCATTATTGTTATTATTTATATTATTGGTCTTTTTTTATTATCATGATCTAACATTATAATCATTCTCATTATTGCGATCATTGTTATTATCATTTATTTTCCTCCCTATTATTATTATTATTATTATTATTATTATTATTATTATTATTATCATTACTACTACTACTACTACTATTGTTACTGATATCATTATCATTTTTATTATTATTGTTATTATTATTATTATTATTATTATCACCATCATCATTATTGTTATTATGATGATGATGATGATGATGATGATGATGATGATGATGATGATGATGATGATGATGATGATGATGATGATGATGATGATGATGATGATGATTAATATTATTATTATTATTAATTCCTATTACTATTAATATTATTATCATTATTATCACTGCTGTTACTGCTGCTGTTGTTGCTATTTCTAGGATCATTATTATGATCGGTATTTTTATCTTTTTTAAAACTGTTATCATTATTATCATTATTTTCATTATTATTATTATTACTATTATTATTTTTTTTAAATAATTTTTGTCATATTATTATCATTAATATTATCATTATTATTATTATTACTAATACCATTACTATGATTATTATCATAATTACTATTATTGTTATTAGCATTAGCATCAATAGGAATAAGTAAATATTAACATCATTGTTATAATAATAATAATAGTAGTAGTAGTAATAATAAAATAATAATAATAATAATAATAATAATAATAATAATGATAATAATGATAATAATAATAATAATAATAATAACAATAATAATATTAATAATAATATTAATAATAATATTATTATTATTATTAATAATAATAATCATTATTATTAGTTAGTTATTATTAGCTCTTATTATTATTACTCTTATCATTATTATTATTATTATTATTATTATTATTATGATTATTATCATTATCCTTACTATTAGTACTTCCATTACTATTTTGTCATTTTCATTATCATAAACATAATAGTACTGCTATATTAATTGTAAACATTAATATTTATTGAATAGTTACTGTAGCATGCCCTGTACAATGAAATAAAGTCTACGGGTTAAAACCTTTGTTTAACTATCTTTTTTTTTTGTATTGTCATTATCTTTGTAATTACTTTAGCTGCTGTGATTTTGACTCTAAACATAATATATCACAATTAAATGATATGGATGAAGATAATGGTGGTAGAATGATAACGACAATAATAATGACAATAATAATCACGATAATCATGTCAATAGTAATGATAGGGACAGTAAAAATAGTAATGACAATAGTAAGGATAAATATGAGAAAAATAAGGTTATGATGATACATATAATGGTGACAATGGTAATAGTCATTAAAACAATAACAATACTACAAGGAATATAAATAATATGAATAATGAAGGTATTAATTAATAAATGATAATAATAATAACGATAATGATAGTAGTAAAGACAAAAATGACAACAATGAGGGGAATGATAATGATAATGCTAATATCTATACTAATGATAATAATGGTGATAATTTATAATAACAATAGTAATACTAACTACAATGAAGATAATATGATTAATATCACTATTGATTATAATAATGATAATAATAAAAAAAAACTGTAACAATAATTATGACGATAGTAATGATAAAAATAATGATATATTAACATTTAATGTCATAATAATGATATGGATAATAAAAACAAAAATGATAATGATGGTAATAATGATAATAAGAGTAATGATAAGAAGGATAATAATAATAATAATAATAATGATAATGATAATAATAATTATGATAATAATAATAATAATAATAATAATAATAATAATAATAATAATAATAATATTTATTATTATTATTACTATTATTATTATTATCATTATTATTATTATTATTATCATTATGATAATAGTAGTGGTAGTAGTAGTAGTAATAGTAGTAATAATAATAATAATGAAAAAAAAAGAAATGATAATACTAATACTAATTCTACTACTACTACTACTACTACTAAAATGATAATAATAATAAAACTAACTAATGATAATAACAAGAGTGATAGTGATAATAATAATAATAATAATGACAATAACGACAACAACAATAATAATAGTAAAAATAGTCATGCATACAATAATGATAATGATGATAAAAAATAATAGTAATAATATTGATAACAATAGTAAAAATAATAATAATAATATCAAGAGTAATAATGATAACAACAACAACAAATAATGATATTATGATAATAATAATAATAATAATAATAATAATTATTATTTCTATTTTTATATAATAATAATAATAATAGTAATAATAATAATTATAATAATAATGATGATAATAATAATAATATTATTATTATTATTGTTATTATCATTACCATTATTATTATTATTATTATTGCCGTTATTATTATAATTATTGTTATAGTTAATAATAATAGTAATAATAATAACAATAATAATAATAATAATAATAATAATAGTAATAGTAATAACATTATTATTATTGTTATTATTATTATTATTATTACTATTATTATTATTATTATTATTATTATTATTATTATTATATATTATTATTATTTTATCATTAAAGATTATAAGAAAATTATATTATATTACATTATTAATAATTATTATGATAATGATAATCATTATGATAATTATAATAATAATGAATAATAATAATAATAATAATAATAATAATAATAATAGAAAAATAATTACAATAATAATAAACAATAATAAAAATAATGATGATCATAATAGTAAAATAACAACAGAACTACAAAAACAACAATAACAATAATGACGACAACATAAATAATAATAATATATATAATAATAATAATAATAATGATAATAATAATAATAATAATGATATAATAACAATAATAATAATAATAATAATAATAATAATAATAATAATAACAAAATAATAATAATACTGGTAAAGATGGTAATTACGATGATAAAATTAATAAGAAAGACAAAAGTGAAAATAACAATACTATGACTAATAATGATTTATCTATTGATAAATACAAAGGTATTCTCGAGCCACGGACTTAGCTGAATACGGCTTTAGAAGAGATTTCAGTAGTTGAATGCTGATTTGTTTTGTTCTCATTTATACTATATCATTATTGTTATAGTAAATATCCCTATTGCTACTATCATTATTGTTGTTGTAATTTTATTTTATTATTATTATTATTATTTTTCTTTACCCTTTTTTTGTTATTATTATAATAATTATGATTAGTGATATTGTTTTAGTAGTGTCATAATTATTATCCTTATCATAATCATTACTATTATCATTATTATTATTATCATCATCTTCATCATCATTAATATACTACTAATATAATACTATTATCATCAACATCATTATAACTTTTTTTCTTTTGGTTATCATTATCGTTTATGATTATAACAATAATGATGATAATAGTAATAATAGTACTACTACTTTTACTACTACCACTACTAAAAATAATAATAAATAATAATAACACTGGTAATCTTAATAATAATAATAATATTAACAATAATAATAATAATAATAATAATTCTGAAATATTCTTATCCTTATAGTAATAATAATAATAATTTATATTATTATCATTATCATCATCATCATCATTATTGTTATTATTATTGTTTTTAGCATTGACATTATTATTATCATGATCATTATCATTATTATTATTGTCATTATCATTATTATTATTGTCATTTTTTTTGTTATTTTTATTATTATTATTATTAATATAATTATTATTTTTATGATTTTTATCTTCATTACTAACATTATGGTTATCGGTATCATTATCATTATGTCATTGTCATCACTGTTATCATTATTATTTTTATTATTATTATTAACATTATTGTTATAATAAAATAATAATTGTTATTGGTGTCTCGCAAAGAAAACCTCTTGAGCCGTTGTAATATTTATTTCAACCAGAAATATAAATGTTACTGTAAATGTGAATGACCCATCATAAGCATGATATTATCTACAAATAGGGTTATTTAAAAAAAATCATACTTTAAGTACAATAAACCAAGTATACCATTTCTTTCTTGCTTCATACTTTAACATTTACAGTAGTTTAATTGTTTCTCATAGTTCCAAAAATAATAAATCACTGATTTTATAGTAACAAATATATTTCTTCATATTCATCTCAAAATATCACACAGATAACAGATCAAGTAATACATATATTGGATTGCATTTTTCAAATATTTTCTTATTTCATCAGAATACAAGTACTGTTGTGTAATAAAATTCTACTACTCATATGTTACACATTTATAATATACGACCAATCTGCTCATTTATTTGACACTCACTTTGTAACACTCCGATTTTCTAAGGCAAAATCACAGCTAGCCAGGCCGTCACCAGGCACCTTTACTGTTGTCCACTGTAATATCATTATTTCAATGTTTTAAGTTTACTTAACAAAAATTCCTTTCCTTTAATACACTGTAGATAATTCACTGAGAAAATAATGTGATAATAGTTTACAAAATTGTGTATAAATACCTGTAAACATATTCTAAACGCTTGTCCAGGTCTGCCCTTCAAAATCGACGCATGGTTTCCCTCTGCATCACCACCAAAAAACAAAAAAGAAACTATAAGCGCAATGTATTGTTATATTGATTGCTTTTCTATTTACATTTCTTCTCACCATTAACATATATACTTCAGCATTATGTCTTTTAAAGAAAATACAGAATCTTATAACACATTTCATCTCTATTGATGATACAAGTGGTATCATTAATATCATCATCATTATTATTATTATTATTATTATTATTATATTATTATTATTATTATAATTATCATTATTATTATGATTGATAAAAATAATAAAGTAATAATAATAATAATAATAATAATAATAATGGTTATTATTATTATTATTATTATTATCATTATTATTATTATTATTATTACTACTACTACTATTATTAACATTATCGTTATCATAATTAATATTCTTATTATTATTATTATCAATAACATCATTATCACTACTGTTATTTACTATTATATTATTTTATGATTATTATTACTATATCCATTGTTATTATCCTTATCAGTACCATTATCATTGTGAAAAGCATAATTATTATCATTATCACCATTATTTCCATTATTATTTTTATTATCATTATTATCATTATTATTATTATTATTATCATTGTTAATATTATTATTATTAGTAGTAGTAGTATTGTTATTAGTATATTTATTATCAATATACTTATTATTATTATTATCATTGCAATGAAAATTACTATTGTTATCATTATCATTATTGTTTCTATTATGATAATGATGATGAACATTACGGTAGATCATTATTACTTTTGTTTTTATCAGTATTATTGATAATTATTATTATTAGTATTATTATTGTTGTTGTTGTTGTTGCTGTTGTTGTTGTTGTTGTTTTTATTATTATCATTATTATTATTTCATTATTATTATTATCATCATCATCATCATCATCATCATCATCATCATCATCATCATCATCATCATCATCATCATCATCATCATCATCATTATCCTTATTGTTGTTGTTATCGTTTTTATTATCATTATTGTTCTTTTCATTATTATTTCTTATTATTAATGTTATTAATAATAATGATAATAATAGTGATAATGATAATAGTAGTAATGATAATAATAATAGTGATAATAATAATAGTAATAATAATAATGATAATAATAATAATAGTAAGAATAAGAATATTATTATTATTATTGTTATTATTTTTATTAATTTCCTTATTATTATTAATGTTATTATTAAGAGTATCATTATTATCAATATGATTATTATTATTAAATAATCATTACTATCATTATTATATTAAGATTTATAATAATTACTATTATACTTATCATTATCACTAATGTTATTATCATTAATATTTTTATTTTCTATTTAATAATATTTTTATTGTTTTTATATTCATCAATATTGTTATCATTATTGTTATTATTTTTATTATTATTGTTACTTTTCATATATATATTATTCTTGTTACAATTATTATGTTATAATAATAATAATAATAATAATAATAATAATAATAACTATTATTATTAGTAGTAGCTGTAGTAGCATGTAATAGTAGTATATATAATATATTTGTCATTATTATCGCTGTTGTTATTTTTTTATTATAGTTATTATTATCATTTTATAATATTTCTTAATTGATATTATCATTACTATCAGTAACATTACCATTATTCATATTATTGTTATTTCTGCTAGTTTTTCAGTTGTTATTATAAGTAACATCATTCATATTGCTATTATTCATGTTATTGTTTTTGTTACAATTACTAATATCATTATCATCATTCATTTTTATTGTCGTTGTTGTTTTTATTACCATTATATTTATCCTCCTGATCATTATAATTTAAATGGTATACCGTATTTAAAGTCAGAATCACAGCAGCTAAAGTGATTATAAAGATAATGAAAACATTGCCAAAATAACGGTAGTGCAATAAGGATTTTATCCGTGGACTTTATGCGAATATACCGGTAACACTACAGTAATTATCAGATGAATACCATGTTCATATCTATAACTATAATAGCGGCACTATTATCAAATTTTATCAATGATAATGCAAATAATGATATTATTATCAATAATAGCAAAAGTAGTAATGGTGGTAATAATAACAAAATAATCATTATCATATAATAAGAAAACAATGATAATGGTAATATGACAGTTATAATAATAATAAAGATAATAGTAATGATGATGATAATTATGATGATATCATTATTATCATTTTCATTATCATTATTTTTGTTATAATGATCATTATTTCTATTATTTTTATAATTTAAAATTTATTGTTATTATCGTAATCATTATTACCATCATCATAATCATTATCATTTCCATTATCACTATTTATAAAAAAAAAAAAATATATATATATATATATATATATATATATATATATATATATTATATTATATATAATTATATATATTATTATTATTATATATTATTATTATTATTGTTATATTAATATCGCATTATTTTAGTTATACATTAATTAATTATTATTACAATTATCATTTTTAGTTTAACATTAACATATATTATTCAATGTAATTTTTTATTATTATATATTATTATTATTATATCATTATTATCATTAATATTATTATTGTTATTACTATTATTATATTATTACTATTTTCACTATTTTGGTTATCATTCTTATTATTATTATTATTGTTATTATCATTATTATTATTATACTATTACTGTTTTCACTATTTTAATGAATCTATTAATAATAATAATAATAATAATAATAATAATAATAGTAGTAATAGAAATAATAATAATAATAATAATATTATTATTAATAACAATAATAATAATAGTAATATTCTTATTATTGTTATTATAATTATTATTAGCATGACAAGTACCATTACCATTAACCGTTATCATTATTACTATCATTATTATTATCCCTTTTATATTTTTTTAATGATTATTTTGGTTATATTATTATTATTATTATTATTTTATCATTTTCATTATCATTATTATTGTTATGGTTATAATAATAATAATAATAATGATGATAATAATAATAATAATAATAATAATAATAATAATAATAATAATAATAATAATAATAATAATAATAATAATAATAATGATAATAATAATAATAACAATAACAACAATAATAATAATTATCATTATTATCTTTATTATTATCATTATCATCATTATTTTTGTTTATATTATCATTATTATAATTATCACAATCATTATCATTATCATTATTATTATTATTATTATTATTATTATTATAATTATCATAATCAATATCATTATTATTATTATTATTATTATAATTTTCATTGTCATTATTATTGTTATAATGATAATAGTAATAATAGTAATAATTATTATTATATTTATTATTTTTATTATTATTACCATTATTAACATTATTATTTTAATTATTATCATTATCATTATTAACATTATTATTTTTGTTATTATCATTATCATTATTAACAATATTATTTTTGTTATTATCTTTATCATTATTCTTATTCTTATTCTCATTCCTTTTCTTACTATTATTGTGATTATTGTTCTTTTTCTCATCATTATTTTCACAGATATTATTTTATTATTTTCATTATTATATTATCATTATTTTTTATATTTATTATTTTCATATATTCTGTATTATTATATATACATTATTATTATTATGATTATTACCTTGCTATTAATGTTATATTATAACTATAAATTATTTTTATATATTATATTATTTTATTATTATCATTTTCATTATCATATTTTTCATTAATAATAACAATTTTAATATTATTATTATTATATATTGTTATTATGTATTACATTATATATTACATGTTTATTATATATGTTATTATTATTATCATTATTTTTATTTTTTTTTCTTTATTATTATTTTTATAATCATTATATTATTATCTACTATTTGTTATTATTTTTGTCTATATATTTTATATTAATTTATTTATTATTATTTATTATTATTATTATTATTATTATTATTATATTATATATTATTATTATTAGATTACTATTTTCTTTATGTACTGTATTATATAAGTTTTTCATTAATTATTATATACATATTGTATATATTGTCTATATTATTAAATTATGATACATGTTCTTATATTAATGTATAATTAATTATTATTATATGATTATATATTTTATTATTATTATTATTATTATTATTATTAAGAGTTGATAATAGTGCTGCTATGATAACTGTATATATATCAAGATGGTTCTCATGTAATAATGAGCATAGCAATCCCTCTATAATCAAATAAATTATGGGTACAGTGTTTCTGGGAGATAAACAATGATATAATGACTATAATGATGAAAATAATGATGACGATAATCTTTATAATAGTAATGATAATAATAGTAATATTTATAATGATAACGATAATAATAACAATAGCATTACAACCAACAATAAAAAGAATATGGATAATGAAAATATTAATGAATCAATGATAATGATAAAATAATAATCATAGCAGTAATGATAATTACGAGAAAAATAAGGGGAAAGTTAATAATGATAATGAGAATAATAATAATTATACTAATGACAGTAAAGATTGTAGTGGATAAATAACTCGGTAGAGTTAGAGATGTTTGTTTGGTAGCGTGTTATCCAACTACAGGTAATGCACATGTGGGTTTGGCGTATTTTGAAGATGACTCTCGGGTGGTTTGAAAGTGATCCCGTAGTCACAATAAAAAAGAACAATAAAATGACATCACTGGCTGACTAAAAAGGCAACATAAAAAAGAGCATCCATAATATACATTTATTACGCGCAAATCTTTCGAACATAACCAATTCACAACATAACACACCATACACTTACTTGAAACAACAGAGGCAACCCGCCACAGCACGAAAAGCACCAGTCAGCCAGCTAAAATTCAACGGTCTGTCACCAAGATAAAAAGCCTTGCCTCTGACCGACCTGGTTGACCTTCTATATGGTGGACTTCCCGGTTTGGTGAAGTTTACCCATAGCACAACAAAAATGTAAAACAAGTTAAAATACATCAATGCAACATAAAAACAGAAGGCACATAATATACATTAAAGCGCGAAAGTTCGAAATAAAAAATTCAAAACAAAACACAGACACGAGAGAAACAACAAAGGGAATAGCCACAGCACAGAAAAAGGCACAGTAAGTATAAAAAATAATAGGGTCGTGTCACGAGATAAAAGTCTGTGACGTATGTTGATCATTGGAATAGGAGGTTCCGTCCCCCTAAAAACAGCAAAGCCACGTCATCTTGCAGGCGAAGGAGTCCGTAGAGTTCCTATGCAGATTCGTAGCGTCAGGGGAACAGGCGGCCACGGAAGCCTGCGGGGTGACCCGCATGATGCCAGGGGAAATTCACTACAATGATAATAATCATAATAATAATCGTAATACTAACAAAAGTAACAATAAATAATAGAATAAGGGAAATATTACTTATTATAATTATAATAATCGTAGGAAAACTAAGAACAATAATAATAATAATATGAATCTGGTAATATTGATGACAATAATTTTGATAAGAATTGAAAATATATAATACAATAATGATAATAATAATATAATAATTATGATAATAATAATGTTAATAATAATAAGATAAATAATTAAAGTATAATTAAAGATAGTATTAATAATAATAATGATAGCGAGAATAAGGATAATAATAATAATAATAATAATAATAATAATAATAACAATAATAATAATATTATTATTATTATTATGAACATTATTATTATACAGAATAATAGTAACAGTAATAACAATAGTAATGACAATGTCAACGACAAAAATGATAAAAAAAAAAAAAAAAAATACCGCAGCGTAATACTCATGTGTCTCTACAAACCTATCTTTTACTTGAATTTCGATGTGGAAAGATCTTTATTGTTTTTTATAAAATAATAGTAATAAGAATAAGAATTTTAATGATTATGATCGTATAACTACTAATGATAACGATAAGAATGATATTGATTATAATAAGTAATAGATAATAAGGATAATATAAGAAATCGTATATACATATAATAATGATAATGATAGTAATAATAGTGACGATGATAAAGATAAGGATGATGGTGATAAGAATAATGATAATGATAATGATAATAACATTAATAATAATAATAATAATAATAATAATAATAATAATGATACTACTACTACTACTACTACTAATAACAATAGAAAAAATAATGTTACTAATAATGATGATGATGATGATGATGACAACAATGGCAGTGATGATAATAATTATAATGATAAAACTTTTTTCTTTATAATATTTTCAGGTTGAATTAAATATTACAACGGTTTTCTTTGCGAACCAGTTACTATTATTATTATTGTTGTTGATGTTGTTTTTTTGTTGTTATGATTATTAATATTATTATTAGCATTAGCATAAGCATTATTACTATCATCATTATTATTATTGGTATTATCATTTTTAGTATTATTATTACTAATATTATTATTATTATTATCATTAATATTCATTATTATTATTATAATTACTATTTATATTATCATTAATATTCATTATCATTATTATTACTATTGTTGTTACTTTTATTATTATTATCATCATTACTATTATCATTACTATTATCATTATTATTATTCCTATGAATATCAATTTCATTATTATAATTTTTGTCATTACTATTCTTACTATTTTTCTCAAAAAAATCATAATAATGCTCCTATGATAATAATAAACACCACCATGGTATTCGTCATCATCATCATCATTATCATCATCATCATCATCATCATCATCATCATCATCATCATCATCATCATCATCATCATCATCATATCTCACTCATCATATGTTATTAATGATATAAGATATTATATAATGATAATGATGATAACGAAATAAGAATGATAATGATGATACGATAATAGAATGATAATGAGAATAATGATCAATTAATAATGATATTTAGATTATATAATAATAATGGTAACAATACCATGACTAATCAGGATTTATATAGATGAATACAAAGGCTTTCTCTGAATACGGACTTCGACGTAAATATAAGTTGAATCTGGCTTTAGAGTAGTAGTTGGACATTGTTTTAAATACCATCTATTAATTTGTAATTTTAATTCTTTTATTTTCATTGCAACTACATAATCATCATTATCATCATCATTCTTATCATAATTATCATCATCCTCATTATCATTGTTATCCTTGTTATCATTATCATTATTATTATTATTATTATCATTATTTGTATTATCGTTACAGATTTATTATCAATATTATCATTATAGTCATTATTAATTTGTTATTGTGGTTCTATTGTTTTCATTGCAGTTTTATTACAATTGCCATTACCTTTATCATCATTATCATTATCATATATTGTCATCATACTTTTAATTAACATTATTTTTCTTCTTTTATTATTATTATTATTATTATCATTATAGTTTTTATCAATGTCATTATCATTATTAATATTATCATTATCATTATTATTGTTGTTGTTGTTGTTCTTGTTAGGTTTATTATTATTTATTTCCCTCGTAATCATACTTGTCATTATCATTATTATTATTAATATTAATATTATCATTATCATCATTATCATTACTAATTATAAGTTTTTATTATTATTGTTTTGTTATTATTGTTGTTGTTATTGCTATTATTACTATTATTATGAACATTTGTGTTATGATTATAATCATCATTATCGTTAGTATTAGTAGTAGTACCATCATCATCATCATAACCATTCTGATTTCTATTATCACTGTTGCTTAAAAAAGGGCGTAATTGTTTCCATATCAAAGCTGACACAAATGACATGAGTATTAAGCCGCGGGATGATGTGGCAGGTTGGCCCCTTCCTTTCCGAACCGACATTGACCCCAACATGCTGACGTCAGCATGTTAGTACTGACTCATTATCATTATCATAATTGTTGTTGTTCTTGTTGTTGTTGTTATTATTAATATTATTATCATTATTATTATTATTATCATCATCATTATCATTATCTTATCATTATCATTATTGTTATTATTGTTATCATTATTAAATTTATTATTATAATCCTTTTTATTATTATTTTAACACTTATTATTAAAATTTCTAATACTATTATAATCATTATAGCTAATTTCAATATTATTGTTTTATCATTATCACTAGTACTATTATCAATAATACACTTGTTATTGTTTTTGTTATTATTAACATTACCATCATCATTACAATTAGCATTATTGTAAGTATTAATAATTTCCTCATTATTATTATCATTATTATTATTATTATTAATATTATTATATTATCATCATTATCATAATATTATTACTATTATTACTTTTTCATTATAATTGCTAAAATCTGATAATAATATTGATATAAAAACATGGTTTTCATTTAATAATTACTGTAACATTCCATGTACATTGCATTATATTTACTGTAGCTACTGTTACTCTGACTGATTTCATAGTAATCATAATACCATTACCATTATCACTGTGTTTAAGGCATTATCATCATTTGTATTATTATTGTTATTATTATCATTATTTTATCATCATCACTGTTATTATCATAATGATGATGATATTGCACATGTAAAGAGAGAATCCATATTTCGTATTATAATATTTCTTTAAATTTGCCTTTGGTTTTGAGCTAAATTCTGTTCTTAATAGAAATCTTGTGATGATTTTGTTGTTATTCATATGACATTCATTTAATACGAAGGTCTTTTATAGCGTTAGAGTCCCACGCGGTTAATTGACATATTGGTAATTTTAAAAATATTCTTAACGCATTCGAACACAGTCGACTTGTGTGTTGATAAAAAAGTTAATATTTTTAGTCGCATTATTTACTCTTTATTGTACATTTTAACTCCCATAATTTCCATAACATAATTTCCTTTGGCAGGTTAACGGTGGATTTAAATTATTGAGATATTCGCCATTCGACAATACCATGTATGTTTTTTTGGAGGAAGAAAGGGTAGACAGAATAGCACCACCATGAGCGAATTTTCGCGAGTTACATATTATGAGGTGGGAATTTCACGCGCCTGAAAGCTGGCTTTCGCCTGCCCTGCATCCTCGTTCTCTCGGCTAGAGGATGCCAACGCAATCTTCAGTTTTTCCATGAAGCGGGCGTGCACACACGCTGCTGATGCTTCACCCGTCATTTGTGTCTTGCCCTCTCGGCTCGAGTGCGACTTCCTAAGCCGCGGCCAGCACAACACGACAGAGACTAAGTCTCCTACATGGTTCCGTGGCCATGTCCAGCGCCCCACGCCACCTACGTCTACGTCCCGTAGGCCAGTGTATGAAGACCGAGTCCCTGTAACGCTTCTGGGACGATTAAGGTGGACTTGGGCGCATTTTTAACCAAGTCACCAAGCAAAATAAAGAAAGATTTATTTATTTTCTAAAACAAATGATGTGAATATGTTATGCCGAAATGCACATTTTCTCTAAAAAGGTGTATTATCAGATTTCTTCAATATCTTTTCCCTTATTTCTCCTTTTCTATTACATTTTCTTTTTGGCGACGTTTCCAGTGTTATGGTAACCCCCGAAGGAGGTGATGGTCGTCACATTGTTTGTTTTTATGGTTGTTTGGGTCTTTTGGATTGTCTAACTATCGATTTAGTCTTTGGGCACTCATTTGCATTTTCCTCTTTTCGCACCATGCCTGAGGCGTGTCCTGGAGTTCTCTTCCTGGGTATAAGTACCCATGGTTTTAGGAAGGGAAAGGCACCTCCTGATTTCGGTCCCGCCTTTGGCATAGTCCCAAAGGGTTATTCAATGAATTTATCAGAGTGCTTAGATGGACCAGGTACCCCAGGACAAACACTGTTTGAGGATCCATGCATCCAGTATTGGTATAAATTTCCTTAGAAGCAAGTCACATAGGGGGAAGACTGCTTTGAGGATCCATACCTCCAGTGTTGCCACTAATTTCCATGACTAACTTATCACTCACCATCAAATGATACGATTTTTTCTCCTAACCGAAGTATTGTCTTCGTTGATTCCTGCCTGACCTTATTCAAGCAATCGTCGTGATTTACACCTCCTTCCTTTTCTTTTCATTTCTATGCCGTCTAACTTGCTCTCTGTTTTTTATATTATTTCCTGTACTCTTCCATGTATTTACACAAGTTCTTTATTAATATTTTATCAGCATTATTTTTTCCCATTTGCCTAAGTTAATTTCCATTTGGGTTGGATACTAATTACATTCACTTAGGAACTTATGTTTCTTTGTGTATCTGGTGTTGATTTCTGAGTGCTTTACTCCTGCTGTGATAAATTGGTGACTTACGAATCTTTTTCTACTTTCAATGACTGAAAACACCTGTAAAAATGCTTTGCTCCTTAATAAACATCATATTATCTTAGAGCTTTTACTAAGTCCCAGCCAGGAAATTAAGATCTGATTAAGGTTGAGTTTCCATTTCTACTCTTTGGAGATTTCAATGGTCGGCATCACCTCTGGGGAGACACTTTGTGCAACTCTCGAGGAAAGGCCTTGGAGTCCTTGTTCGCAAGAATGGATACAGTTTTACTGAAGAGAGACACTCCCACACATTTCCAAATTCAAACTGGGACATTCTCCAAGACTGACCTGTCAATTGGTTCACCTGATTCACAGTTGGTATTCCAGCCAATGAAATGCAGAGATGGTGACTTGAACATGTGTACTGGAATCTCTTTAGATCAACTGCAGTATTGCAAGGATCGGTGAATGATTTCCGGTGTGTTCAAGATGCTGTTAATCACTTCACATCATGAATTCACCTTGCAGCTGCAGCCTTCATTCCCTGTACCGGAGGTCATTTGTCATTTTTGCGGAAGAAGATACAGAAGATACATAAGACTGCCCCAGGAAGTGATGATATTCCATACCAAATGATATCTCACTTACCGGAGAACTCCCAGAGGTTCTTGTTGGACCTATTCAATAGGATCTATAGGGAGGACACAGTGTCATCCACTTGGAAAGAGGCTATAATCATTTCTGTCCCTAAACCTGGCAAGAATGCTTCCACACCAATTTCTCTCACCTGCTATATCTGCAAGTTGATGGAGAAAATGGTAAACTTCAGGTTGACATGGCTACTAGAATAGAAAAACCCAATATGGGTTTAAAAATTGAGATGGACCACAGATGCACATGAGGATGGAAACTGCTATGCAGAATTCCTTCGCACAGCGACGTCACATGTTAGCAGTCTTCTTTGACCTTGAAAAGGCTTACGACACTACTTGGAAGTATGACACACTCATGAAGCTGGATGACATTGGTTTAAGAGGAACATTACAGTTTAGAGTTTAGAGTCCGGTGGTCCAGTTTCTCTAACCTGGAAGATCAGCTGGAAGGGATCGCAAAGGGGAGGGTCTTAAGTGCGACCCTGTTTGCCTTTGCTATAAATGACATCGTAAAGGCTGTTCCAATTGCTGTCTCATGTAATCTGTATATTGATGACTTAACACTACACTGCTCGGGAGGAAGCTTACAGGATTTGCAAGGACACATACAGACTCCAATAAATCAGGTTGTACAGAGAGCAACATACTTCAAACTTTCTCCAAGCAAGACCATGACTGTGGAGAGGAAAGTTCTATCCTTCCCTCTATTTAGGAGCAAATCCACTGCATTTTGTCCAAGAGGTGAAGTATTTGGGTCTAATTTTTGACTCAAGGCTTACATGGGTGCCTCACATCAAACAGTTAAAGGTGAAAGCTACAAAAGCACTTAGTATTTGGTGGGTTCGTCCACACCTATCTTGGGGTGTAGATCCCACAACGCTTCTGTATCTTTAATGGGTGCTCATTCATAGTAAATTTGAATATGGATGTGAGGCTTATTCATCTGCAACTCCCACTGTTCTCCGGATGCTGGACTCGGTTCATAACGAAGCTGTAAGAATCTGTACAGGGGCTTCACTTGGAGTCCCTATATGCTAAGAGTGGAGAATTACCTCTTTCATTACACGGGGACTACATGAACCTGATTTACTACACAAGACTACAAAGGGTTCCGGGATCTCCTACATCCTACATCCCTTGAGGATAGCTGA
>NC_051397.1:22749918-22752418 GCF_015228065.2 Penaeus monodon
TTATATATAATTTTTAAAATATAATAATATTTTAAATATAATAGATCGTAATATAAAAATTTATTAATAATATTTATATATATATATATATATAATATATATATATATTATATATATGTATATTACATATTATATTTATATAAAATATATATATTAAAAAATTATATATATATATTTTTATTAAAAAATTATATATATATTTAAAATTTTATATTATTATAAATATAATTTTTTTTATATATAAATTTTTAAATATATATAATAAAATATATATTTTATTTAATATATATTTTCCCAAAACAAACACCACACACACCAAAACACACCACACATACACACAGACCACACACACCACACACATACACACGCAACCAAGACACACCACACACACATATAATATATATATATAAATAAAATATATTATATGTATGAATTTATATATGTTTTATATATAATATAGTTTATATATAAATATATTTTATAATATATTTATATTATTTTTATATATATAATATATATTATATATATATTAATTTTAAAATTATATATTATATATAATATATATATATATGTGTTGTGTTTGTGTGTGTGTGTTGGAGTGGTGTTTGGTGTGTTTGTGAATGTATGTTGTATGTATACAAAATTATACATAAAAAACTGGTAAAGCCATTTATTCAGAAAAAAGCTTCTGCCCTATTTTTTTCTTGTTTTAGCTCACAGCAATTATGCTCACCTCATTAAGGAAGTGGGTACGTACCTAAACTGATGGTATTTAGGGAAAAAACACAATAGACTCGCGTTTCGTGAATTTTTGGTCTCGGGAAACCTAGCAAAGTAACATTTGGAAATGAAAAAGGGAAATATTTTTAAAAATTTTTTATAACGAAGGAAACCCGGGTAGTATAAGAAAAGTAAATATATGTCAATATGATATGTAGTTTTGGTCCATGCACCCACACATCATATAAATTTATACTTATATACTCATCACGTCACGTCTAACAGCCCGGTCGTGTGTATCCTTTGTCAAATCGAGGGAATATCACTAGGAGCAAGACACAGAGAGATGACTCAAAAAAACCGCCCTCACAAAAAACGAAAATGAAGCCGATAGACACCCTATAACAGACGAGGAAGAACAAAAAAGAAAACGGGAAAACCCTAAAACAATGAACGGAAGGGGAAATGAAAAAAAAAAAAACTGACCGACAATAAAAAAAAACGGTACAGAGAGACTGTAGAAAACAAAATACCAGTAAAAAAAAAAAATAGATAAAAAAGACAGAAGAAAAAATTTTGGGGCGGAGGGGAAGGAGAAAGAAGAAAAATACTGTAACAGGCAAACGGGAGAAAAAACGAAAAAAAGACGGGGGTAAACCAAAAATTTCCCAACGGGGAAAAAACGGGAAGCAGATAGTAAAGAGAAAAGTGAAAAGGGGGAGAAAAAAACATATGAAAAAAAATAAAAGGGAAAGCAGAGAACAGAAAAAACTTAACACAGATGGGGGTTGGGAATAAAAAGGGACAAGGAAAAGGAGAGAAAAAAATCGAAAAAAAGTGAACACGTACATAAATGAATATAAAACAGAAAAACTTCTTTAAGGGCCCCTTTTCAGTAATAGCACTATCCTTTTTCGTTTTTCTTAAGAGTGGGGGATCTACATTCGTAAACCCTTTTTTTTGTTCTACCAAGAATGTCCTTTTATTTTATTGATTAATAGAATCGTATTTAAACTAATTCCCCTTAAGAAATGTAACTGCTATTTCTCTTTCTTCGTCTTCTTTTTGGACAATTACTACCACTACAACTATTATTACTACTACTGTTGCTATTTTTTCTGCTACTACTTCGACTAGCACTACTACTTCTACTTCTGCCATTGCTGCTGCTGCTGCGACTACTACTGCTGTTACTGCTGCAGTTTTTTTCTAATTCTACTATTACTGTAACTCTTGCTACTACTGCGGCCAATACTACTACTACTATTACTACTAATATTATTATTACTATTACTGTTACTACTACCGCCACTGCTACTACTACTGCTGCTACTGTTGCCACTCTACTAATAAAATTGCTACTACTCTTAATAATTCTACTTACAGTAATACTCCGCTAAAAATCTATCCCAAAAAATCCCAAATAAAAAATAATGATGGTGAGATTTTTTTTCTTACGACAATAGTAAAAAATGAAATAAAAGAAAGTACCATACTGAAAAGTCTTATAATATGACAAAAATAATAGCATCGGATAATCAACTGATAAGACATAGAAAGTAAACAAAAAAAACGCAAGAAAAATGCATTGTTCCCGTTGAAAAAATCACTACCCAAGACCTGGGAGCGGGATAAAAAGGGGAAGATTCTTTTCTAAATCTTTTCATGAATATGGTAATTGCGGCCGGAGGCTTGGCCTGTAATCACCCTATGCGGCCTTTTTAAAAGTCGGATGTCCCGCCGCCAATTTCTGTAGGTGTGAAAACGGAAATCCGAGGAA
>NC_051397.1:22767418-22772418 GCF_015228065.2 Penaeus monodon
TTGAAGTAGGCGGTAAAAAGCTCCAGTCAACCTTGGGCAGAATTAAAACAGCTTATGCCAGCACGTCGGGGCAAGAGAACGTCAGACAGGGACAAAACAAAATTAGAAAATCTACCAAAGACTATAAATAATAATAAGAAAGATGTAAATTCAATATACATAAAATGACACATTGATCTTAGGCCCCAGTGATAAAAGCAAAATGGAGCCTTGGTTTTGGGGAAAATTAAATACATGCAAAAACGAAACCAGAAGTAGAAGTGATATATTACAAGAATGAAAGAGATTAGTAGAAGACTTTTATTGACGACCAACAATGGACAGTAGCAAAAATTAAAATTATATTTCTTATCATAGAATAGGAATTAAAAGGGCTACAAGGCATGGGAAAAAAGACACCAGAAGATGGCATTAGCATAGATCTTATTACATTTTTCTTATAAGTAAAAGGAATACAAATGATCTAAAAATTACCAAACACTGAGCCCCCTGATGTTTCCCTACAAATTGCTCATGTTGCATTTCTTGCATACTAGATTCAAAGCAGCCTCGGGAACTGACAGGCCTTTAAGGCGGATTCTCCACAGTAGACCACATTCATGTGCTAACCTAAATAAAGGGAAATATTAATATTTAAAGCCTCTGCATATATCATTCGTCGATTGCAATAAGAAAATATACAGGCATACATAGCAACAGTATTAGAAGCTATAGAGGAATAGAGGTTTGTTGGAAGATATCTATGACATAATGACTATCAAGCGCCAAGGAGAAGCCGATAAATCCAGACTACATAAGGCGTTAGGTAGGGCAAATGCATATGCAGTGGAAATGAAGTGGAAATAGGACACATGAGTCCGGGTTGGAGTGCACTCGGCCGACACAGTAAATAGCGTGAAGTTCTCTGCCAATATGTCTAGAGAGAAAAAAAAATCAAGTAGGTTAACCCCGTTATGATGAATGGGTCACCAACATGTCTACGGCCAAATCACTTTTGAGGAAATTAGTAGCTCTTCAAAGAAAATGAAGAGGCTGGAAATTAACATATCTTTGTGTATGTGTGTATATATGTGTTAGTGTGTGTGTGTGTGTGTGTGTGTGTGTGTGTGTGTGTGTGTGTGTGTGTGTGTGTGCGTGTTTGTGTGTGTGTGTATGTGTGTGTATGTGTGGATAAATGTAAGTTAAAGTGTATATATATATATATATATATATATATATATATATATATATATATATATATATGTATATATATATAAGAGATTCAACAATGACACAAATCACAAATTATTTGGATCATGTTTCAGCTGATGTCTTGTCCTTTCGTTGCCATGGTAACACTGGCCCATACGTACGTGGGAGTGTAGAGATCAATCAGCATGTATCCGTCAAAGAGCTGAAAAGCTGTTCTCTGTTTGATCAGGACTTCGTGGGTAATTAACTTATTTCCAGAAGGATTTAGTAATTGTTCATACAAAAGCGTCTCAGCAGCAACAACAAGACCTGATTTTGAGACACAACCGACAAATGCTTTTGTATTTTTTAATATAGAAAATATATTTCACTGGACAACTGAACTCGAGGGTCTGCGGACATACGCTAACAAATATACGCGAGTGCGCACATATAAGCACAGACACACAAACAAATGCACAACACACACACACACACACACACACACACACACACACACACACACACACACACACACACACACACACACACACACACACACACACACACACACACACACAACACAAAAAAAAAAAAAAAAAAAAACAGAGACATATATTATAAATTCGCAAACACACACAAACAAGATACATTTGTTTTTTCAACAATAAATCCGCAAACACACACAAACAAGACACATTTGATTTTTCAACAATCTTCGCCAGTTTTCCTCTCAGTTTATGATCTAATCTATTTTCACCCATTCGCTCTTAAGAAGCTAATTTCATCAATGGCGATTTCCTTTCATATGAAAGCATTAAGCGCGCACTTCCGAGACGTTAATACAGCACGCGACACGAACCAAAGTTTCTTCCATCGCCGGCCCTTCGCTGCTTTCACCGAGCAGCGAGTGACGCAGCCGCAAGGGTGCTTGATTCCCTCCCAGCACCTCCATCCGACACTGGCTTTGTTTGCGTTCGAAGGAGCAAGTATGGAGCTACATGCTAATTGTCCAAGATCAAGGGCCAGCACTGCAAAGTTTATAAGCAATCACTAGTTATATTAGAGTGAATTATGATAACGTGTTCGTGTCTTAAATCGAAAGATAACCTTCTAAGCTTCCCAGTCTCGTTTCTTGTAAAACATAGGACTGCATCAACGGATTGAGACAATCGGCGTTCTAAATTTGGTCGCTTGCTTTTCTTTTTCTTTTTATTATAATTATTATTATTATTACAAATCAAGGTACGGTCATTCTGGAAATAAGGCCTACGTTTAGCAACGCACACTTTGGGAATTAATACATATATATATATATAATAATATTACTATATATATTCAATATTATATATTATATATATATATAATATATATATATATATATATATATATATAATATGCCATATATAGATATAGTATATTATTGATATGATTGATATATATAATATTTATATATATATGATATGATTATATATTGTACATAGTATATATAGTTATGTGTATATTTATGATATATATAGTATATTATGATATGATATATAGTATATGTGGTGTGTGTGTGTGTTGGTGTGTGTTGTGTGTGTGTGTGTGTGTGTGTTTGTGTGTGTGTGTGTGTGTGTGTGTGTGTGGTGTGTGTGTGTGTGTGTGTGTGTGTGTGTGTGTGTGTGTGTGTGTGTGTGAACTATATGAGTGATATGTATGCTTACATATTACTAATTATGATTGCGTAAAAACTATAAATCCTCTATGAGTAATACTTAATAAGGGTTGTCCCGCAATAGTTTAGTTAAGAAGAAATCGTTGTCTCCTTTTTTTCAAAAGGGAAATATATGGGGATGAAAATCGATACGGGAGAGAAGGAGACGTGAAGTAACAAACAAGGAGATACCGAGCTGCATGAGACAGTGGAAGAGAGAGAGAGAGAGAGAGAGAGAGAGAGAGAGAGAGAGAGAGAGAGAGAGAGAGAGAGAGAGAGAGAGAGAGAGAGAGAGAGAGAGAGAGAGGGAGGGAGAGAGAGAGATGTTATGTTTTTAATGTCTTAACTAGAAAGTCTCAAACAAGCACCGTTCCGTTCCGTGGGAGCAAAACACCCTGATTCCCCAACTCATTCATCGGGATTGTCGCCTAATACTAAAATCCCCCGAGAGAGAAAGTGCGTCTGAATCCCCCCATTTGCCCGAACGCGCGCTCATAATGCTCGCTCATTTTGCAAGTGACGCGTACTGGATCGGAGCGGAAGACCAGCGCGATCCACACAAAGCAAAACGAGGGCGGAGCAGAGAGGGAGGGATGGCTCCGTCGCAGCGCCAGGCAGCCACCTATGAAGAGTCGACAATGCCAACGACTGCTGGGATTGCATCTGCAAATCGCTCATCCTCCTCGCAGCTGGATTATCGATGTGCCGGAAGACTATCTCTGATGTGGACATTTGTCACTTAACGGCGAGCTATATCAGAGTATCCCGCCCCGCTTGCTGCTGTCCTGTGCGTCCGTGATAGAACGGGGCTGAGGGCTAACAACTGCCGTTTTTGCAGCTCGTTCTTTACGGTGATTATGATAACATGGGAAATAGTAACAGTTAGGGTAATACTTTAATACGGAATGCTAAGGGATATACAAATCTGAGAGGTATACAATAAAGTCGATATTGAATTTTGTCTGCATGGTGGAGGCTTCTTGATTACATGATATTGGTGCTTCAAAATAAGCCTGATAGTTTTATTCCGAAACGTTTCTACGCTGATTTTTTTTTTTTTTTTTCAAAAGGAATTGTTAAAGCTAATATCTGAGTTTTGCAACAAAGTGTAGTTCCTAATGCCATCATAGAAGTAATCTATCGAGTAATCATAAATTCCCATGTATTTGTGAAATGTTAACAGTTAAGGTGTTCCACACTTGAATCACAGAGAGACAGTCTTGCCCTAAGATCTTATGAGATAACAGTAAAGCTGGTCTCTCTGACCATCAAATACATCAAGTGCAAGAGCTTGAGGATAGCTACAATTATCCATGCTAGTCAATAATGTCTTCAGGAAAAAATGCGTTGGATTACGCAAGCTGTTGTCCCGTAATATCTGTTGTATTCATTCTACTGAGTACATGTATTTTACTGCAGTCATGATACACTTGTGTCTTTTCGGAAGTCGGGTCCATCCTCACTTGCTCATCTGGCGTAATAAATTCAGCAATCGTATCCTTACCCCGTTTTCGCTAATGATTTCTACAGAATTTAGAATGTAAGGGATATAGCATTCTACGTTAATTAAAAATGTTGCACAGTGGGTTTCGTGACAGAAGACAGGCTTGAAGTCTATTCGCTCAATCATCACTCTGAGAAGAGACCTTTTGCGTGTAACTAAGATGGGGCAGCAGTGGGGGCTGAATATTTTTTTAAAAGTCAAGGAGGGTTGCTTTGCAGAAAAGATAGGGAACCACTGGTCGAAAGAGAGCACAGAGCATATCTATTTGTATTAATAATTTTCCTGAATGTTTTTGTAGATGTTAACGCGATTAATTATTATGCATTCAAAGTTGTTCTTTTATTACATGTAAGAAAATTGTTTACATCTATAATGTCTATTATCAACGTATTATCCTCAGCAATAATGCTTATTACTGTGTCCTATTAGTGAATACTCGTAACACCTATCCTAACTTTCTATGAATGGAAGGAGAATGACTTGATGTAGCAAAAACATGATAGTGAACGCATAATTTCCATAAAAACGTCAGACGAAAGAGAGCATTGCAGTTGCCGTTGTGAAATACCGTCTTTAATACAGGATCTTCATTTAAGCTGCGCACTCAGCGATGGATGGAGATTAGGTTTT
>NC_051397.1:22777418-22782418 GCF_015228065.2 Penaeus monodon
AAATGTATAAATTTGAAATAGAATGCGATAAGTCTGTAGACTGCAGAAAGTACCTGTGGATTTGCCTTTGCGTGAGAACCTCTTAAGTCACAAATGTTTAATATTCCGATTATGTTCCTTGTTTTTCCTTTGCTCGTTAGGCGTAAGAGGACGCTTCTTTGTACTCTACCGGCTGATGAGACTCGACTTCATTCCATATATTTGATACACACACACAAACACACACACATACACACACACACACACACACACACAATAAAAGAATAATAGTATAGGAAAAAGAAAGAAAAAGAAAAAGAAAAATAATAACAAAAGACAAAGCCCTAGTACACGAGCTATCTGCAGCCTTAAATAGACTGAAGCCAACACATATGCACACATGTCCTCCCGCAGAGAAATCACACAGACAAAGGCTGCGTCGCCCGTCACGGTAGAGAGGACAGATTACGAGAGCGCCATGAGCGACATGTGGACTGAGCCCCATTAATGCCGCATAATTGATGTCTAGTTCAGCTGCCAAGGGAATCTGGAGGGTTGCGCCTGTTTCATGGCCAGAGAGGGCGCCTTCGTCTTCCTTCTTTTAGAGTTTTTGAAAGATTGCTTTATCGCAGATCGGAGGTCACCTTTACCGTATAAGATTAAGATATAAAAAACAGGATATGCATGTAGATTCGACTACCTTTATTATTCGCATTGTGAGAAAATCAGGAAAAATGATTGAATCATAAGTTTATGAACAGACAAACAGATACACAGAGGCAGGCAGGGAGCAGTTAAACACAGACCCAAAGTAATATGATAGTAACAAAAACGATTTTTACAGTGTCTTGTTATCGAGTTCTCATGACAGCTTAACACGGATCTGAATCTGAATACTAAAATAACAGTTTTGTTTGATTTTATATTCTCTTCATCAGTGCGCTGGGTGAATGTTATAGGGTTAATAATGAACATCATAATACCCATACAAACAAAAAAAGTAATATTCGTATTTTTTTTATTATATTCATTTGTTTTGTCCAAAGCTGTATTGCGTTGGTTAACGTAAAAAAGGGATCTCCTTTCCGCAATAACACGTTGCATGAAATATTTCAGAGATCGTTATCCTCGGCTACAGAAGAATTAATCTCTTTCTTCGGCCGCTCAAAGTAAAAACTAAATTTTACAGATATTCCGTTATTTCAAAAGCAGCATATATATATATATATATATATATATATATATATATATATATATATATATATATATATATATATATATATATATATGCGTGCACGCGTGTGTGTATGTGTGTGAATATATATGTATGTACACACACACACACACACACACACACACACACACACGCGCGCGCGCGCATATGCACACGCACACTCACACGCACACGCGCACACACACACACGCACACGCGCACACACACACACACACACACAACACACACACACACACACACACACACACACACACACACGCACGCACGCACACACGCACGCATGCACGCACGCACGCACGCACACACACACAAACACACAAACACAAACACACACACACACACGCATGCACGCGCGAGCGCGCATATATATATATATATATATATATATATATATATATATATATATATATATATATACATAGAGAAAGAGAGAGAGAGAGAGAGAGAGAGAGAGAGAGAGAGAGAGAGAGAGAGAGAGAGAGAGAGAGAGAGAGAGAGAGAGAGAGAGATACACACTTTGTAAACAAGTAACACACGCTGACACTCGCGAGTCAACAACACTACACTCACACATCACAAACAAGCACCAAATCGTTCCCCTCCCTCGCAATCGTGCGACACCCCAACACATACTACAATGAATCAAATAAATATTCCAGACATACCATCCTACTTCTGCTTCTCCTTTGTGGTGATACCGGTGCTAATCTTAACGTTGGCCCTTACCGTCCCAAGTACCCGTGCATGATTTGCTCAATGGCCGTCAAATAGGACCAGAGGCCATCCAGTGCGAAAGATCCGAGCATGCCGGTTGGTACCTTGTAAGGTGCGTTGGTTTCTTCACACAGTTATATGCTAGATCATCTTCTCCCATCACACTATCCAGTTCCTTCAACCCAGTCCATTCGCATGACATAGAACTCCGCTCACTGGTCTTCCACACCCACCAGGCTCCCATTAATTCATACACCAAACTTCCATCCATAACATTGAGCTCCACATCCCAAAGCTCTAGGCCTCTCTTTGACTCCTGGATACCACTCATTTCACACTCCTTATCTCCCAACTTCCTTATTCTACTCCCGCCTCCCCTCCCTTCCTCTTTTCCTTTCTTCACTCTCATTCCCACCAATACAACCCCTCCTCCTCTACTCTTCCTTCCTCCTCCCTCTCCTCCTCTTCTCCCTTTCCCTCTCCCACCTCCTTGATAACCAACCACCCTCCATCTGTTAAATATCAATTTCAGAAGCATTACAAATAAAATAACCCATCTCTACCAAATCATCCAATTATCTCAACCTGACATTATAATAGACACCGACACAAAGCTGACCCTCGGACACTGACTCTGCCGAACTTTTCCCCCCGCCCTTTACCATGACTGTTATACATAAAGACCATTCGACCGACGTTGGCAGAGGTGGTGGTGTCCTCATCACCATTAAACAAGGTCTTCTCACAAGACCAAACCTTAACACAGGCTGCGAAATCGCCCTGGTCCAACACCAATTCTCTAACTGTAAGACATTCCTTCTCGCTGCTTGCTACAGAACGCCCTCTACTAACACAGAATACCTACAAAACCTTCAGATATCCCTATCACGTATAAACGCAGACAAACATGGATCGCGGGTCCTTCAACCCTTTCAACATAGACTGGACTGTTCTGTCTCCCCAAGACCCCATGCACATAGACCTTGCGGCACCCATTATTCCACACGAATTAAACACCCTTTTTCATTGGCATCATAAATAATTATTCACTCTTACAAGGAGTACTCACTTCAATGCGAATACAAAACAAAACACATCCAAATGGCGCAGGTAACCCTCACACCACCTCACACATTCTAGACATATTCCTCACAGACAATGTTTTCAAGCACCAAAGTTATCCCAGGAATTAGTGACCATGACATTGTTCTTATAGATGCAGACCTCAGACCACCTAGAGACAGAGGCACAGACTTATTTTCCTCTTTTCCAGAGCTGACACATGTGCAGTCACACAGGACACCACCAACTACAGCCCGAACTATTTCGATACAGATCCCCCAGACAAGACCCTTCACTTCTAAGTGGGATAGCATTCCATCACTATTCTTACATACATGGAAAAAGACATACCACAGAAAACACCTTCAAGGAGGCATACACTTCCTGGTTCTCCAGGGACCTACGCAGACAAATGACTCTACAAACGCGCGCAAACATACAACACTCCAGAAAATTAGACAGCATTCATATCCTTGAAAAAAAACAACAACAACATATTACCACCTACTTTGCTAGCAATATCAGAAACAACCCTGGTGACTTCTTCACATCGCCCAGATAAGACACCACGGCAGTCACAGCCTTGAAAGACTGCACCAACATTCTTGTGACCGGTCCAGAACACAAAACATGCTTACTCAACACACTTGCCAATACACCCGACATACCAGATAGCCCTTACCCTCCAATCCCACTGCTTCACATCTCGACCAACGGAATCCTGAAACTACTGATAACACTAGATACTAACAAAGCCACTGGACCAGACCAAATCCCTGCCCTAATCCTGGAGTCCTGATAAAGTCCCTCACAGAAGACAAACACTTAAATTACGGTATTTTGGAATCACATAACCAATTCTTCACGGGATCACTACCTTTTTGACGTGTAGGACCCAATGTGTCCTGCTAGATGGTGCATCTTCTGGCTCCCTTGCTTTTCCTTCTATACACCAACGACTTTTCACTAACGGCACCTAACTCTCCCGTTAAACTTTTTGCTGACGACAGTCTTTCATTTCGACCATTCAGTACTGAAGACGACTGCAGGCTCCTTCAACAAGACAAAGACGTCCTTGAACAGTGGGAAAGGTCATGACAAATGACCTTTAGACTAGACAAAGGCGAGGTACTGCGTTTCACCAAATCCCATACACCTATACAATACACCTACAGTCACAACATCCTACAAATACTTTGAAGTACACCTCAACAACCTCACGTTGAACACTCGCATTGACTTCATCATGAACATAACAAACATAATACTGGGGTTTCTGAGGAGAAACCTATATAACTGTACACCAGATATTAAACATAGCTTACAACACACTTGTACGCTCAACACTTGAGTATAGGACCCCTACACCAAGTACAACACGTAGAAGCTCGAACAGTTAGGGCTGCCATATTTGTTACACACAGTTACACCTGGTACAATAATAATAATAATAATAATAATAAAATCAATATGGACCTGTTCGAGATAAGAAGACCAGCACGTGTATAAGATCACAAACAACATCGTGTTAGTTAGTGTCCTAACTAACACGAAAACCTATAAGTAGCACATACACATAGCACACGAAACTCACACAACAGTAAGTTTCTTACATACCACACCAAAATTGACTCTTACAATAATTCTTTATTTCCACTTAACATACGCGGCTGGAAGAGGATACTTCAACACATCATTATATCATGTACACTCAAAACTTTCACTGAAAGACATGAACATGACATTACAAGCATCAACATGACATTACAAGCATCTTCACAAACCCTAACTCTATCCTTATCTTTTCCACCGCCCACAGCAAGCAACCACAAATGTGTGATATGCGCTTACCAGAGCCCTGCGCATTATCTTTGAGATTTATATATATATATATATATATATATATATATATATATATATATATATATATATATTGTGTGTGTGTGTGTGTGTGTGTGTGTGTGTGTGTGTGTGTGTGTGTGTGTGTGTGTGTGTGTGTGTGTAACCACAG
>NC_051397.1:22789918-22791275 GCF_015228065.2 Penaeus monodon
TTGACCCTGCACGCGCACGGCCTGTTGCCTGTTGGAGAGAAAGTCAGCCAGCCAGGGGATGAGGCACTCCCTGATGCCCGTGGAAGCTGCTGCTTTTGAGATGACCGTAGTGTGGTCCACCAGGTCGAAAGCTTTCTTGAAATCTATGAAGATGCTGGTGACGGAGGATTTGCGCTTGTCGAGGTGGGCGTGGACGAAGTCGAGGAAAAGCTGACGAGGCTGTGTGTTAGTGGAGGAGGATCGCATGTTGCCGAACTGCTGAGTGTCAACGCTGGGCGCGAGGTCCTGGTAAGTCCAGTCGGCGACAAAACTTTCACACATCAGGCTGGGCAATGGAGTTATGGCGATGGGTCGTAGTTCGCCGAATGAGGCGGGGCTTGGGGTTTTCCTGATGGCGGTGACAAATGCAGTCTTCCATTGTGATGGGCACTTAGACTGTTGCAATGAGGCGTTTATAATGGAAGTAAGAGGAGTGGCAAGTGGCTCTCTTGACGCGGATTTTTCCCAGCTTCAGAAGCACCTGGGAATGACTGACTGTGGGAGCAAGTGGCGGGTGGTGTCCATGGGGTGTAGTTGCTGACAAATTGAGGCGAAGTGGTCATTGAGAGCCTCTGCTACTTCACTGGGGCTAAGGTTGCTGGTGCATGCAAACGTGCACGGCCGCTTTGCAAGGCCGCACAGCTCCCGAAATTTTCCGTACCATTGGCTGGGCTGCAGGTGTTGTAGTTTGTTGTGGTAGAAGGTTTTCTTGGCTGTTTTTATTTCCCTGATGACTGTGTTACTGAGTAATTTGTAGGCGGTGATGTTGTGCGAGTGGAAGGCTTGATTTCTCTGTTGAATGAGGTGTTTGATGCGGCCCGTGATCCAAGGCAGATCCGATGGGTGTGTACTGAGTGACTTTTCAGGAAAGAAGTGGTGAAAAGCCGTAGTGACGGTCGACAGATAGTAGTGCCACTTGTCCTGCACATCAACAGCGGTAAGAACGTCATTCTACGGGTGTTGAGTAATCCACTGCCCAAACTGTATGATAGAGGACTGTGTGAGTGGCCTGTATTTCCTGGTCTTGGTCTGCTTTGGCTGAGAGACGGTGGGCGAAGGCAGCCATAACACTGATACGTGTCTGCTGCAACCGACAGGAGAATATGGTAAAGGAGACTGGTACCAGTCATATGAATCTGTAAGGATCAAATTCATGGTTCTTTGTTCATAACGTGGGAAAGTTTACTACTTGTGACAGATGGAGCTCATTTTGCAGGTCGAAGGTGTCTATTTCATTAAAATCACCACATATTATCATCTTCATGACGGTATCGCCACGCAAAGGTGTGGGTGGGTCATGTGCATGTTTGGGGGGCCT
>NC_051397.1:22796375-22803875 GCF_015228065.2 Penaeus monodon
TGAAGACCCGCAGCATTCTTGGGTCTGAAACGCGTAAATCCAGCTTTTGTAAAACCTTGCTTTTAACCCTTTTAACTTTATCTTCATGATTGGCCTAAAACCTAATCTCCATCCATCGCTGAGTGCGCAGCTTAAATGAAGATCCTGTATTAAAGACGGTATTTCACAACGGCAACTGCAATGCTCTCTTTCGTCTGACGTTTTTATGGAAATTATGGGTTCACTATCATGTTTTTGCTACATCAAGTCATTCTCCTTCCATTCATAGAAAGTTAGGATTGGTGTTACGAGTATTCACTAATAGGACACAGTAATAAGCTTTATTGCTGAAGATAATACGTTGATAATAGACATTATAGATGTAAACAATTTTCTTACATGTAATAAAAGAACAACTTTGACTGCATAATAATAATCGCGTTAACATCTACAAAAACATTCAGGAAAATTATTAATACAAATAGATATGCTCTGTGCTCTCTTTCGACCAGTGGTTCCCTATCTTTTCTGCAAAGCAACCCTCCTTGACTTTTAAAAAAAATATTCAGCCCCCACTGCTGCCCCATCTTAGTTACACGCAAAAGGTCTCTTCTCAGAGTGATGATTGAGCGAATAGACTTCAAGCCTGTCTTCTGTCACGAAACCCATTGTGCAACATTTTTAATTAACGTAGAATGCTATATCCCTTACATTCTAAATTCTGTAGAAATCATTAGCGAAAACGGGGTAAGGATACGATTGCTGAATTTATTACGCCAGATGAGCAAGTGAGGATGGACCCGACTTCCGAAAAGACACAAGTGTATCATGACTGCAGTAAAATACATGTACTCAGTAGAATGAATACAACAGATATTACGGGACAACAGCTTGCGTAATCCAACGCATTTTTTCCTGAAGACATTATTGACTAGCATGGATAATTGTAGCTATCCTCAAGCTCTTGCACTTGATGTATTTGATGGTCAGAGAGACCAGCTTTACTGTTATCACATAAGATCTTAGGGCAAGACTGTCTCTCTGTGATTCAAGTGTGGAACACCTTAACTGTTAACATTTCACAAATACATGGGAATTTATGATTACTCGATAGATTACTTCTATGATGGCATTAGGAACTACACTTTGTTGCAAAACTCAGATATTAGCTTTAACAATTCCTTTAGAAAAAAAAATCAGCGTAGAAACGTTTCGGAATAAAATTATCAGGCTTATTTTGAAGCACCAATATCATGTAATCAAGAAGCCTCCACCATGCAGACAAAATTCAATATCGACTTTATTGTATACCTCTCAGATTTGTATATCCCTTAGCATTCCGAATTAAAGTATTACCCTAACTGTTACTATTTCCCATGTTATCATAATCACCGTAAAGAACGAGCTGCAAAAACGGCAGTTGTTAGCCCTCAGCCCCGTTCTATCACGGACGCACAGGACAGCAGCAAGCGGGGCGGGATACTCTGATATAACTCGCCGTTAAGTGACAAATGTCCAGATCAGAGATAGTCTTCCGGCACATCGATAATCCAGCTGCGAGGAGGATGAGCGATTTGCAGATGCAATCCCAGCAGTCGTTGGCATTGTCGACTCTTCATAGGTGGCTGCCTGGCGCTGCGACGGAGCCATCCCTCCCTCTCTGCTCCGCCCTCGTTTTGCTTTGTGTGGATCGCGCTGGTCTTCCGCTCCGATGTCCGCCCAGTACGCGTCACTTGCAAAATGAGCGAGCATTATGAGCGCGCGTTCGGGCAAATGGGGGGATTCAGACGCACTTTCTCTCTCGGGGGATTTTAGTATTAGGCGACAATCCCGATGAATGAGTTGGGGAATCAGGGTGTTTTGCTCCCCGGACGGAACGGTGCTTGTTGACTTTCTAGTTAAGACATTAAAACTACATCTCTCTCTCTCTCTCCTTCCCTCTCTCTCTCTCTCTCTTCTCTCTCTCTCTCCTCCTCTCTCTCTCTCTCTCTCTCTCTCTCTCTCGTTCTCTCTCTCTCTCTCTCTCTCTCTTCTTCTCTCTCTCTCTCTCTCTTCCACTGTCTCATGCAGCTCGGTATCTCCTTGTTTGTTACTTCACGTCTCCTCTCCGGTATCGATTTTCATCCCCATATATTTCCCTTTTGAAAAAAAGGAGACAACGATTTCTTCTTAACTAAACTATTGCGGGACAACCCTTATTAAGTATTACTCATAGAGGATTTATAGTTTTTACGCAATCGTAATTAGTAATATGTAAGCATACATATCACTCAATAGTCACACACACACACACACACACACACACACACACACACACACACACACACAACACACACCACAACACACACAAAACACACAAACACACACACAACGCACACACACACACACACAACACACGACACGCACACACAACACACACACACACACACACACACACACAACACACACATATATATATATATATATATATTATATATATATATATATATATCATTATATATATATATATGGTGGAATATATATATATATATATATATATATATATATACATATACATATATATATATATATGTATATATATATATATATTAATTCCCAAAGTGTGCGTTGCTAAACGTAGGCCTTATTTCCAGAATGACCGTACCTTGATTTGTAATAATAATATTGATTATAATAAAAAGAAAAAGAAAAGCAAGCGACCAAATTTAGAACGCCGATTGTCTCAATCCGTTGATGCAGTCTTATGTTTTACAAGAAACGAGACTGGGAAGCTTAGAAGGTTATCTTTCGATTTAAGACACGAACACGTTATCATAACTCACTCTAATATAACTAGTGATTGCTTATAAACTATGCAGTGCTGGCCCTTGATCTTGGACAATTAGCATGTAGCTCCATACTTGCTCATTCGAACGCAAACAAAGCCAGTGTCGGATGGAGGTGCTGGGAGGGAGTCAAGCACCCTTGCGGCTGCGTCACTCGCTGCTCGGTGAACGTAGCGAAGGGCCGGCGATGGAGGAACTTTGGTTCGCGTCGCGTGCTGTATTAACGTCTCGGAAGTGCGCGCTTAATGCTTTCATATGAAAGGAAATCGCCATTGATGAAATTAGCTTCTTAAGAGCGAATGGGTGAAAATAGATTAGATGATAAAATGAGAGGAAAACTGGCGAAGATTGTTGAAAAATCAAATGTGTCTTGTTTGTGTGTGTTTGCGGATTTATATGTCTCTTTTTTTTTGTGGATGTGTGTGTGTGTGTGTGTGTGTGTGTGTGTGTGTGTGTGTGTGTGTGTGTGGTTGTGTATGTGTGTGTGTGTGTGTGTGTGTGTGTGTGTGTGTGTGTGTGTGTGTGTGTGTGTTGTGCATTTGTTTGTGTGTGTGTGCTTATATGTGCGCACTCGCGTATATTTGTTAGTGTATGTCCGCGGACTCTCGAGTTCAGTTGTCCAGTGAAATATATTTTCTATATTAAAAAATACAAAAGCATTTGTCGGTTGTGTCTCAAAATCAGGTCTTGTTGTTGCTGCTGAGACGCTTTTGTATGAACAATTACTAAATCCTTCTGGAAATAAGTTAATTACCCATGAAGTCCTGATCAAACAGAGAACAGCTTTTCAGCTCTTTGACGGATACATGCTGATTGATCTCTACACTCCCACGTACGTATGGGCCAGTGTTACCATGGCAACGAAAGGACAAGACATCAGCTGAAACATGATTCAAATAATTTGTGATTTGTGTCATTGTTGAATCTCTTATATATATATAATATATATATATATATATATATGTATATATATACATATATATATATGTATAAATATATATATATATATATATATATATATATATATATACTTTAACTTACATTTATCCACACATACACACACACATACACACACACACAAGCACGCACGCACACACACACACACACACACACACACACACATACACACACACACACATACACACACACACACTAACACATATACACACACATACACAAAGATATGTTAATTTCCAGCCTCTTCATTTTCTTTGAAGAGCTACTAATTTCCTCAAAAGTGATTTGGCCGTAGACATGTTGCTGACCCATTCATCATAGCGGGGTTAACCCACTTGATTTTTTTTTTTCTCTCTAGACATATTGGCAGAGAACTTCACGCTATTTACTGTGTCGGCCGAGTGCACTCCAACCCGGACTCATGTGTCCTATTTCCACTTCAGAGTCGCCCTGAGTGCATATGCATTCGCCCTACCTAACGCCTTATGTAGTCTGGATTGTATCGGCTTCTCCTTGGCGCTTGATAGTCATTATGTCATAGATATCTTCCAACAAACCTCTATTCCTCTATAGCTTCTAATACTGTTGCTATGTATGCCTGTATATTTTCTTATTGCAATCGACGAATGATATATGCAGAGGCTTTAAATATTAATATTTCCCTTTATTTAGGTTAGTACAGGAATGTGGTCTACTGTGGAGAATCCGCCTTAAAGGCCTGTCAGTTCCCGAGGCTGCTTTGAATCTAGTATGCAAGAAATGCAACATGAGCAATTTGTAGGGAAACATCAGGGGGCTCAGGGGTTGTAATTTTTTTAGATCATGTGTATTCCTTTTACTTATAAGAAAAATGTTATAAGATCTATCCTAATGCCATCTTCTGGTGTCTTTTTTCTCATGCCTTGTAGCCCTTTTAATTCCTATTTTATGATAAGAAATATAATTTTAATCTTTGTTACTGTCCATTGTTAGTCGTCAGAAGTGTAGAAATCCCAATAAATGTCTTCTACTAATCTCTTTCATTCTTGTAATATATCACTTCTACTTCTGGTTTCGGTTTTGCATGTATTTAATTTTCCCCAAAACCAAGCCTCCATTTTGCTTTTATCACTGGGGCCTAAGATCTATGTGTTATTTTATGTATATTGAATTTACATCTTTCTTATTATTATTTATAGTCTTTGGTAGATTTGCTAATTTTGTTTTGTCCCTGTCTGACGTTTTCTTGCCCCTACGTGCTGGCATAAGCTGTTTTAATTCAGCCCAAGGTTGACTGGAGCTTTTTACCGCCTACTTCAAGTGCAGCTTCCTTTATTATATCAGTGAGTTGATTTGTGATCTCGGTCAAAGTCGTGATCTTCCTCGTCGAAAACTGAGAATCTTTTGCGGATGTCACCCTTGACTTCCAGTTAGTTAGGTTGGAAGACTTTCATAGGAGTTAATTGTTTCTCCTTCTAATTTCACTTTGAATCATCGCTACAAGCATTTATTCTATTAATAATTCCTACGGTATCATAGATGTATACAAACACACATATACACTCACTACACACACACACATGCTTAGAAAACATTTTCAGACCCAATATAGATGGTTCTAGACCTTCCTTATCCCTATTCTGGCCATCCTAATTGTATAATGAACCCCAGAATATATTTATATATATTACATATATATAACACACACACACACACACACACACACACACACACACACACCCACATATATATATATATATATATATATATATATATATATATATATTTATATTTTTGTGTGTGTGTGTGTGTGTGTGTGTGTGTGTTGTGTGTGTGTGTGTGTGTGTGTGTGTATACATATACATACACACACACAAACACACAAACACACACAAACGCACACACACGAACATATATATATATATATATATATATATATATATATATATATATATATATATACATATATATGTATATATATGTATATATATATATATATATATATCGTAATACGACTTGGTTTGAAGTCTATCGTTTTGAGTAACACTGATTATCATCTTAATAATATATTTAAATAAGTGAACAAAATTAATCCTCACTGATTTAGGTGTATACTGATATATAAACAGTCAGCAAGATTAGAAAACAACGTTCTTTTAAGATGCAAAAACTACATACCTTCTATTGTTTCATCCAACAGAAGAGATAAGAAATCGTCCTATATGCACAAATCGCCTTCGTATCTTATAATGTTGTTTGTGTTTCATTCGTCTGTTCACACGTCACGCTATTTCATGCCTGGTCTGTATTCAGCCAGAATAGCGGCTCTTCGAGCAGCTGAACTTTGCTAGCCCTTGGCTGAAGGACAACCGTTATTTCTCGCTCGGCCTTGGCGATCCCCATTTCTGGCTTTATTACTAGTTGAGAGAAATGTGCACTTATGCATGGATATATATTGATATGTATGTATATTCATGTGCATACATGTATATTTTGGTGTGTAAAACGTCAGAACATTCCAGTTGTTTTTTTACCAAGCGGACGAAGCGGCTGTGAGTATATACCTTTCAATGAACTTATTTTCCACGTGACTGCGGACTTTAAGTCTCTTCATTTGGATGTAAAATGGGTATTCTTATGCTTGGAATCATATTCCATGTGATTTCGGACCTGAAGTTAATTCATGTTGGTGTAAATGGGGTGATAATTGACAGAATGACACACGCGCGCACGGATATCACATGGCGAATCTATGAGAATCTTATTTTAACGCTGTTATAATCATTATTGCTATTCTTATTATGTGTAATCATTATCACTATTATTATCACTATTATTGTTTCTATCATTGTTTTGCTGTTATAATCATCATCATCATCATAACATCTTCACCTTCATCATCACTATTATTGTCATTACTTTGTTTCTATCATTGTTTGTTTTATAATCATCATCATCATCATCACTATTATTGTTATTCTATTGTTTCTATAGTGTTGTTTTTAATCATCATCATTATCACTATTACTGTCATTATTTTTGTTTTCTGTCATTGTTTTATTGTTATAATCATTATCATCATCCTCATCATTATCATCATCGTTATTATTGTTATTATTATTGTTTCTGTCATTGTTTCGTCGTTATAATCATCATCATCATCATTGCTATTATTTTCGTTGATGCTGCTGCTGTTATTGCTATCATTATTATTATCTTGATCCTCATTATTATCATTCCTCTTCGAGAAAGTACACTGCACTGAAGTACTTAGACCGCCAGTTTAAGCACATACATTATTTGTTAGATATCCGATATGTGAGGTTAATATTCTACTTAAAAAGGAAGGGCAAAGAAAAGAGAGAAGAAAGGGGAGAGGGAAAAGGGAAGGAGAATTAATGAGAAAAGGGAGATGGGAAAGGGCAAACGGTGGGCAAAGAGGAAAAGGTGAGAGGGGCTCCAGGGAAAGGGGAGAGGGAGGGACGAGGAAAGAAGGGTATGAAGAGAGGAGGGTGTTTAAGGAAGAAGAGGAAGAGAGGGAGGGCAGATTCCTATTATAATTAGGCTTAGAGTGGAGGGATCGAATTTAAGGAAGGTCTGGGGGCGAGAGGAAAAGGGAATGAAACGTACGATGGAGGAAGTAAAGGCGGGAGGGAGGAGTACCGCTTTGTTATTTTGTTCCACGGATCCCGCATGTTTTTAATTAATTGTAGAAATGCATGTACATCCATCAGTTTTCAAATAATCACAGTAGATTAAA
>NC_051397.1:22831375-22853875 GCF_015228065.2 Penaeus monodon
TAATGATAAAATTGTTATAATTTTATATATTATATTTTTTTTTTTATTACTATTATATTATTACTATAATTAATTTTTATTATTATTACCACACCCACACAAAAACCCCCACACAACACACCACAACACACACACACCACACACACCACCCAAAACACCACACACACACACACATATTGGGTTGGGTGCATCAACTCAGGGTGATATGAAGCGATGTGTGGTAGCCTAGATGTGTTATGCTTTGCATGCCAAATTTGCTTACAGTTGCCACCCACTGGCTAGCCTATCGAAAAGGGGAGCAGCTCTGCATAAGCTTCCCCTGCCGGTTCATAGCCTCTCCGTCATCGAGACTTCTGCAGTGCTTCCTCGTGGCCACCCATGGAAACGGGGGACTTTTTCAATCCCAGGGTAAACAGTGGGGATCTCGGAGCACGAGGCCCTAGAGTTATGGATTTATGATCCACTGGCATGTGACACACCCTGGCTCCATATCTCCCTCCTGCCCCTCAGCTCCCCCCCCGGGTCAATGGGTGGGTTGCCTTACCAGTCCTCCTCCCCCAGATAAAAACCGTTGGTAACTTCTTTTATAATAGGTTTTTAAGGGAGGAGGTTTACTGACCCTCTTACCCAGCAAGTGGGACGGGCTGGGGTCCTGTTGGAAGGGTGACTGCTGGTGCACTGGTTGGGAATGAGAGTTACTCGTCCCACCTGCACTCTGGTAGCCACCAACCCAGTGTATGGAAAAGCCCACGGGAATCTTAAGGCGGACACTGGGCCCCCCAGCCTCCACCCCACTTCATATAAGGGGGCATCCACCTAGAGTGACAGCCCAAGGCATAACCTCAGTCGAGTTGTCAAGGTAGGAGCCTGGAACATCCCGTGTTTGAGGCAGGATGAGGGAGTTACCCCTGCTATCAAGGGAAATGAAGTTGCTGGGGTTGATGTGGTTGCCCACTCAATGGTGAGAAGTCCTGGCAGCAGCACGATCATTATGGGCCCAAACTAAGGTCATTAGCGGCGAATATCTTGTTAGACTGAAATGCTGAAATATTTTTAAAAATGTAAAAAATTTGTCAATAAATATCTTATAAATAACAATCAATATCATATTAAAAATCAAAGCATAAGTATTATGCTCTAAATGTATAAAATTTTTGCTCAAACATTATGCATAATTAATTTTATTGAAAATATTAGTCTACCTAAGAAAACTAATAGGACCTTCTATTCCCAATCCTCCCCCAATACATTTTTCAGTGTATATGGAAGAGATAAGTACAAAACATCTTTGGTCTGAGAATGTTGCACATCTCTCCAAATACATTTTCAACCGTTTTAAAGTCACTTTGCAAACCCTCGCAGAGTACTTCACTTTTAGCCATCATCAGTCTATGAGTCAGACTTGTGTACCTGATTTTAGTTTTTTTAATAGAACTTGTCAGTTGGGATGGATGCTGGTCACCCAACTATGTAGGTCATCTCTAATCTCTCCTTTGTTTCTAGAAATATGCCTCCATTTATCACGAAGACAACTCCTGATGCTAGATTTCAAGTCGTGTGTGAGAGAAAAAACAAACATCATTCCAGTCAGCTCACTCATTCCCAATGATACCAACATGCACTGGCACGCAACACAGTTATCATTTTATGTGCTGACACAGTGCAAACCATTCTTGAACCTCCCCTACCACTGGATGTAATGAGTTTAAGCTCTTGATTGCTTGCAAGGCACTACAAGAGTCACAATTATTACAATAAAATGGTTCGTAAGATCTCTAGTCATCTTGACTGCTGTAACAAAGGCATGTTTAAATCTGCAGTGAACATGAGGCTGCTAAGAAAGATTGTCAAATGCAGTTTCCTTCCACTCACTGCTGCAAAGCCCACATTTAGATCAGCCCTCGAAAAATTTGTATATATTGCATTTGAAGGTACTTGAAGTGTGGGTGAAGAAGTATCTTTCTGAATTCTGCTGCAGATTTCTTCACTTTCCAATCCCAACCAAATCCAGCTCGAAATTCATTGTCCATGGGGGAATTTGGGGAGTTCTAATAGCCAGAACCTTTGTGAGATTAAATTAAAATCTTCCACAAGATTCTTCACTTTATTTGGATCAGCTATCCTCAAGGGGTTAGGATTAGGAGATCCGGAACCTTTTGTAGTCTTGTGTAGTAAATCAGGTCATGTAGTCCCCGTGTAATGAAAGAGGTAATTCTCCACTCTTAGCATATAGGGATCCAAGTGAAGCCCCTGTACAGATTCTTACAGCTTCGTTATGAACCGAGTCCAACATCCGGAAACAGTGGGAGTTTCAGATGAATAAGCCTCACATCCATATTCAAATTTTCTATGGGTGAGCACCCATTAAAAATACGAAGCGTTGTGGGATCTACACCCCAAGATAGGTTGGGACGAAAACCCCCAAAATACTAATGGTTTTGTAGCTTTCACCTTTAACTGTTTGATGTGAGGGACCCATGTAAGCCTTGAGTCAAAAATTAGACCCCAAAAACTTCACCTCTTTGGACAAAATGCAGTGGATTTGCTCCTAAATAGAGGGAAGGATAGAACTTTTCCCCTCCACAGTCATGGTCTTGCTTGAGAAAGTTTGAACTCATGATATGTTGCTCCTGTACAAACCCGATTTATGGAGTCTGTATGTGTCCTTGCAAATCCTGTAAGCTTCCTCCCAGCAGTGTAGTGTTAGTCATCAATATACGATTACATGAGACAGCAAAGGAACAGCCTTTTCGATGTCATTTATAGCAAAGGCAAACAGGGTCGCACTTAAGACCCTCCCCTTTGCGATCCTTCCCGCTGATCTTCCAGGTTAGAGAAACTGGACCACCGGACTCTAAAATCTAAACTGTAATGCTCCCCTTAAACCAATGTCATTCAGCTTCATGAGTGTGTCATGCTTCTAAGTAGTGTCGTAAGCCTTTTCAAGGTCAAAGAAGACTGCTAACACGTGACGTCGCTGTGCGAAGGAATTCTGCATAGCAGTTTCCATCCTCATGTGCATCTGTGGTCCCTCTCAATTTTTAAACCCTATTGATAGTTTTTCATTTTAGTAGCCATGTCAACCCGAAGTTTTCCATTTTCTCCATCAAATTGCAGATATAGCAGGTGAGAGAAATTGGTGTGGAAGCATTCTTGCCAGGTTTAGGGACAGAAATGATTATAGCCTCTTTCCAAGTGGATGACACTGTGTCCTCCCTATAGATCCTATTGAAAAGGTCCAAAGAACCTCTGGGAGTTCTCCGGTAAGGGGAGATATCATTTGGGATGGAATTCATCACTTCCCGGGGCAGTCTTAGTATCTTCTGTATCTTCTTCCCCAAAAATGACAAATGACCTCCGTACAGGGAATGAAGGCTGCAGCTGCAAGGTGAATTCATGATGTGAAGTGTTAACAGCATCTTGAACACACCGGAAACATTCACCGATCCTTGCAATACTGCAGTTGATCTAAAGAGATTCCAGTACACATGTTCAAGTCACCATCTCTGCATTCATTGGCTGGAATACCAACTGTGAACAGGTGAACCAATTGACAGGTCAGTCTTGGAGAATGTCCCAGTTTGAATTTGGAAATGTGGGGGGAGTGTCTCTCTTCAGTAAAACTGTATCCATTCTTGCGAAAAAAGGACTCCAAGGCCTTTCCTCGAGAGTTGCACAAAGGTTTTCCCCAGAGGTGATTTCGACCATTGAATCTCCAAAGCGTAGAAATGGAAATCAACCTTAATCAGATCTTAATTTCCTGGCTGGGACTTAGTAAAAGCTCTAAGATAATATGATGTTTATTAAGGAGCAAAGCATTTTTACAGGTGTTTTTCAGTCATTTAAAGTAGAAAAAGATTCGTAAGTCACCAATTTAATCACAGCAGGAGTAAAGCACTCAGAAATTAACACCAGATACACAAAGAAACATAAGTTCCTAAGTGAATGTAATTAGTATCCAACCCAAATGGAAATTAACTTGGGGAATGGGAAAAAATAATGTTGATAAAATATTAATAAAAAACTTGTGTAAAAAACATGGAAGAGTACAGGAAAAAATATAAAAAACAGAGAGCAAGTTAGACGGCATAGAAATGAAAAAAAAAGGAAGGGGGTGTAAACACGACGATTGCTTGAATAAGGTCAGGCAGGAATCAACGAAGACAATACTTCGGTGGGGAAAAAATCGTATCATTTTATGGTGAGTGATAAGTTAGTCATGGAAATTAGTGGGAACACTGGAGGGATGGATCCTCTAAGCATCCTTCCCCTATGTGACTTGCTTCTAGGGGAAAATTTTTACCAATACTGGATGCATGGATCCTCAAACAGTGTTTGTCCTGGGGTACCTGGTCCATCTAAGCACTCTGATAAATTCACTGAATAAACCCCTTTGGGACTATGCCAAAACGAGTCAGACCGAAGGCAGCCCAAATCAGGAGGTGCCTTTCCCTTCCTAAAACCATGGGGTAAATTATACCCAGGAAGAGAACTCCAGAACACGCCTCAGGCATGGTGCGAAAAGAGGAAAAATGCAAATGAGTGCCCAAAGACTAAATCGATAGTTAGACAATCCAAAAGACCCAAACCCATAAAAACAAACAATGTGACGACCATCACCTCCTTCGGGGGTTACCATAACACTGGAAACGCGCCAAAGAGAAAATGTAATAGAAAAGGAGAAATAAGGGAAAAGATATTGAAGAAATCTGATAATCACCTTTTTAGAGAAATGTGCATTTTGGCATAACATATTCACATCATTTGTTTTAGAAATAAATAAAACTTCTTTTTTGCTTGGTGACTGGTTAAAATGCGCCAAGCCACCTAATGCCAAGCGTACAGGACTCGTCTTATACACGCTACGGAGTAGACGTAGGTGCTGGGGCGCTGGACATGGCACGACCTGTAGAGACTAGTCTCTGTCGTTTTGCTGGCCGCGGCTAGAAATCGCACTCGAGCGAAGGGAAGACACAATGCGGGGAGCATCGCACGTGTGTGCCGCCCGCTTCATGGAAAACTGAATTGCGTGGCACCTCTAGCGAGAGAACGAGGATGCAGGGAGGCGAAGCCCTTTCAGCGCTGAAATTCCCACCTCTAATATGTATCGCGAAAATTCGCTCATGTGGGGCTATTCTGTCCCCTTTCTTCCTCCAAAAAACATACATGGTATGTCGAATGGCGAATATCTCATAATTAAATCCACCGATAACCCCCAAAGAATATGTATGGAAATTTGGAGTTAAAATGTACATAAAGAGTAATATGCACTAAAATTTACTTTTATCAACAACAGTCGACTGTGTTTGATGCGTTAAGAATATTTTAATACCATAGTCAATTCGCGTGGGACTCTAACGCTATAAAGACCTTCGTATTAATGAAGTCATATGATAACACAAAACATCACAAATTCTATTAAGACAGAAAATTAGCCAAAACCAAGGCAATTAAAGAATATTAAATACAAATATGATTCCCTTACTGTCATATCACATCATTATGATATAACGTGATGGAAAATATGATATATAACAATAATAAACAAAGAGATAATGCTTAACACGTGATATTAATGGTATTATGATTACTATGAATCATCAGAGTACATAGCTACAGTAAAAAAATGCATGTCATGAATGTACAGTATTATTTAAAAGAAAACCATGTTTTATATCATATATTATCAATTTTGCATTTTGAAAAAGTAATATAATAAATTATAATAATGATGATATATATATTAATAATAATAATAATATGTAATAATGAGAATTATTATACTTACAATATGCTAATTTAATGATTGTAATGTTATAAACAAAACAATAACAAGTGTATTATTGATAATAGTATATATAATAAAACAATAATTGAAATAGCTATATGAATATGTATAGAATTTATATAGTGTTAAAATAAATAAAAGGATTATAATATAAATTTATAATGATAACATATAACAATATGGTAGAAGAAATAATGATGATGTAATAATAATAATAATGAAATAATATTTAATAATAACAAAAACAACAGATACAACATTTGATATGATAATGTCAGTACTAACATGCTGACGTCAATGTTGGGTCAATTCGCTCGGAAAAAAGGGCCACTCCCATCATCCGGGCTAATCTCTCATTTGTGTCGTTTGATAGGAAACAGTTACGCCCTTTTTTAAGCAATAATGATAATAGAAATCAGATGGTTTTGATGATGGTGTGGTACTACTACTATCTACGATAATGATGATATAATCATAACACAAATTTCATAAATATAATAATAGCAATAACAACAACAATATAACAAACATATAAAAAAATTTAAAATTGTAATGTATGATGATATGATAATTTAATATAAATATATGATATGCAAGTTGATTCGAGGACCTAACAAACAGCTAACAACACAAATAAAATGATAATGATAATTTATAATGATAATGCATGATAAAAACTATAATTAATAATATAAGAAAGACAAAATATATTATTAAAAATGATACAATATATGATAATATAATGAGATAAAGGTATGGCAATGGATAAACTCAAGAAACATAGAACACAAAACAATTATAATGTATAATATATATTGAAAAAAATCTTAACGATAATACAAAAATATATATAATAATGATAGTGATAACAAGATAAACAAGATAATGGGATATGATAATATATAGAATGATGATGATGATGATTATTATTGCAGTGAAAATAAATATTAAAATACAAATTTAAAAGATGGTATTAAACTGTCCACTACTATCAAAGCGATTCAACTTATATTTACTCGAGTCTATTCGAGAAGCTTTGTATCATCTATATAATCCTGATTATCAGGTATTGTTTCCATTATCATTATTATAATATAAATATCATTATTACCATTATATCATTACATTTCATTATCTTCTTATTACGTATCTCTACATTATTTTCGTTATCATCATTATTTAATGTAATCATTATCATATTAATAACATAATGATGTATGATGATATGATGATGATGATACGATACTGGTGGTGTTTTTATTATCATAGGAGCTTATTTGATTTTTTGAGAAAAGTAGAAAATAGTAAGAATAGTATGACAAAATATAATATAAATTGATTTCATAGGAATAATAATAATGATAATAATAATGATAATAGTAATGATGATGATAATAATAAAGTACAACAATAGTAATAATAATGTAATGAATTAATGTTATAAAAGTAAAAAATAATAATAATAATATAATGATAATTCAATATAATATAATATTATAATAAAATACTAAAAATGATAATACCAATAATAATAATGATAATAATATATCTTATGCTAATGCTAATAATTTAATCTTCACAAAAAAAAAACTCACACATTATAGTAATTGGTTCGCAAAGAAACCTCTTAAGCGTTTATTTAATTCCCTGAAAATTATAATGTAAAGTTTTTATTATATATTATAAACAGCATTGTTGTCATCATCATCATTATATACATTTTTTTTTCTATTATTATTATTATCATTATTATATTATTATTATTATTATTATTATTATTACTATTATTCATTCTTATTTTATTATCATTATGTATATCTTCTTATCATATTTTCATCACATCCATATTTTATCACGTCACTATATTACATCATACATTATTTATCGTTCTTATTTCCTTATTATACTTATTATAATCAATACCATTCTTTCGTTATCTAGTAGTTAAAAACATCATATCTTAAATTCTTATTCTATTCATTATTTTAAAAAACATAAGATCTTTCCACTCGAAATTAGTAAAGATAGTTGTAGAGACACATGAGTATTTTTTTTTTTTTCATTTTTGCGTTGACATTGCATTACTATTGTTTTACTGTAATATTTTCTGTATAATAATAAGTTTATAATAATAATTATTATATATTTATTATTATTATTATTATATTATCCTATTCTCGTTCATTTATTACTAAATTTTCTTTATTATACTTTAATTTGTTATCTTAATATATTTAAATTATATTATTATATTATTATTATCTTTTGTTTTATATTTTCATTCTTAAAAAATTATTGTCATCATATTACCCAATTCATTATCATTGTTCTTAGTTTTCCACGTTATTATAATTATATAAGAATATTCCTTATTTTATTATTTATTGTTATTTTTGTTTGATTACGATATTATATGATTATTATCATTGTAGGGAAATTCCCTGGCATCAGGGGGTCACCCCGCGGTTCCGGGCCGCCTGTTCCCCTGAGCTACATCGTTAGAAATCACGGACTCCTTCGCCCTGCAAGATGACGTGGCTTGCTTTTTAAGGGGCGGGAACCCCAGTATAAAAGATCAAGCCAGGTCGTCAGGCAACTTTTTTTGGTGACAGACCATTGGATTTTTAGCTGGCTAAATGGTGCTTTTCGGCTGTGGCGGTTGCCTCTGTTTTCAAGTACTGTATGTGTTTATGTTTTGATTGTTATGTTCGAAAGATTGCGCGCAATAATGTATATATGGTGCTCTTTTTTAGTTGCAGTGATTCATTTTTGTTCTTCTTTTTTGTTGTGACAGGGATCACTTTCAAACCACCCGAGAGTCATCCTCAAAATACCAACCCCATGTTCTACCTGTAGTTGGATACACGCTACAACAACATCTCTACCTCTAGTATTACACTAACATTACTGTATAGTAGTTATTTTATTCTCATTAAAAAGGGCCAAAGAAAAATTAAATGAAAAAACAAAAGTCGGAAAAAAAACCTTTTCCCCTGTTTTTAAAACAAAATTTCCACAAACACACACAATAATTATATATTAATGAATATATAAGTTAGTATATATTATATGAATATGATAGTGCGTGTGTGTGTGTGTGTGTATGTATGTGTTGAGGGGAAAAAGCGTATGCGAGGGGGTGTTGGATGTAAGATGTTTAAAACATACATCCGATACACCCCCGATGTTGTATGATACATACATACATACAAAGATTTTGTTGTATGTATACATACATACATCACGATGTGTGTATGTATATTTACATACATAACAGTTTTTTGTGTATGTTTTACATACTACAACACAGATGTGTGTATGTATACATACATACAATACCCCCCACACAAAAAAGATGTGTGTATGTATACATACCACATACACACAAAAGTTTGTGTGTGTGTGTGTGTGTTGTGTGTGTGTGTGCGCGCGTGCGTGTGGGTGTTTGTGCGTGTGTGTGTGTGTGTGTGTGTGTGTGTGTGCGTGTGTTGTGTGTTTGTGTGTGTGTATGTGGCATATGTATGTGTATGTATGTGTATGTTATGTGTGTGTTTTGTGTGTTTGTGCGTTGTTTAATAATAATAATAATTATATATATATATTATATATATATATATATATATAATAAAATATATATATATATATATTATATATATAGTGTGTGTTGTGTGTGTGTGTGTGTAAATATTAGAAATAGTAATAATCAGATAACAAAAGTTATAAAAATGATAATGATAATAATAATAATAAGAAAATGAAATATCAATATTATTCATAATGACAATAAAAATAACGATAATAACAGTGACAATGACTGTAATAATAATGATAAAATTGTTATATTTATATATATATATATTTTTTTTTTATTACTATTATATTATTACTATAATTAATATTATTATTATTACCACACACACACACACACCCCACACACACACAAACACACCCCACACACACCCCCACACAAAACCACACACACACACACACACACACATATCATGGGTGGGTGCATCAAACTCAGGGTGATATGAAGCGATGGTGTGGTAGCCTAGATAGTTTTAAATGCTTTGCATGCCAATTTGCTTACAGTTGCCACCACTGGCTAGCCTAGTGCGAAAAGGGGAGCAGCTCTGCATAAGCTTCCCCTGCCGGTTCATAGCCTCTCCGTCATCGAGACTTCTGCAGTGCCTCCTCGTGGCCACCGATGGAAACAGGGTACTTTGCAATCCCAGGGTAAACAGTGGGGGATCTCGGAGCACGAGGCCCTAGAGTTATGGAGTCATGATCCACTGGCATGTGGACACACCCTGGCTCCATATCTCCTCCTGCCCCTCAGCTCCCCAGGGTCAATGGGTGGGTTGCCTTACCAGTCCTCCTCCCCCAGATAAAAAACCTGTTGGTAACTTCTTTTATAATAGGTTTTGAAGGGAGGAGGTTTACTGACCCTCTTACCCAGCAAGTGGGACGGGCTGTGGGTCCTGTTGGAAGGGTGACTGCTGGTGCACTGGTTGGGAATGAGAGTTACTCGTCCCACCTGCACTCTGGTAGCCACCAACCCAGTGTATGGAAAAGCCCACGGGAATCTTACAGGCGGACACTGCGCCCCACAGCCTCCACCCCACTTCATATAAGGTGGCATCCACCTAGAGTGACAGCCCAAGGCATAACCTCAGTCGAGTTGTCAAGGTAGGAGCATGGAACATCCAGTGTTTGAGGCAGGATGAGCAGTTACCCCTGCTATCAAGGGAAATGAAGTTGCTGGGAGTTGATGTGGTTGCCCACTCAATGGTGAGAAGTCCTGGCAGCAGCACGATCATTATGGCCAAGCTAAGGTCATTAGCGGCGAATATCTTGTTAGACTGAAATGCTGAAATATTTTAAAGTGTAAAAATTTGTCAATAAATATCTTATAAATAACAATTCAATATCATATTAAAATCAAAGCATAAGTATTATGCTCTAAATGTATAAAATTTTTGCTCAAACATTATGCATAATTAAATTTTATTGAAAATATTAGTCTACCTAAGGAAACTAATAGGACCTTCTATGTCCCAATCCTCCCCCAATACATTTTTCAGTGTATATGGAAGAGATAAGTACATACATCTTTGGTCTGAGAATGTTGCACATCTCTCCACTACATTTGCAACCGTTAATGTCACTTTGCATCCCTCGCAGAGTACTTCACTTTTAGCCATCATCAGTCTATGAGTCAGACTTGTGTACCTGATTTTTAGTTTTGTTAATAGAACTTGTCAGTTGGGATGGATGCTGGTCACCCAACTATGTAGGTCATCTCTAATCTCTCCTTTGTTTCTAGAAATATGCCTCCATTTATCACGAAGACAACTCCTGATGCTAGGTTTCAAGTCGGTGTGTGGGAGAAGAAAACAAACATCATTCCAGTCAGCTCACTCATTCCCAATGATACCAACATGCACTGGCACGCAACACAGTTATCATTTTATGTGCTGACATCAGTGCAAGCCATTCTTGAACCTCCCTTACCACTGGATGTAATGAGTTTAAGCTCTTGATTGCTTGCAAGGCACTACAAGAGTCACAATATATTACAATAGAATGGTTCGTAAGATCTCTAGTCATCTTGACTGCTGTAACAATGGCATGTAACTCTCAGTGAACATGAGGCTGCAAAAGAAAGATTGTCAAAAGCAGTTTTCCTTCCACTCACTGCTGCAAAGCCCACATTTAGATCAGCCCTCGAACAATTTGTATATATTGCATTTGAAGGTACTTTGAAGTGTGCTGAAGAAGTATCTTTCTGACTTCTGCTGCAGATTTCTTCACTTTCCCAATCCCAACCAAATCCAGCTCGACTTCATTGGTCCTATGGGGGAATTTGAGAGTTCTAATAGCCAGAACCTTTGTGAGATTTAAATTAAAATCTTCCACAAGATTCTTCACTTCATAGGATCAGCTATCCTCAAGGGATGTAGGATGTAGGAGATCCCGGAACCCTTTGTAGTCTTGTGTAGTAAATCAGGTTCATGTAGTCCCGTGTAATGAAAGAGGTAATTCTCCACTCTTAGCATATAGGGACTCCAAGTGAAGCCCCTGTACAGATTCTTACAGCTTCGTTATGAACCGAGTCCACATCCGGAGAACAGTGGGATTTGCAGATGAATAAGCCTCACATCCATATTCAAATTTACTATGAATGAGCACCCATTAAAGATACAGAAGCGTTGTGGGATCTACACCCCAAGATAGGTGTGGACGAACCCACAAAATACTAAGTGGTTTTGTAGCTTTCACCTTTAACTGTTTGATGTGAGGCACCCATGTAAGCCTTGAGTCAAAAATTAGACCCAAATACTTCACCTCTTGGACAAAATGCAGTGGATTTGCTCCTAAATAGAGGGAAGGATAGAACTTTCCTCTCCACAGTCATGGTCTTGCTTGGAGAAAGTTTGAGTATGTTGCTCTCTGTACAACCTGATTTATTGGAGTCTGTATGTGTCCTTGCAAATCCTGTAAGCTTCCTCCCGAGCAGTGTAGTGTTAAGTCATCAATATACAGATTACATGAGACAGCAATTGGAACAGCCTTTACGATGTCATTTATAGCAAAGGCAAACAGGGTCGCACTTAAGACCCTCCCCTTTGCGATCCCTACCAGCTGATCTTCCAGGTTAGAGAAACTGGACCACCAGACTCTAAACTCTAAACTGTAATGTTCCTCTTAAACCAATGTCATCCAGCTTCATGAGTGTGTCATACTTCCAAGTAGTGTCGTAAGCCTTTTCAAGGTCAAAGAAGACTGCTAACATGTGACGTCGCTGTGCGAAGGAATTCTGCATAGCATTTTCCATCCTCATGTGCATCTGTGGTCCATCTCAATTTTTAAACCCATATTGTTTTTCTATTCTAGTAGCCATGTCAACCTGAAGTTTACCATTTTCTCCATCAACTTGCAGATATAGCAGGTGAGAGAAATTGGTGTGGAAGCATTCTTGCCAGGTTTAGGGACAGAAATGATTATAGCCTCTTTCCAAGTGGATGACACTGTGTCCTCCTATAGATCCTATTGAATAGGTCCAACAAGAACCTCTGGGAGTTCTCCGGTAAGTGAGATATCATTTGGTATGGAATATCATCACTTCCTGGGGCAGTCTTATGTATCTTCTGTATCTTCTTCCGCAAAAATGACAAATGACCTCCGGTACAGGGAATGAAGGCTGCAGCTGCAAGGTGAATTCATGATGTGAAGTGATTAACAGCATCTTGAACACACCGGAAATCATTCACCGATCCTTGCAATACTGCAGTTGATCTAAAGAGATTCCAGTACACATGTTCAAGTCACCATCTCTGCATTTCATTGGCTGGAATACCAACTGTGAATCAGGTGAACCAATTGACAGGTCAGTCTTGGAGAATGTCCCAGTTTGAATTTGGAAATGTGTGGGAGTGTCTCTCTTCAGTAAAACTGTATCCATTCTTGCGAAACAAGGACTCCAAGGCCTTTCCTCGAGAGTTGCACAAAGTGTCTCCCCAGAGGTGATGCCGACCATTGAAATCTCCAAAGCGTAGAAAGGAAACTCAACCTTAATCAGATCTTAATTTCCTGGCTGGGACTTAGTAAAAGCTCTAAGATAATATGATGTTTATTAAGGAGCAAAGCATTTTTACAGGTGTTTTCAGTCTTTGAAAGTAGAAAAAGATTCGTAAGTCACCAATTTATCACAGCAGGAGTAAAGCACTCAGAAATTAACACCAGATACACAAAGAAACATAAGTTCCTAAGTGAATGTAATTAGTATCCAACCCAAATGGAAATTAACTTAGGCAAATGGGAAAAAATAATGCTGATACAATATTAATAAAGAACTTGTGTAAATACATGGAAGAGTACAGGAAATAATATAAAAGACAGAGGGCAAGTTAGACGGCATAGAAATGAAAAGAAAAGGAAGGAGGTGTAAATCACGACGATTGCTTGAATAAGGTCAGGCAGGAATCAACGAAGACAATACTTCGGTTAGGAGAAAAAATCGTATCATTTGATGGTGAGTGATAAGTTAGTCATGGAAATTAGTGGGAACACTGGAGGTATGGATCCTCTAAGCAGTCTTCCCCCTATGTGACTTGCTTCTAGGGGAAAATTTTTACCAATACTGGATGCATGGATCCTCAAACAGTGTTTGTCCTGGGGTACCTGGTCCATCTAAGCACTCTGATAAATTCACTGAATAAAACCCCTTTGGGACTATGCCAAAGCGAGTCAGACCGAAGGGAGACCGAAATCAGGAGGTGCCTTTCCCTTCCTAAAACCATGGGTACTTATACCCAGGAAGAGAACTCCAGGACACGCCTCAGGCATGGTGCGAAAAGAGGAAAATGCAAATGAGTGCCCAAAGACTAAATCGATAGTTGGACAATCCAAAAGACCCAAACAACCATAAAAACAAACAATGTGACGACCATCACCTCCTTCGGGGGTTACCATGACACTGGAAATGTCGCCAAAAAGAAAATGTAATAGAAAAGGAGAAATAAGGGAAAAGATATTGAAGAAATCTGATAATACACCTTTTTAGAGAAAATGTGCATTTCGGCATAACATATTCACATCATTTGTTTTAGAAAATAAATAAATCTTTCTTTATTTTGCTTGGTGACTTGGTTAAAAATGCGCCCAAGTCCACCTTAATCGTCCCAGAAGCGTTACAGGACTCGGTCTTCATACACTGGCCTACGGGACGTAGACGTAGGTGGCGTGGGGCGCTGGACATGGCAACGGAACCATGTAGGAGACTTAGTCTCTGTCGTGTTGTGCTGGCCGCGGCTTAGGAAGTCGCACTCGAGCCGAGAGGGCAAGACACAAATGACGGGTGAAGCATCAGCAGCGTGTGTGCACGCCTGCTTCATGGAAAAACTGAAGATTGGGTTGGCATCCTCTAGCCGAGAGAACGAGGATGCAGGGCAGGCGAAAGCCAGCTTTCAGGCGCGTGAAATTCCCTCCTCATAATATGTAACTCGCGAAAATTCGCTCATGGTGGTGCTATTCTGTCTACCCTTTCTTCCTCCAAAAAAAACATACATGGTATTGTCGAATGGCGAATATCTCAATAATTTAAATCCACCGATAACCTGCCAAAGGAAATTATGTTATGGAAATTATGGGAGTTAAAATGTACAATAAAGAGTAAATAATGCGACTAAAATATTAACTTTTTTTTCAACACACAAGTCGACTGTGTTCGAATGCGTTAAGAATATTTTAAAATTACCAATATGTCAATTAACCGCGTGGGACTCTAACGCTATAAAAGACCTTCGTATTAAATGAATATCATATGAATAACAACAAAATCATCACAAGATTTCTATTAAGAACAGAATTTAGCTCAAAACCAAAGGCAAATTTAAAGAAATATTATAATACGAAATATGGATTCTCTCTTTACATGTGCAATATCATCATCATTATGATAATAACAGTGATAATGGTAATGGTATTATGATTACTATGAAATCAGTCAGAGTAACAGTAGCTACAGTAAATATAATGCAATGTACATGGAATGTTACAGTAATTATAAATGAAAACCATGTTTTTATATCAATATTATTATCAGATTTTAGCAATTATAATGAAAAAGTAATAATAGTAATAATATTATAATAATGATGATAATATAATAATATTAATAATAATAATAATAATGATAATAATAATGAGGAAATTATTAATACTTACAATAATGCTAATTGTAATGATGATGGTAATGTTAATAATAACAAAAACAATAACAAGTGGTATTATTGATAATAGTACTAGTGATAATGATAAAACAATAATATTGAAATTAGCTATAATGATTATAATAGTATTAGAAATTTTAATAATAAGTGTTAAAATAATAATAAAAAGGATTATAATAATAAATTTAATAATGATAACAATAATAACAATAATGGTAATGATAAGATAATGATAATGATGATGATAATAATAATAATAATGATAATAATAATATTAATAATAACAAAAACAACAAGATCAACAACAATTATGATAATGATAATGAGTCAGTACTAACATGCTGACGTCAGCATGTTGGGGTCAATGTCGGCTCGGAAAAGAAGGGGCCAACCTGCCACATCATCCCGCGGCTTAATACTCGTCATTTGTGTCAGTTTTGATATGGAAACAGTTACGCCCTTTTTTAAGCAATAATGATAATAGAAATCAGAATGGTTATGATGATGGTGATGGTACTACTACTAATACTAACGATAATGATGATTATAATCATAACACAAATGTTCATAATAATAGTAATAATAGCAATAACAACAACAATAATAACAAAACAATAATAATAAAAACTTATAATTAGTAATGATAATGATGATAATGATAATATTAATATTAATAATAATAATGATAATGACAAGTATGATTACGAGGGACCTAACAAGAACAGCAATAACAACAACAACAATAATAATGATAATGATAATATTAATAATGATAATGACATTGATAAAAACTATAATGATAATAATAATAAGAAGAAGACAAAAATAATATTAATTAAAAGAATGATGACAATATATGATAATGATAATGATGATAAAGGTAATGGCAATGGTAATAAAACTGCAATGAAAACAATAGAACCACAATAACAAATTAATAATGACTATAATGATAATATTGATAATAAATCTATAACGATAATACAAATAATGATAATAATAATAATGATAGTGATAACAAGGATAACAATGATAATGAGGATGATGATAATTATGATAAGAATGATGATGATGATGATTATGTAGTTGCAGTGAAAATAAAATAATTAAAATTACAAATTAATAGATGGTATTTAAAACTGTCCAACTACTACTCTAAAGCCAGATTCAACTTATATTTACGTCGAAGTCCGTATTCAGAGAAAGCCTTTGTATTCATCTATATAAATCCTGATTAGTCATGGTATTGTTACCATTATTATTATTATAATCATAATAATTATCATTATTACCATCTGTATCATTATCATTCTCATTATCATTCTAATTATCGTTATCATCATTATCATTATTATTTTCGTTATCATCATTATCATTAATAGTAATATCATTATCATTATTAATAACAATAATGATGATGATGATGATGATGATGATGATGATGACGAATACCATGGTGGTGTTTATTATTATCATAGGAGCATTATTATGATTTTTTTGAGAAAAAGTAAGAAAAATAGTAAGAATAGTAATGACAAAAATTATAATAATGAAATTGATATTCATAGGAATAGTAATAATAATAATAATAATGAATATTAATGATAATATCAATAGTAATAATAATATTAGTAATAATAATACTAAAAATGATAATACCAATAATAATAATGATAATAATAATAATGCTTATGCTAATGCTAATAATATTAATAATCATTACAACAAAAAAACAACATCAACAACAATAATAATAATAGTAATTGGTTCGCAAAGAAAACCTCTTAAGCCGTTGTAATATTTAATTCAACCTGAAATATTATAAATGTAAAAGTTTTTATTATAATTATTATCATCACTGCCATTGTTGTCATCATCATCATTATTAGTAACATTATTTTTTCTATCATTATTCTTATCATGATCATCCTTATCTTTATCATCGTCACTATTATTACTATCATTATCATTATTATTATCGTTCTTATTATCCTTATTATACTTATTATAATCAATATCATTCTTATCGTTATCATTAGTAGTTATACGATCATAATCATTAAAATTCTTATTCTTATTACTATTATTTTATAAAAAACAATAAAGATCTTTCCACATCGAAATTCAAGTAAAAGATAGGTTTGTAGAGACACATGAGTATTTTTTTTTTTTTTTTTCATTTTTGTCGTTGACATTGTCATTACTATTGTTATTACTGTAACTATTATTCTGTATAATAATAATGTTCATAATAATAATAATTATTATTATTATTGTTATTATTATTATTATTATTATTATCCTTATTCTCGTTATCATTATTATTACTAATATTATCTTTAATTATACTTTAATTATGTTATCTTAATTATTATTAACATTATTATTATTATAATTATTATATTATCATTATTGTATTATATATTTTCAATTCTTAATAAAATTATTGTCATCAATATTACCAAATTCATATTATCATTGTTCTTAGTTTTCCTACGATTATTATAATTATAATAAGTAATATTTCCCTTATTTTATTATTTATTGTTATTTTTGTTAGTATTACGATTATTATTATGATTATTATCATTGTAGTGAATTTCCCCTGGCATCAGGCGGGTCACCCCGCAGGCTTCCGGGCCGCCTGTTCCCCTGACGCTACGAATCTGTATAGGAACTCTACGGACTCCTTCGCCCTGCAAGATGACGTGGCTTTGCTGTTTTTAAGGGGCGGGAAGCCCCAGTATAAAAGATCAAGCCAGGTCGGTCAGGCAGAGGCTTTTTATCTTGGTGACAGACCATTTGGATTTTTAGCTGGCTAACTGGTGCTTTTCGTGCTGTGGCGGGTTGCCTCTGTTGTTTCAAGTACGTGTATGGTGTGTTATGTTGTGAATTGGTTATGTTCGAAAGATTTGCGCGCAATAAATGTATATTATGGATGCTCTTTTTTATGTTGCCAGTGATGTCATTTTATTGTTCTTCTTTTTTGTTGTGACTACGGGATCACTTTCAAACCACCCGAGAGTCATCCTCAAAATACGCCAAACCCACATGTTCATTACCTGTAGTTGGATAACACGCTACCAAACAAACATCTCTAACTCTACTGAGTTATTTATCCACTACAATCATTACTGTCATTAGTATGATTATTATTATTCTCATTATCATTATTAACTTTCCCCTTATTTTTCTCGTAATTATCATTACTGTTATGATTATTATTTTTATCATTATCATTGATTCATTAATATTTTCATTATCAATATTCTTTTTATTGTTGGTTGTAATGCTATTGTTATTATAATCATTATCATTAGAAACATTACTATTATTATCATTACTATTATAAAGATTCTCGTCATCATTATTTTCATCATTATAGTCATTATATCATTGTTTATCTCCCAGAAACACTGTACCCATGAGAACCATCTTGATATAAATACAGTTATCATAACAGCACTATTATCAACTCTTAATAATAATAATAATAATAATAATAATAATAATAATAATAATAATAATAATAATAATAATAACAATAACAATAAGGCGAATTATAATAATATCAATAATAATAAAGAAAAAAAAAAATAACAATAATAGTAATGATAATAATTATAATATTTAAAAAAAACAATAATGGAGAAGAAGAAAAAGAAAAAAAACAGAGTAATGATAATAATAATAACAATTATGATAATAGTAACGATGAAATAATATTAATAATAATAACAATAATAACAATGATGATAATATTAATAATTAATATTGAAAATATTATTAGTACTACTACTAATGAAAAATAGTGATAATGATAGAAATGGTGATAATAATAATAATAATAATAATAATAATAATAATAATAATAATAATACCAATAATAATAAAATAATAATCGCTTTAATAATAACAATCATAAATAATAGTAATGGTTTTAATAATAATCATAAAAAGTAATAATAATGATAATAATAATAACAATAATAACAGTAATAGTCATAATGATAACATTAATAGCCAAGATAATAACAATAATATTAATAATTGTTATTATTATAATAATTATTATGAAAATGATAATAAAAAAATAATGATAATATAATAATAATTATAATAATAATAAGAAGAAGAAGAACTACAGTAATAATACTAATGATAATACCATTAAAATAATAAAATAATATATGTGAAAATGACGATGAGAAAAAGAACAGTAATCACAATAATAGTAAGAAAGGGAATGAGAATAAGAATAATGATAAAGATAATAACAAAAATAATAATGCTAATAATGATAATGATAATAATAAAAATAATAATGTTAATAATGATAATTATAATAATAATAATAATAATAATGATTATGATAATTATAATAATTATAATAATAGTAATAATAATAATAATAAGACTACTACTACTACTAATAATAATACCATAATGATAAGGATAATATTAATACTATAATGATAATGTTAATAGTAGTAGTATCAATAATAAGAATAATATTTGTGACAATAATAATGAGAAAAATAACAGTAATCCTAATAATAGTAAGAAAAGGAATAAGAATAACAATAAGAATAATGATAATGATAATAACAAAAATAATGATGATAATGATAATAATAAAGATAATACTGATAATTATTATTATTGTTGTTATTGTTATTATTATTATTATTATTATTATTATTATTATTATTATTATTATTATTATTATTATCATCATTATTATTATTATTATTATAACCATAACAATAATAATGATAATGAAAATGATAATAATAAAGATAATATAATAATAATAATATAACCAAAATAATCATTAAAAATATATAATAGGGATAATAATAATGATAGTAATAATGATAACGGTTACTGGTAATGGTACTTGTCATGCTAATAATAATTATAATGACAATAATAAGAATATTATTATTATTATTATTTCTATTACTGAATTTTATATCTATTATTATTATTATTATTATTATTATAGATTATTAAAATAGTGAAACAGTAATAGTATAATAATAATGATGATGATAATAATAATAATGATAAGAAGAAGAATGATAACCAAAATAGTGAAAATAGAATAATATAATAATAATAATAACAATAATAATAATATTAATGATAATAATAATATAATAATAGCAGTAAAAATGATAATAAATAAATAATAATAATAAATAGATAATAATGATAATAATAATAATAATATTATAATACGTATAATAATAATAAAGATAATAATAATAAATAATTATTAATAATAATAATATAATAATAATAATAATAATGTCGATAATAATAACAACAACAATAATAATAATAATAATGATAATATATATATATTTTTTTATAAATAGTGATAATGGAAATAATAATGATTATGATGATGGTAATAATGATTACGATAATAACAATGATAACAATGATTATTATTAATAATATTACTATTAATAATAATTATGATATTTTAAATCATAAAAATGATAATAGAAATAATGATCATTATAACAAAAATAATGATAATGAAAATGATAATAATGATATCATCAAAATCATCATCATCATTACTATTATCTTTATTATTATTATAACTGTCATATTACCATTATCATTGTTTTTCTTATTATATGATAATGATTATTTTGTTATTATTACCACCATTACTACTTTTGCTATTATTGATAATAATATCATTATTTGCATTATCATTGATAAAATTTGATAATAGTGCCGCTATTATAGTTATAGATATGAACATGGTATTCATCTGATAATTACTGTAGTGTTACCGGTATATTCGCATAAAGTCCACGGATAAAATCCTTATTGCACTACCGTTATTTTGGCAATGTTTTCATTATCTTTATAATCACTTTAGCTGCTGTGATTCTGACTTTAAATACGGTATACCATTTAAATTATAATGATCAGGAGGATAAATATAATGGTAATAAAAACAACAACGACAATAAAAATGAATGATGATAATGATATTAGTAATTGTAACAAAAACAATAACATGAATAATAGCAATATGAATGATGTTACTTATAATAACAACTGAAAAACTAGCAGAAATAACAATAATATGAATAATGGTAATGTTACTGATAGTAATGATAACATCAATTAAGAAATATTATAAAATGATAATAATAACTATAATAAAAAAATAACAACAGCGATAATAATGACAAAATATTATATATACTACTATTACATGCTACTACAGCTACTACTACTAATAATAGTTATTATTATTATTATTATTATTATTATAACATAATAATTGTAACAAGAATAATATATATATGAAAAGTAACAATAATAATAAAAATAATAACAATAATGATAACAATATTGATGAATATAAAAACAATAAAAATATTATTAAATAGAAAATAAAAATATTAATGATAATAACATTAGTGATAATGATAAGTATAATAGTAATTATTATAATCCTTAATATAATAATGATAGTAATGATTATTTAATAATAATAATCATATTGATAATAATGATATAATAAGGACATTAATAAAAATAATAACAATAATGATAATAATATTCTTATTCTTACTATTATTATCATTATTATTATTATTACTATTATTATTATCACTATTATTATTATCATTACTATTATTATCATTATCACTATTATTATCATTATTATTAATAACATTAATAATAAAAAATAATAATGAAAAGAACAATAATGATAATAAAAACGATAACAACAACAACAATAATAATAATAATGATGATGATAATAGTAATAATAATAATGATGATGATGATGATGATGATGATGATGATGATGATGATGATGATATGATAATAATAGTGAAATAATAATAATAATAATAATGATAATAATAATAATAACAACAACAATAACAACAGCAACAACAGCAACAACAACAATAATACTAATAATACTAATTA
>NC_051397.1:22858875-22881843 GCF_015228065.2 Penaeus monodon
ATAATATGACAAAAAATTATTAAAAAAAATAATAATAGTAATAATAAAAATAATGAAAATAATGATATTAATGATAAACGTTTTAAAAAAGATAAAAATACCGATCATAAGTAATTATCCTAGAAATAGCCAACAACAGCAGCAGTAAACAGCAGTGATAATAATGATAATAATATTAATTATTAATAGGAATGATAAAATAATAAAATATTAATCATCAGCATCCTCATCATCATCATCATCATCATCATCATCATCATCATCATCATCATCATCATCATCATCATCATCATCATCATCATCATAATAACAATAATGATGGATGGTGATAATAATAATAATAATAATATTGATAAACAATAATAATAAAAATGATAATGATTCAGTAACATAGTAGTAGTAGTAGTAGTAATGATAAATAAAATAATAATAATAATAATAATAATAATAATAATAATAGGGAGGAAAAATAAATGATAATAACAATGATCGTAATAATGAAAATGATATAATGTAGATATGATAATCAAAAAAAGGACCAATTATATAAAATAACAAATAATGATAATAATCATCATTCATCACATCATCATCTCATCATCATCATCAGTCATCATCATCATCATCATCACATAATCATCATCATCATCATCATTAACGGGCTAAGCCGGGGGGGACGGGGGCGCATGGCCGCATTCCACCCTTCGCTTCCAGCCACGAGATCCTTCGAGGCGAGTCTCCAGGCAGGCACACGGCCCAGTCTCTATTCCTCGCGAAGGTCTCGTCGAGCTGCCCGAGCCATGATCTCCTAGGGACGTCCACAGGTCTCCTCACCCCGGGTTGTCTCGCAGAGAGACAACCTGATGGGCAGGATCGTCCATAGAGAGCGAGCTAGGTGGCCATAGATAGCTGAGTTGGCGATCCCGGATTATGCATGTTAACAGGGTCCCATGCAGTCTCACGTGTAACCGCCGGTGGGAACGTGGTCTTGCAACTGTACCCCATGATACGGGCAGAAGGGAAGCTTGTTCACAAAAGAATCCCCCCAAAAAAGGCGAGACTCCAAGACACTGGATAGCGTCCAGGTTTCGCTTCCCTAGAGCAAAAACTGGAAGTATCAAGGCTTTGAAGACATGCAAGCTTGGTCCTTATGCATAGGTACCGACATCTCAAACGCTCTGTTGATCGAGTTCATGGCTCGTTGCCGAGACCAATCCGTTCTACTGACTTCCTGGTCTGACAACCAGAGAATATGCGACTACGCTACCCAAGGTATTTCAAAAAACTTTCTGTGACTTCAACTCCTCGCCGCAAGCATGGGATGGACGAACGGGTTCCCTAACAGGCCCCCAAAGCTGAATCTTGGTCTTGGTCCAGGGAGACCTCTAGGCCTTCATTGCTATAAATGCCATCAAGAGCCGCCACAAGATGACTCCAAGGACTCAGATAGGATGGCAACATGTCGGCAAAGTCAAGGTCTGCGACCTAATATTGGCCTGAGTGTTGCCTCCGCACTGACTTTGGCTAGTAGCTTGCCCATTATCCGGTCCATACAGTGTTGAAAGTTTGGGTTGCAGGACACAGCTTGCTCACCCTGAATTAACAAGGGAGGAGAAGTTACGACATCAACCCACCCCCCCAAACACCTTAAAGCACTTTCAGTACCCAGTTATAGAGGATTGCTATCAGGCCAATAATCTGTGTCGGACATTCCCCGAGCCTAGGATCTCCCATAGCGATTCCCGATGCCACCGAGTCAAAGCGCCTTCTTTGGAGGTCGAATGTAGCTCCGCGAGCAACCACGACAACTCACGACGGCGTTTCCACAATTACTCGAAGCGCTGTATACAGTCTATTGTGGGACTGTGCAGGAGAAATCAGACTGCTCCGGTCTCTGGTGCCTCAGTAGTGTTTGCGGATCCGTTTCAGAAAAATGTGGGCGGAGAACCTTGCCTGGTAGCTGAGCAGTGTAATGCCACGGTAGTTGTGCTACAGTCCCAATCGCAGTCCCCTTTCCCCTTCCAGAGAGGAGGATGACCACGCCCCTCAAAGGTTCAGGGGGAAATGGTTACCAGACTGCCAAATGGCACGTCAGGACTGGTATGCAGGCCCCGAGCCATAGGGTTCACCCTCCCAGCCTTTAGCAGTCAGCAGGGATTCACATATGCCTGCAGCTTTCGCCACTCTTCACTTGGAAATCCGCCAGGCCTAACCTTGTAGGGTAGGAGGTTTCCTCGCTGATGGGTGGGTCCGGCACGGCACTGCTACATGCTGGATCCAAGCTAAACTGTTGGAGGGTCCACTGGAGAACTGTTCAAAGTACTCAGCCCAACTTGCACGAAACCCCAACATATCTGAGATGATCCGTCCAATCCGCTGATCGGACTGCAGTCAATCTGTGAGGAGGGCTTAGGGTTGCAGTTTCTAGGGCTTGGTAGAGCAGGGCGAAGGCCAAGAAATGGCCTTCGACCTCCCTCAGCCAATATTCCTGATGGACTATTCCTTGTCCCTGCTCAGCAGTGTCCGAGCCCTACGACACCATGGGAAGACGCAAGACTTGATTCCACATTCAGCCGAGCCAAGCGACACGGCTTCAGTGGCCCTCTAATGTCTCCGGGAGGATGGTATTTGCCTATGTCCCTTGGCCGTACAGGCCAATGGACCTCCTGAGCTGCTTCAAGTGTTACGCGCTTGAGGACTCCCCACAGACGCAAACGGGGTCCGTTCAGGTGTGCGTTTCTTGCGAATCAGTCAGAGACTGCTGTGGGCGAACCCACGGGCACACTTCCTCCTCCCTTAGTCTGTCCAAGTGAAACACTTAGGGGGCCACTGGAGGGACGAGGAAGTTTTGAAGTGGACCCCAGGGTAGCCACAAGCGCCTATGGGTCCCCCCCCCCCCGGATGCCACAGAACTCGGCACTCCGGTAAACCCTTTGCAGTTCTGGAGAGATCCCTCCATTGTGTGCTGACAAGAATGTGGTCGATCTCCACAGTAGTGGACACCACATTACCATATCGCGTACCAAGTCCAGCCGATGCGGGTTGGAGGCTGGTACCAGGAGCCAAGAGATCCTCATTTCTGGCGACCTAGCAAAGGCCGGAGAAGGAAGCTGGGAATCAGCTCCCGAGCCATGGGGGCCGACCGACAGACATCTCGTAGCCAGCTCGGTCCACACCGGATACCGCATTGAAGTCGCCCAGAACCAATGCGAAATGTCTCGCCGGGGGCAATCGTCTGCCACAGAGGCGAGTTTGGCGTAGAACGCCTCTTTCACATCATTTTCTAACCATCGTAGGAGCGGTATACAGCAATAAGAGACAGGAAGCCAAAAGCATGCTTCAGTCTCATGCCATGATTACGCTCATCAACCAGCGGTGTCACCTTGACTACCGCGGGCTGAAGTCGACTGGAGATGGCATGGCTACCACCCTGGAGGTGGTTGATTGATGATGATTATTTAAAAATTATCTGCCGCCGTCAACAGGCAAGGTCATTAGCGGCGAATACCTTGTTTTAAACAGAAATATAAATTTTAAAACTTTAAAAATCTTGGATAATAGATATCTTATAAATAACAATAAACAAATTAAAAATCAAAGCATAAATATTATATTACTCTAAGTGTGATTAAAGTATTGCATAAACATTAGGATAATTAAATTTTATTAAAAATATTAGTCTCCCTAAGGAAATAATAAGACCCTCTATGTCACAATCATCCCCCAATACATTCTTCAGTGTATATGGGGGAGGACAAGTACATACGTTCTTTGGTCGAGAATGTTGCACATACTTTCCACTACATGTGCGATTGTTAAGGGCTCTTGGCATCCCTCCACAAAGTGCCTGATTTTTTTTTTAGCCATCAGGCGGCCCACGAGGTCAGTCTTGTGTGCCCGATTCTTAGGCTGTTAACCCTGGAGTGGTGACGCATCGCTGCGGCCCGACAGTAGTAGGTTGTACACCCACATGATCGTGCCGCTACAGGTTCTTGACTCACCTCTGAGAGGGCCAGGACACTTCAACTCCCGACAGTCGCTTCAATCCCGCAGATAGCAGAGGTAAACCGCTCATCCTGCCCGCAAGGACCGGATGTTCCAAGCGCGCCTACCCGGAAAGCACGCCTGGAGATTTAAGCCTCGGGTGTCACGTCTGGGTGCACGCCACCTCCTGCCGGCCCCCGCCAACCACAGCCCCCAACTAAAAGGGGGGTCGGCAGGCTGTGGGACGCTATCCACCTGTGGGGTTCCCGATGGCTTCCGAGCACAAGCTTCATGGTGGGTTGGCCCTTGCCGCGGCGCAGGCAGGACGAGTAACTCTCCGTTCACAATCCTGCACCCCGGACAGTTGCCCTCCCAGCGGGACCCACAGCCCGCCTACTTGCGGGGTGGGAGGGGACAACCACCCTCCCCCCCAGCCATTTCCATTTAAAAAGACGTTGCCAGAAGGTTCATTCTGGGGGGAGGAGGACTGGGTGATGAAGGGCCCACCTCCCCGAGCCGCCCCATAAACCCCCCCCAGGGTGGCGTAGGGTGCAGGAAGTTGGTAGGAAAGCCAGAGCATGGTTACCACACGCCGGTGGGCCAAACTCCGTACTCTGGGGGCTCCTGCTGTCCGAGATCCCCCACTTGATTTAGCCTGGGACCGCAGGTACCCAGTTACCAGGGTGGCCACGAGAGCACTGCAGAATCGGAGGAGAGGCTGTGGACCTGGCAGGGGAGCTTATTGAGAAGCTGCTCCCTTTTCGCATGGCTAGCAGGGGTGGAAGCTGCAAGCGATAGAAGGAGAGCAAGCACTTAACACTATCTAGGCTACACACATCGCTCACATTCACCATGCGCGTGAAGCCACCCACCCCTAATAATAATAATAATAATAATAATAATAATAATAATAATAGAAATATTGATTATAAAACAGAAGTTCATAACACTAAATAAGATAAAGACAAGAAAAAAAGAAAAGAAGAAAAGAACTGTCATAATAACAAATGAATGAATCATATAATAATTAAAATGTATATAATGAAAATGATGATAACAATAATATAATAATAGTAGTAATAAAAAAAATAATATTGTTATATTATTATTATTATCATGATTATATTATTATTACAATAACAATAATTGAGTAATAATATAAAAATTATAATAATAATAATGATAATAATAACAATAATAATATAATAATAATAAATGCTGGATAATAATAATTAATCATAATTATAATAATAAAAAAATAATAATAATAACACCCGTCATCATCTTCATCATCAATCCATCATATCATCATCATCATCATCATCATCATCATCATCATCCTCATCATCGATCATCACATCATCATCATCATTCATTATCAAAATATAATAATAATACGAACAATAATAATAATAAACATAATATAAAATGATAAAGATAATAATAATAATATAATAGCACTAATAATAATAAAAAAAATAATAAATGATAATAATAACATGATAATAATGATAGTAATAATGCTAATTAGTAATAATAAGTAGAGATACTAATTAATAATTCAATATTAAATAGTTATAATCTTTTCAATGATAGTAATAAAAATGTTAGTGCTGATGATAATCGATGATGATGATATAATAATAATAATAATAATAATAATAATATAATAATATAAAAATAATAGTAATAATAATAATAATTAGTATTAGTAGTAGTAGTATAATGATAATGATAATAATAAGATAATGAAAATAATACCATAATAATAATGAGGATAATATCAATGATATTATAATCTTAATATTAATGATAGTCAATAAAAATAATGATGATATTAATATGAAAATAATATTAATAGTAATAGTAATAATAGTATGATAATAATATATAATAATAATAAAATAATATAATAATAATGATAAAAATAATAGTAAAATAAAAATAATAATAACAATAACATAAAGATACAAAAAAGATAAAAATAATTGTAAAAAAAATGATGATAATGATTATTAATAATGGTAGTAAAAATAAAAACAATAATAATAATTATAATTATAATTATAATTATATATTTTTAAATTTTTATTATTAAATTATTATTTTTATTATTTTTATTTTTTATTATTATTATTATTAATTTTTTTATTATTATTTTTTTTTTTATTTTTTTTTATTTTTTTTTTTTTTTATTGTTTTTGTTACCATTTTTTATTATCATTGTAATAATAATAACAATGATAATAATGATAATAATGATAATAATAACAACAACAAAAACAAAAACAACAACTAAAATAGAAAATAATAATGATAATAAAATAAGAAGATAATAATAATAATAATAATAATAAAATAGATATGATAATAATTACAATAAAAAACATTAATAATAAAAAATAATAAAAAAACAAAATAAAATATAAAAATAATAATAATAACAAAAATAAAATAAAAATATAATAATGAAAAATTTTCTATTATTATCTTTTCCCCTTTTTCCCCATTTTTAAATTATTATTATTGTTTCATTATTTTTTACTATTATTATTATTATAATTTGTTTTTTTGTTTTTTTTTTGTTTTTGGTTTTATTCGTTTTATTTTATGAAAATGTAATAAAAATAGAAAAAGGGAGGAAAAAAAAAAAGAAAAAATAAAATAAAATAATGTCATGAAAATGGTAATGATAAAGTTTAAAAATAATGAAATAATATTTTACAAACTATAATAATAATGATAAAAAAATAATGATTTTAAAATGTGATAATAAAAATAATAAAATAATAAAAAATAATAAAATAAAAAAAATAAAAATAATATTAATAAAAATAATTAATAATATAATAAAAATTTGGGGGATGATAATAATTAAAAATTTAGTAAATAAATAAAAAAAGGATATGATAGAAATTTAAAAAAACCCAAATAAAAAGGGTAAAAATCAAAATTAAATAAATTAATGAAAATGGAAAAAACAAAAAATAAAAATAATAGCAAAATGAAAAAATATCATAGTTTATTAAAAATAATCATCTAATAATAATATTATTATTTTTGGTTATTTTTAATTTTTACTATTATTATTTTTTTAAATTATTATTATTTTTTATTATTTTTTGTTTATTACATTTTTTTTATTATTATTATTTTTTATTATTTTTAAATTATTATTATTTTTGTAATGTTTATAAAAATTTAAAAGGGGGTAATAGTAAAGTAATAAATATTGGCAAAAAGAAAAGATAATGAAAAAATGAAAAATGATAATGAAAATAAAATAAAAAATAATATTAAAACCCCTTTCGCGACTGAGGGGGGGTCGGGTTTCCCCCTTAACTTTAGTACCAAAATTTTAAAAATACTATTGAGAGGGAGGGCAAGAGATTTCCCGGGAAACCCTCTTTTACCCTCCTAGGGATAAACCAGTTGTGAATCGGGCATTTTTGTTGCCCGCCTTGAAAAAACCCAATCAACCCGACTTTTTTTTTTTTCAGGGGAAAGGGTCCCCCAAAAAAATTTATGCAAATTTCCAACCCCAATTTTTCTCTTATATATCGGTAATTTGTGCTGTGTGTTTTTTTTTTTTTTTTGTAAAATTTATTCTTAAGTGAGTCAAGAACCCCGAGTTATTAAAAAAATAAAAAGCAGTAAACCCTTTTTAATGATATATAGCAAATGTGGCTGGGTATTCAGTTCCCCGGGAGATAGTTCCCAAATTAGGGATTTAGCCCAATATTTTTCAGATTTTTGATTATATTTTAAAAGAAAGGTTTACATCTTTTAAAATTTTTTTCCTCTTTTACTATATTTGAAAAAAAAATTTCCCCCACTACCACTGAAAAAAAAAATGTTGGGACCCCTTTTTTTTTTTTTCCTTCCGAAAGGAAATTTTCTACATTTTATCCATATTTTTTTGAATAAAAAAAAAAGTATTGAAACAAATTCAAAAAATTAAATTTTCAGTATTGACTGAAAAAGTTTTTTTCCCGGGGGAGGAAAATTAATTCCCCTACCCAAAATTTTTGCCAAAAATTTTTTTTTTTTTTTTAATTTTTTTAAAATTTTTAAAAGTTTTTTTTGTTTTTTTTTTTCTTCAATCCCAAACTGGCGGGCAGGAAAAAACCTAAATGTAGGATTTTTCTTAAAACTTTTTAAAAGCCCTTTCCATCGTTTTAACGATTTCCGATAAAAAATTAGAAAGGATAAAATTGCCCCTTTTTTGAAGATGCCCTTACCCCAATTCACCCCCAAAATATTGTTCAAATTGACCCCTTTAAATTAAACGAGCTAAAAGGAATCTGAAAAACCCCACAGAAAATTTAAATGAATTTATTGAAACTCACCTGGACTCCTACTCGAAAAAGAGGGGCACCCTCTACATTACCCATGTCACCCACGCCCCAGACGGGGTTGGAAAAGAACCCGGAAAAGCGCTCAAATGTAGAGTTAAAACCTAATTAAAAATGAATGAAAAATTCATATTCGTTTTGCCCCTCCATCCCTTTTCTAAAATTTTTTTTTGTATGAAAACAACATTTATTTTTTTATCAGACAATCTTATTGTGAAAAAGGGTGGAAATATCTTTGAGAAAAGATAAAATTTTATGTGTTCTTAGGTATAAACATAGAAATGGGTTTATCAAAAACTTCCAGCTTTGCTCATTTTTGGGCCCAACAGCTAAAGCCCTGGGTGTTGGCCTTTCGAGGAAGCAATGGCACGGGGATAGATTTCATGAGTATTCTTAGTAAATTGCACTTGAATAAACAACTCCAAAAATGAATCCAAATATAAGGATAGCTGAAATAAGCTAAGGCCCTTATTAAAACCAAATGGGATTTTTTTAGACATGGTTTCTCCCGGAAAAACAGCTAATTTTATGAATAAATGTTTCGTTTAAAAAGGGGGGAATGTAGTTTAAAACAATTTTAACCCCTAAAACCAATAAAAAGGTTTTTAAAAAATGGGGGTGTCTTCCCAAAAATACAGGAACATTTTAAAGTTTGATTTTAAACGGGCCCAAAAGGGGGAGACACAACCCAAAATTTTGGGGAAAAAGAATAGGGTTTTAGGGGAAAAAGTGGTTCTAAATTGGGCCCGACCATCTCAGTGGAAAAAATCACAAAGTCTTCTTTGACAACTTTTTTACATTTTTTTGCTCTCCTAGAAGTTTTCCCAAATTTTTCCGGATTCAGCTGGGGCACAAATCAACCAAAAAGGAAAAGATTTTCCTTGTGTGAAAGGTGACAAAAAACTAAAAGAGGAGATTTTTGATTACGGTCCACCCCAAAAGGGGTTAACTGCCTAAAATGGGGGATAAAAAAGCAGTTCATTTAGCTTCCAACTTCAGGGTTTTTTTCCCCTCAACTGTCAAAAAACAGGGGAAAGAGAAACAAGATAAAAAATTCCATCCCCCAAAAAGTAGTAAAGACTATAACGAAAACGGGGGGGAGTAGTTAAAAAGATATCCCTTTCGCAATGTAGGGCCCAAAAACAAAAGAGCATGAAATGGTGGCACAAAATTTTTTCCTTTGGTTTCTGATTTTGGTTTTATTTAAATGCATATGATGTTTTAAAAAAGAACTCATCCTCTCTTTCAGTATTCATTTTTCCGTACAGGGGCTTCCCAAAGGGGACTTCTGATTTATAAAAAGATCGAAAGGGGGGGGGAAACCCCCAAAGCAAGGGAAAAACGAGTACAGTTTTACCCCGTGGGTTTAGATTTACCAAAACGGGGGGTCTTTGGGCCAAAAATTTTCACTCAAAAAAAGGGAAAGATGTGAGGTATGCTCCAAAAAAGGAAAATAGAGTCCGCCCCAATTCAAAATGCGTTTTGGGATTCTCTTGTTTTAAGGGCTGAAAAATTTTTTTTTTTTTCACAACTAAATTTTTGTTTCATTGAAATGATTTGGGAAATAGAAGAAATAAAAATTTTAGACTTTTATTTTTTTTGCTCATAATATTATTTTAATTTATCACAATCCCCGTGTATTTTTTTTTTAAAAGAATAAAATACGAATTTTCCCTTTATTAACGGTGCCAATGATTATTATAAACTGGGGATAATGCCATGGAAAAATGAATTATCTAGTTTTTTCAAAATGAGTGTATATCTATATTGTTTTTTTAAAAAATTCCCCTCAGAATTAAAACCTTTATTTTTTTTTTTTTTTAAAAAAAAAAATTGGCCCTTTTTTTGTTCTAGAACCCTGGGGGGACTCTGAGTACCCACTACTGTTTTTTGTTTTGAAATAAAATTTATGAAAAATTTGGGGAACAAAAATTGTTTAAATGGGGTCCAAAGAACAATATTCTCTGTATTAAAAAAAACCCGGTTTTTTAAATTCAGGTAGAAAGGTAATAAAATATCATGTGATAATAAAATATTGATAATAAAAATGAAAAAAAAATATAAAAAAATAAAAAAATCCCAATCAACAAAAATAATAAAAAAAATAAAAAATATTAATAATAATAAAAATGATAGTAATAATGATAAAAAAATGATATGTTCTATTAAATTATTTCATTATTTTACTTTTATTATTTTATTATTTTTTTATCATTAATTTTTTTTTGTTTTTGTTGTTTTTTGGGTATTAATAACGTTTTATTATTATGAAATGATATAAAAATAAAAATGAAGAAGAAAAAAAGAGAAAATAAAATAAAAATAAAAAGTCATGATTTGGAAATGATAAATACAAATAATGAAAATAATAAATTACTCCAAATCTAAAATGTAATAATAAAAAATAATTTGGATGATAACATTTAAAATTTTTAAAATTTATAAGAATATTTAATTAAAACAAATAAAAAGGGTAAAAAACCCATTTTAAATAATTTTAAATTTGTTTAAGTAAAAACAACAATGAAATAAAAAAAAAAATCAAAAAAATATCTTTAGTAGTAGTAATAAAAATGTAAAAAATAAAAATTTTTTTATTTTTTCTTTATTATTATTGTTGTTTGTTTTTTTCATTTTTTTTTACCCTTATTTTTTTTATTTTATTTTTACTTTATTATTATTTTTAATTTATTATAATCATTTTTAATTATTATTAAATAATGTTAAAAAAATATGTTTAAGGTTAATAAAAAAAAAACTAATGTTATTGGTAAAAAAAAGATAATGAAAATGATAAAATAAAAATAAAAAATATTTAATAATAAATAATGATTATGAAAATTAATAAAAAAAAAACAATAATAAAAATGATGATAATAAAATGATAGGATAATGATAATAAGGAAGCAATGATAATTATAGTAATATTAAAAAAAAGTATGATATAAAAAATATTTATAATCCCTTTTTTATAAAAATTAAGTGTATTAATAATGATGATGATGATTTTATATGTTTCCGATGTTTAATAAAAATTTATTAATAATAATAATAAATAAAAATAGTGAAAAACAAGAACAAAAACAATGATAAAAATAATAATAATATAATAATAAAAATAATAATATAAAAATTTGGTAAAAAAATGTAAGTAAATGAAATAAAAAAATGAAAATAATAATAATAATAATAAGAAAAAGAAGAAGAAAAAAAATAATAATAATAAAAAAGAAGAAAAAATAATAATAATGATGTTTAATTTAATAAAAATTTTTTTATAATAACAATAAAAATAATAAAAATCATCATTTTTCCCATTTTTCCCTCATCTTATCATTATCATTGTCTCATCATCATCATCTTTCATCATCACATCACATCATCTCATCATCATCATCATCATCATCATCATCATCATCATCCCCTTACCCTTACTTATCATTATCATTATCATTATCAACATCTTATAATTTCACACATAATAAAAATGTTTTATATAATAAAAATAATAATAAAAAATAATAAAAATAAAATTAATAATAAAATAATAATGATAATAAAAAAATTTTAAATCAAAAATAAAAATAAAAACCATAATAAATGAGGAAAATTAAATAATATATAATACAATTTAATGATAAATATAATTAAAAATATAAAAATTAAAAATATAATAATATAAAAATAATAAAAATAATTTTCAATAGTAAAAAGGTTATCTTCTTTTAATGATATTGATAAAAATTTTTAATGCAGTAAAAATTATACTGATGTGAAAAATGATATTTAACGAAAAACGATGATGATACTAACGTGAAAATTATGATGAAATTAATTTTTAATTTAAAATAAAAATAATAATGTAATAATAAAAATAATACAAAATAAAAATAATAATGATAAAAAGGAAAATTTAAAAATAAAAATATACTTTTTAAAAATTAAAAAATATAATGATAATAAAAATGAAATAAAAATAAGGGGAAATAAACAAATGAAAAATAATAGTAATAATAACAATAATAATAATAATATTATTTATTATTTTTATTTTTAAATTTATTATTAAAAATGAAAAGGGAAATGAAAATGATGATGAAAATAAAACAAAAATAAAAACTGATGATATATAAATGATATTAAAAATGTTGATTTTAAAAAAGGGGCCCAATCTAATAATGATATTTTTTATAATAAAATAATAAAATGAATATAGAAATAATAATGAAAATAATAAAAAAAATAATAATAAATATAATAAAAATAATAAAATAAATAATAAAAAAAAAATGATAATTTGATGATTTTTAATTTAATAAAAATAATAAAAATTTAATAATAATAATAATAAATAGTAATAAGATACAAAAGGGTTAAAAAATTACAATAAAATTGATTAAAAATTTTTTATTACTATTATTATTTTTACCTTTTTAAATTATTTTTTACTTTTTTTTTATTATTATTTTTTATCATTTTTATTATTATTATTATTTTGTAATAATAAAAACCCCCCAAAAATAATGAAAATAATGATAAAAAATTTAACAATTCAACAAAAACAAAAAACCAAACAACTAATAAAAAATAATAATAATAAAATAATATAAAAAATAATAAAAACAATTCCCCCTTAAAAACAATAATAAAAATAAAAACCCAATAATAAAAACTAAAAATCCCCAATAACAAAAACAATAATAAAAAAATTAAAAATGATAATGATAATGATAATGAAATGATAATGATAATGATAATGATAATGAAAATTTGATAAAAAATAAAAAATTTAAAAATTTAATAAAAATTTAATTGTAAAAATAATAGTAAAAACAAGAACAACAACAAAAACAAAACAACAAAAACAAAACAAAAACAATAACAAAAACAATAACAAAAAACAATAAAAATAACAATAACAAAAACCCCCCAAAAACAAAAATAAAAAGAAATGTAAAAACATAAAAATAGTACCGGGGGAAACAATAAAAACCGATAATGATAACGTAGAAAATATTCGAAATGCGAAAGCATTTTTCATTTACCTATATTTAATCCGATTTTTCCCCTATCTTTTAACATGAGGGGGATTCGGGAAAAAAATTTTGATGTTGACATTATGCCCGTGGACAGTTTACGCATTATTCGAAAAACAACGCGGGGCAGACCCGGACGCCCTTTCCCGGTCGCAACATCAAAATAAACAATAGGGCCCGAAGATGGGCAAAAATCCGGGAAAAAATGGTAAATTTTAAAAAAATGGTAAACGGAAAATCCCCCTGCGTAAAACGGGGCGCGTGGTTCACCCCAAATACAAACCCAGAAGCTTTTTAGAAGCCCCCAAATACGAAAACAATAGTTGGAGCGTCACAAAATATATCACAATAAAAGTCGGGTTTTAAAGAAAAACAGGGAAGGTAATGAAAAAATTTAAAAGGATAAATACAGGGGTTAAAAGTCCGACCGATATTTTTTTAAAATAAGTAAAGAAAAATTTTAAAATTTTATATTCATGATAACTGCTAAGGGTGTGATGGGAAGGGGCCCCCCCATGGGGGATAAAAGGGGGCCCAGAAAACCCAAACGGAGGATAGGGTCGGGGTTTAGGAGTTGGTCTTCAAAGGTCCCCCCCCTGGTACCCCTTTCAGCCATGTAAACTTTGGGGGTTTTTTTTGGGGTAACCCTATTGAAGCATTTTTAAGTGTTTCTTTTTTAAGGGGGAACATGGTGGAGGGGGAATGTGCTATGGAAAATGTGTTTTAATAGGTTTAATTATTTCTTGATTGATGTAGGACTAAAAAAAAGGGGCCCAAAGAATTGTTTTTTGACTAATTTTTTTTTAAAGAAGTAAAATTATATAATGGAAAAATTAAAATTTTGATTGTAAAGGGTTTGAAAAATGATAAAATTTGAAGACATATAAAATTTTAAATTTCCCTAATTGTATTTGATAAAAATGGGGTTAGCAAGAGGGGTAAAAAATTTAAATGTTTTATTTTTTGAGTCTCACTCTAAGGAATGTGCTTAACATGATGAAGATTTTTAAATTTTCCCGGGTAGAGCGAAAAGAAAAAATTTGTTTTTTTGTATGTAATCAAAAGTATTTCCTAGAATATTTGCTTGATTTTAATTGGGTTTAGCATATTTTTTCGAAATTAAATGATTCCCTTTGTTTAAGCCCCAAGATTTTTTATCCCCCAATTTTTCAGAATGTCTCACTTACTTTTGAGGGAGATAACTTGAGTTTAAGTTATTTTTTTTGGGTAAAGCCCTTAACTTAGTATTTTAAATTGCTTGGTATAAGTAAATTTATCTTCCTTAAAAATAATTCCCCCACTAAATTTTTGTATTTTTAATTTGCTTACCAAAAATTTTTTTTGATTTCCAAACATTGTATGTGAAGAAAAGGGGGTTTTTTTTTAACCCGCTTACGTCCTATTTTTTAACATTGATTTGGTTAATTAATAACAGCTTTCTTAAAATTTTTATTATGTTTGTTTTTTAAATTTTCCAAATTGAGTAAAATGAAGTTTTTTGTTCAAGTTAAAAGATGGATAATTAAAATGGTATAATTTTGTATTGGTTATAATGAACTCAGATGTTTTATTATTGAATTAAATTTTTTGTGATTGACTTTACAGGTTTAAATATATATAATACTTTTCAGTTTTAAACAATTTGTTTTTTTGATTCCTAATAAGTTGTGGAAAATTTCCTAAAAAAATTGATACCAAATTTTTAAAGAGTAAGATCCCGTGAGAGGGAAAAAAAGACTATAGAAATATTAAGAAATTTTATCAAATTTGAGGAGGAAATTTTTTATGTTTTAATGGGAAAAAGGCCAAAAACTATTTGATCCTATTAAAGCAATTATTAGCAAACTCCTCTTGCCAAAGTCCCATGTGTCCTTTTTTATCATATTGTCGGTTTTATTTTTCAACTGCAAAGTACCCATTTTTGAACTCCTACTCAATATGCTGAACAACTGCCGAAAAGTCCCTTTCCCCAAAGATGAGGGGAATATAATTTTGCTTTTACCAACGCGTCCCCCCACGACGAAAAGCTAGGACCTTACAAAAGGGGGTTAAGGGTGAAAGACAGTGGAGGGAAACTTTTCGTTTTTATCCCCAGTGGGCCAAAAGCTCCTGGATTCTGTGAAAGGGCCCCGTTTTTTCCCGCTTTGGGGGGTCGCAGCCAAACTAATTGTTTTGGGGGTTCCAAAATGATAAATTTCCCCGACGCTCACTTTGCTCTCTGCTTGGTCATGCAATTTTTTAAGAAAATTTAATGCACCTTTTTTCTTTTAATTAATTTTTTTTTTAAATTTTTTAGCCGTAAAAATCCCAGTAAAAAATATTGAAAAGTCTTAAGGCCTTTTAGAAAAATTTCTTTTCTATGGGATTAATTTAAAACCCACTTTCTTTTAAAATTTGCCGAAACAGAGCCTTTGGGTTACTTTTTTGGGCCAAAAGTGAGTGCAAATCATATTTAAAATGGCCAAGGGTCTGGCAACGAACATTATAGTATAATTTCCCCTAAAAGTGCCCTTTTTGGAAATTTCCCTTTGGGCCGCTGAAACGGGCCATTAAAAAAAGGGGGCTTGAAATATGGGATTTGTGAAACTCTTTGGGAAAAAATAATAAACCCTTTAAAATTTCACTTTGCTTTTTGGGCCCTTTAAATCAGGACTTAAAATTACTATAAAAGGGGTCTGTTTTTTTTTGCATTGGGGAAAAATTGAATGGAGGGATTTTTTTACATTTATATTTTAATTCTTGGGTACTTGGGGGTTTTTTTTTGGGGGTGTGTGTGTTTTGTGTGTTGTGTGTGGTTGTGTGTGGTTGGGGTGGGGTGTGTGTGTTTTGTGGGGTTTTGTGTGGTGGTTTTTTTTGGGGTGTGTGCATATTTATATTTGGGGGGGGGGGTTTTTTTTTACGTTCCAGGGTCTTTTTAAAATCAGGGAGCATCAATGGCAGAACATAGTTTTTCAACCCCGGGCTTGGCCCTTTTCGCGCAGTCCCCGGGGGTGAATAGTCCATCTAACCGATACAAACTCGTTCATTTCGGCGGGGGGTCCCCCGTCTGCCAACTGGGTATAAAAGGGCCCAAAGACAGAAGGCCCACGTAGCACAGCCCCCTCCCCTGTCGCTGTCTTTGGGTTTCCTTTTCCCGAGGGCTGGATGGGGGCGGGGTGGGGAAAAAGGGGCGTGTATCGCGCTTCTCGTCTTTCACCTAACTCCCTCAGACCGGGTTTCCCTTTTGGTGCCCCAAACCCCTCTTTATTCCCTTTTATTTCCCCTCCCCGGGTTTCCCCCCGTGTGTCTTCCTCTTTTGGGGAGTTTGTTCTTTTACGCATTTCATAACCCAAACGTTGCCTTTTCTTTCTGTATTGCTTTAAAAGTTTTGGGCATACACATATTTGTCCAGATAATATTTTTAAAGGTATATTTTTTTGATTATTCCCCATGATTTTTACAATAATTTTTGGGGGCAATTGAGGGCCCTTTTCTCTCGGGGTGCCCATTATTTTTAGGATTGACACAAGATTACAAATCAGAGGCAAAAAGAAAGGGGGAAAAAACATACATTCATAAAATGTATATTTACATATTGTGTGTTGGGTATTTGTGTGTGTGGCCCCCCCATGCGCACCACACAACACGCACACGCAACCACACACACACACACACCCCACAAAACACACCACACCACACACGCACGCACGCACGCACACACACACCACACAACCCCACACACACACACACACACCACACACCCCCACACCACACACACCACACACACCCCACACAAAACCCACACAACAAACCCCGCCCGCACACACCCCACATACACACACACCCCGCGGATTTGGGAAAGGGGGGAAACAAGAAAAAGGGTTAGCAAGTAAAAAAGGGGTAAAAAAAAGAAGAGAGTAAAGAAATTAACTCTGTTCCAAAGAAAAAATGGGGGTTCGCTGATTTTTTTTTTTTTTTTTAAAAAAAACGGGAATAAGGACCAGACTAAATCAAAAAACTATTTTTTTTTCACACCACATATTCCCTATGGAAAAGGTTTTTTGGAGCGGATAGAGTGCGCCTCCCTAAAAAAATGGCCTCATGTGTCAAACGTTCATATTTTTTAAAATTTAAAGAAAAAGTTTTTATATGATTCTGCCTTTTTCTGTGGCGTGGGAATGTCCCCCAATTACAATGGAAAGAGAGTAAAAACAATTGTTTCTGTATTCATTGATAAAGGAAAATTTATCCCAATTGTTTTTTATCTGAAAGTATAACACACCAAAAAAATCCACCTCATCAATGTTTTTAAAAAGGACTTATCATTTTATTTCATTTTCAAATCTTTTTTACGTCGGCGTGCATCCTACCCCTCTACCCAAAAAACTATGGAGATCATTCCTTTTGGAGTTTTTTTTTCCCCTGTTCAAAAAAGGGGGGGGGGAAAAACCGAAAAAAAGGGGGGGAAGGGGGAGAACTTTAAAAAAACAAAGAAGAGGTTATGGGCGAAGTGGGGGAAAAGATTTAAAAAGAACGGAAAAAAAGAATATTTTTTGAGCATTTAAATTTTTTCTACAAAACAACCTGAAAATTTTTTTGGCATTAGCCCAGCCCAGACCCCATGAGCCCAACGGGTGAGCTAAAATTGCTCTTGTTTCCCCGTCACAAAGTCCCTTTTTTCTCTGATTTTAGTGTTTTCCGCGCGGGAGGGTCGGGCCCTTTTTGCAAACATAAAAAGATTGAAAGACTTTTTAGTTTTAACCCCTAAAACCCTTTTCCCGGGTGCAATAACAAAGGGGAAACCCGAGGGTCAGTTTTTTGGGCTAGTGGGGTGCCAGTCCTTTGTGTTTTTTGTGTGTGTGTGGGGTGGTGTGTGGGGTGGGGTGTTTTGGTGTGTGTGTGTGTGTGGGGTGTGTGTGTGTGGGGTGTCCCGTGTGTGTGTGTTGTGCTGAGTTTTTTCCCCCATGCAATGTATAAACTTGTCCCGTCTTTTTCATAAATTTCATACTTTTTTTTTTCTTTTAAAAATTTTAGTTTTTAAACCCTTTTTTCGGAAGCCCGGTCTTTCTTTTTTTAATATTAACAAGTAGTCCCCTTTTAAACGGTTTTTCTCTGGCCTATAAAAAAGATAGTTTTTCCCCTCTGTTTTACTTGGAAACTTTTTATCAAAAAACCGGTACGAAAATAGCTGTGATTTTCTCTAAGAAACCCTTTGCATAGTTTTTTTAAACACCCGATTTAAATTTAAAATCCCAAACATCGTTTAGCTTTACAAAGGAACACAAAAAGTTACCTATTTTTCTTTCAAGAGTTCCCGCGGGGGGGTCGAAAAGGGGGGAAAGGGAAGCCGGGGGCGAATACCCCACATGTAGGAGCTGGCGAGGGCGGGGCGCCCCGAAGGGGGGCCTCGGGCCTCAAAGACGGCTTCCCCCTGAATGTGTGTGTGCTGCAAATCTCCCCCTGAAAATTGCCCATTGTGGGGAAACTCCAAAAAAAAATCGGGATTTCTTCTTTCTGTGAACGCGCGGGGAATTTTTACGTTGACCTTAAATAGTGAATGATTATGCTTTGATTATAGCTGTATTTTTTTATGTGTAAAGGGGAGGTGTTTTGGTAATTTTGCGCTATTTTATAGTAAATGAGTATCCCTATGTGTGTGTTTGTGGGGTGTAAAGTGAGAGAGACCCTGTGGGTGTTTTGAACTGTGCGTGATGTGTGTGTTTAGTTGCGTGTGTTTTGTGTGTGTGTGCGTGTGCGTGTGTGTGGGGTGTGTTGTGGGGTGTGTGTGTGTGTGTGTGTGTGAGGGGGTGTGTTGTTGTGTGTGTGGGGGGGTGTTGTGTGTGTGTTTGTGTTTAAAAAGAAGAGAGAGAGAGAGAGAGAGAGAGAGAGAAAGAGAGAATGGGGGAGAGAGAGAGAGAAGAGAGGAAAAGAGAGAGAGAGGAGGATGAGGGTTTTTAGTCCGTGCAGCAGCACAGAAAAAAAAAACACAAACACACACACCCACAAAAATTTTCCCCTGAATGCACGAAAAAAATTTTTTAAATAAAAAAATTTTCCGTAAAACATCGCTACACATTTGAAAATGGAAAATTCGAAAAGGGGAAAAGAAAAAAAGGGGGAAACCCACAAAAAGAAAGCAAAGGGGAAAGGGAAACCCAAAACAAAAACATGAAAAATCATAAGGAAAAAAAAGGGGTTTTTTTTTTAAATCAAAAAAGTATAATTTTTAGCGTGGGAAACTCAAGCCCCGGGAAAAAAAAAGGAAAAAAAACATTACTGGGTTTTGTCTGCAAACCGGGCAACGGTCCTTTTTTAACTGTCCCCCCCTTGATTCGAGACTTCCCAAAGGGACCGCCCAAAATGCTTATTAAAAAAACAGAAGAATTAGGTGATAATGGTAACCAACCCCCAAAAAAAAATACAGGGATTTTAATAGCACAGTCGACTGGAAAATTTAGATCCCTTAAAATTTCTGATTCGTAGACTGAGAAAAAATAGAAACAGCATTGCCCTTTTCAACCCGGTGACGGGAAAATGCTGGGGAAAATTACAAAATTCAAATTAAAAAATCATGTGTCGCAAATCTTTTTTTTCTCAGAGAAATGGGTTTTGGGTCCAACATCCCGTGGGACGCTTTGGGTAGACTGAAAAACTTGGGTAACGAAAGACTTTTCAAAGGGTCATAAAAAACGCTGGGGTGGAAAATGGAACGGTAGAGTTCTTTAAAATATCCTTAATACCATGAAAACTGTCCCTTTTTAAAAAAAAGCATCATCAGAGGTAAACACTACTTTGGGGGAAAAAAGGGAAATTTTGGGGGGTACCCCCAGATCGTGGGTGGCGGGCAGTTATTTTTTATTTTTTTAAACAAAGTCTAAGGTCCAAAAAAAGCCAAAAAAGCAATTTGGAAAATGCCCCGGTAAAGACGAAAAAATTTTATGTTTAAAAAAAAAGAATCCTAAAACCAAAGGAAAAACTATACGGTTTCAAATTTTTAAAGGGCTTTAAATAACCCATTTTATATTATATTTTATTATATATTTTATATTATATATATAATTATATATATATTAATATATATAATTATATAAATACTTAGGTTTACAGTAATAAAAGGGGGTAAAAGTACATATTTTCCCCGGGTAAAAATTACTGGGGAAAACAGGAAAAACCGTCAAAAAAATCCTTTTGTGAAAAAAGATAGTATTTTAGCTGTAGTTAAGAAAAAACACACACGCAACCCCGCCCAAAACCCCACAGGGACCCCCGCACACGCAAAAAGCACATTCTTCTTTTTCTTTTTTTTTAAACTTTTTCCCCTTTTTTTTATGAGGTCCCCCCATGATGATTTTTGGGTTTTGGCAGATATCTTTTATGACCGGGTTTCCCCTTTCCCGACGTCAAACCCTTTTCCACTCCCCCCGGGGCCGGCCCCGATTGGGCTGTCTTGCCCACCCCGTGCTTTGGTACAATGGGGGTGAAGTTCCTTTTCCCAAGGGGAAAAACGCGCCGGCCGGTTTACTCGAAACCCCCGAACTCAGATTGGCCGTCGTGACAGTCTTGGGGGGCCGATTTTCTAACCTTCCGGCCCACCGCGGCCACTCATATTCATATATTTCACATTATAAAATATATTTCAAAAAAACATGTTACATATACATATGAATTTTATCCCTACATGTATTTATTTCTCCTAAATTTTCCTAAATTGGCACCCTGTTGCTATCTTTGCCCCTTGTTTGGTGGTTTTTTTCCCCATTGCATCTCTCATTCACCCATAACGCATCTAGCTTTGCTTACCCAAATTACGCAAAAAAGGGGCCCCCAAGTGTTTATCAAAAAACCCCGCATGGTTGGTGGACAAAAGATTTTATTTTATATATTATATAATAATATATATAAATATTATTATATATATTATATATATAACATAATATATAAATATATATAATTATATATATATAAATATATAATATATATAGGGGTTTTGTGTGGGGTGTGTGTGGTTTTGGGTGTGTGTGTGTGTGTGTGTGGGGGGTGGTGTGTTGTGTGTTGGGGTGTTTGTGTGTGGTGTTGTGTGTGTTATATTAGATTCATATTAAAATAAATATATATTATATATATATATAATATTATATATATATATAATTTGTGGTTGGGTGTGTTTGTGTGTGTGGTGGTGGTGTGTGTGTGGGGGTATATATAAAATATATTTTATATTAATATTATATATATATATATTATTGGGAAACTAAAATATTAAAAAAAATTTTATATATATATAAAATTTTTAAAATATCTAAAAATATATAAAATTTTAAAATAAATTTATATATTAAAAATATATATATGCCCCACACCACACACCCCACCCCCACACACCCCACCCACACCACACACCACACACACCACACCCCACACACACACACCCACAAACACACACACACACACATATATTATATATATTTATTTTAATATATATAATATAATATATTTAAAATATATATAATTTTAAAAATGTGTGGGGGTGTGTGTGTGTGTGTGTGTGGGGGTGTGTTGCGTGTGGGGGTGGTGTTGTTTGTGTGTGTGTGTGTGTGTGTGTGTGTGTTGGGGGGGGGGGGGTGGGGGGGTTTTGGGGTTTTTGTTTTTTGTGGTGTTTTTTGGGTGCGTGTGTTTGTGTGTGTGTGTGTGGGTATGTGTTATATATGATACCTCCCCCTATATATATAATCTATTTAAAATATTTATATATTTATATATTGTTTTATATATAAATAAAAAAAAAATAAATAATATTTATACATTTTATACTAAATATAAAATTTTTATATTCTATATATATTTCTATATATGTTTTGTGGGTGTGTGTTGTGTGTGTGGGTGTTGTGTGTGGTGTTGTTTGTGTGTGTGTGTGTGTGTGGGTGTGTGTGTGTGGTTTGTAGGGGTGGGGTGTTGGGGTTTTGTATTATATAAATCCATAAAATTTTATAAAATATATTTTATATATAATATATATAAAATATATCTAAATATCCATATATTATATATTAAAATTTATATCTTATATATATATACCTATAATATATATTATATATATATAATATTATATTATAATATATATTTTTATATTATTATATTTTATATTGTTGGGGTGGGTGTGTGTGTTGTGTGTGTGTGTATATATTTATATGTATATATAATTTTTATATATATTATTATTATAAAATATATATTTTATATTTATTTTATCATATGTAAATTAATTATTATATTTTATATATAAATATTTTAAAAATATTTAAAATTTTATATATTAAAAAAATATATATGCCACACACAAAACACACACCAAAACAACAACACACCCCACACCACACACCACACACCCACATTATTTTATACACACACACCACATATATATTTTTATATATATATAATTTTTTATATATATATATATAAAATATTATATGTGTGTGTGTGTGTGTGTGTGTGTGGTTTTGTGTGTGTGTGTGTGGGTGGGGTGTGTGTGTGTGTTTTGTGTGTGTGTGTATAGATACATACATCATATATAATTTCAAAAAATATATAATATTATATATATATTTATATATTTT
>NC_051397.1:22881943-22884443 GCF_015228065.2 Penaeus monodon
TAACCGGTCCCTGTAATTCTGGACGATAGGTGGATTGGGCGCATTTTACCAGTCACCAAGAAAATAAAGAAGATTTATTTATTTTCTAAAACAAATGATGTGAATATGTTATGCCGAAATGCACATTTTCTCTAAAAAGGTGTATTATCAGATTTCTTCAATATCTTTTCCCTTATTTCTCCTTTTCTATTACATTTTCTCTTTGGCGACGTTTCCAGTGTTATGGTAACCCCCGAAGGAGGTGATGGTCGTCACATTGTTTGTTTTTATGGTTGTTTGGGTCTTTTGGATTGTCTAACTATCGATTTAGTCTTTGGGCACTCATTTGCATTTTCCTCTTTTCGCACCATGCCTGAGGCGTGTTCTGGAGTTCTCTTCCTGGGTATAAGTACCCATGGTTTTAGGAAGGGAAAGGCACCTCCTGATTTCGGTCCTGCCTTCGGTCTTGACTCGCTTTGGCATAGTCCCAAAGGGTTATTCAGTGAATTTATCAGAGTGCTTAGATGGACCAGGTACCCCAGGACAAACACTGTTTGAGGATCCATGCATCCAGTATTGGTATAAATTTCCCTAGAAGCAAGTCACATAGGGGGAAGACTGCTTAGAGGATCCATACCTCCAGTGTTGCCACTAATTTCCATGACTAACTTATCACTCACCATCAAATGATACGATTTTTTCTCCTAACCGAAGTATTGTCTTCGTTGATTCCTGCCTGACCTTATTCAAGCAATCGTCGTGATTTACACCTCCTTCCTTTTCTTTTCATTTCTATGCCGTCTAACTTGCTCTCTGTTTTTTATATTATTTCCTGTACTCTTCCATGTATTTACACAAGTTCTTTATTAATATTTTATCAACATTATTTTTTTCCCATTTGCCCAAGTTAATTTCCATTTGGGTTGGATACTAATTACATTCACTTAGGAACTTATGTTTCTTTGTGTATCTGGTGTTAATTTCTGAGTGCTTTACTCCTGCTGTGATAAATTGGTGACTTACGAATCTTTTTCTACTTTCAATGACTGAAAACACCTGTAAAAATGCTTTGCTCCTTAATAAACATCATATTATCTTAGAGCTTTTACTAAGTCCCAGCCAGGAAATTAAGATCTGATTAAGGTTGAGTTTCCATTTCTACGCTTTGGAGATTTCAATGGTCGGCATCACCTCTGGGGAGACACTTTGTGCAACTCTCGAGGAAAGGCCTTGGAGTCCTTGTTCGCAAGAATGGATACAGTTTTACTGAAGAGAGACACTCCCACACATTTCCAAATTCAAACTGGGACATTCTCCAAGACTGACCTGTCAATTGGTTCACCTGATTCACAGTTGGTATTCCAGCCAATGAAATGCAGAGATGGTGACTTGAACATGTGTACTGGAATCTCTTTAGATCAACTGCAGTATTGCAAGGATCGGTGAATGATTTCCGGTGTGTTCAAGATGCTGTTAATCACTTCACATCATGAATTCACCTTGCAGCTGCAGCCTTCATTCCCTGTACCGGAGGTCATTTGTCATTTTTGCGGAAGAAGATACAGAAGATACATAAGACTGCCCCAGGAAGTGATGATATTCCATACCAAATGATATCTCACTTACCGGAGAACTCCCAGAGGTTCTTGTTGGACCTATTCAATAGGATCTATAGGGAGGACACAGTGTCATCCACTTGGAAAAGAGGCTATAATCATTTCTGTCCCTAAACCTGGCAAGAATGCTTCCACACCAATTTCTCTCACCTGCTATATCTGCAAGTTGATGGAGAAAATGGTAAACTTCAGGTTGACATGGCTACTAGAATAGAAAAACCCATATCAATATGGGTTTAAAAATTGAGATGGACCACAGATGCACATGAGGATGGAAACTGCTATGCAGAATTCCTTCGCACAGCGACGTCACGTGTTAGCAGTCTTCTTTGACCTTGAAAAGGCTTACGACACTACTTGGAAGTATGACACACTCATGAAGCTGGATGACATTGGTTTAAGAGGAACATTACAGTTTAGAGTTAGAGTCCGGTGGTCCAGTTTCTCTAACCTGGAAGATCAGCTGGAAGGGATCGCAAAGGGGAGGGTCTTAAGTGCGACCCTGTTTGCCTTTGCTATAAATGACATCGTAAAGGCTGTTCCAATTGCTGTCTCATGTAATCTGTATATTGATGACTTAACACTACACTGCTCGGGAGGAAGCTTACAGGATTTGCAAGGACACATACAGACTCCAATAAATCAGGTTGTACAGTGAGCAACATATCATGAGTTCAAACTTTCTCCAAGCAAGACCATGACTGTGGAGAGGAAAGTTCTATCCTTCCCTCTATTTAGGAGCAAATCCACTGCATTTTGTCCAAGAGGTGAAGTATTTGGGTCTAATTTTTGACTCAAGGCTTACATGGGTGCCTCACATCAAACAGTTAAAGGTGAAAGCTACAAAACCACTTAGTATTTTGTGGGTTCGTCCACACCTATCTTGGGGTGTAGATCCCACAACG
>NC_051397.1:22889041-22919590 GCF_015228065.2 Penaeus monodon
GTGGGGGTCTTTAAAACCCCCAAAAAACTTTTAAAATGTTTTTTTTTCCCCTGCATTATCGCAAGAATCACATTTTAAAAACCCTTTTGTTGGTTTTCATGGGATTATTTTTTGAAATACATCTCCTTTAAAACGAACTTTGATTCATCAAACTTAGTGTTTGGGGACCTTATGTTAAAAAATCCAAATTTAGGCTTTAAATAATGGCCTTAGTTATACGTTATCCTTTTTATTGGATTTTTTTGGATTTGTCTTCAAGGCAATTTTCTAAGAATACCATGAATCATCACGTGCCATTGCTTCTCGAATACCCAAACCCCCCAGGTCTTCACTGTTCCCCAAATAATGATGCAAAGCGGGAATTTTATGATAACCCATTACTATGTTGTACCTAAGAACACTAAAATTCATTTTTGCTCAAAGATTTTGCTCCCCCTTTTGCCCACTAAAAAGTTGTCTGAAAAAATATATGATGTATCATAAAAAAATTTGTAGAAAGGCATGGAGTGCAGACAAATATGAATTCCTTCATTGAATTGGGTTTGGAACTCTACATTCTGAGAGCTTCGGCTTCTTTCTCCAACCGTCTGTCGTGCTGACATTGAAAAATAGTAGAGGGATGCCCTCTTTGTTGATGTAGGATGAGGGGTTGCAATAAATTCATAATTTGCGGGCTTCTTCAGATTCTTTTTGAGCTCGAATAAGGGATCAATAGATACAATATTGGTTTAAATGGGTAAGGTCATTTCAAACTCGGGGTCTTTAACCCTCTTTTTACTCTTTTCGGAGTCGTAACCCGAGGGAAAGGTCTTCAAAAGTTTCAAGAACTCTCTACTTTGGGCTTTCCTTGCTGCCATGCGGATTGAAGTAAAAAAAAAACAAAAAACATAATAATAATTTGGCAAACCAAAGTGCTATGGAATAATGAAATGGCCTACCGCGACTTATTTTTCGTCCCCGGAAAAAAATTTTTCAGCAATACGAAATTAAATTTTTGAAACGTTTTTCAATACTTATTTTTTATTAAAAGTATTGGATAAAGTGTAAATTTTTTACGGAAGGGAAAAAAAAAAGGGGGTCTCCCAAAATTTTTTTTACATGGTAGTGGTAAATTATTTTTTTAAATATAGTAAAAAAATGTAAACAATAAATGATGTAATACACCTTTTCTATACATTAATCAACAAACTGAAATATGACTAAATCCCCAATTTGGGAACTTTCCCGTCGGGGAAATTGAATACCCAGCAAATTTAGCTATATAAAAAAAGTGTTCACTGCTTTTATACTTTAATAACCTGGGGTTCTTGACCACTTAAGAAAAAATTGAAAAAAAAAAAAAAAAAAACACACAGCACAAATTTCCGTATATAAGAGAAATTTGGGTTTGGAAATTTGCATAAAATTTCTGGTGGGGGCCCCTTCCCGAAAAAAAAAAATCGTCGCTTGTTGTTTTGTCACGCCGGGCAACAAATGAGCCAGATTTACAATTTGGTTGATCCCTAGGAGGGAAGAGGTTCCCGACGTCTCTTCGCCCCTTCCCTCATCAGTAGTATATAGCTATGGTATAAAGTTAAGCGGGAACCTGACCCCTCCAGTCGCGAAAGGGTTTTAACTATTTTTATTATTATTATTTTCAATCAATCTTATCATTTTCTTTCTTTTGCCAATATCATACTTTATATTACCCTTTTCATTATATCATATTTTAATAATAAAATAATAATAATAATAATAATAATAATAATAATATAATAATAATGTAATAATAATAATAAAAAAATAAAATATTATATTAGATTATTATTATTTCTAATACTGAATTTTATCATTTTTTTATTATTTTCATTGTTGTTTTTATCATTTTCATTTAAAATATTTAATATGATTTTTCCATTTTTATTTTTTTTTTTAATTTCTACATTTTCATTTTTATTACATTATTACATTTTAAAATTTTTATCACCCCATTATTATTTTTTATTATTATTATTTTTATTTTATTATTTTTATTTTTATTATTTTTATTATTTTTTATTATTTTTATTATTATTATTATCATATAATAATATTATTATTATCATTATTTTTATGTAGAATTTATTTTTGTCATTATTTTTATTTTATCATTACCCTTATCATGACTTTATTTTTTTGTTTTTTTCTTTTTCTTCTTCTTCTTTTATTTTTATTATCATTTTCATAATAATAATCGTAATTTTAATACCAACAACAACAAAAAACAACAACAAATATAATGATAATAATAAAAATAGAAAAATAATGATATTATAATAATAGTAATTATAATGATAATAATGATAATGATAAAAATGAAATTACTTTATTATTATTATTATTACATTATTTTATTATTTTATTTTTATTTTTTATTTTTGATTATTATTATTTTTATTATCTTTATTAAGTTTTATTTTATTTTTAAATTATATTATTATATTTTTATTTTTATTAGAGTAGTGTATTTAAAATTTTTTTAATTTTCATCATTTTTTATCAATATAGTTATTATTTTTGATATTTTTTTTATTTATTATCATTATAATTATATTTTTAATTTTTTATTATTTAATTATTATATTATCTTTATTTTTATCATTATTATTTTATTTTGTTTTTTTTGTTTTTGTTGTTTTTTATTATCATTTTTTCATTATTATCATTTTTATTTTTATTACAAGATAATAATAATAAGGAACAAAAAATAATAAAAAAAAAAATAAAAAAATAAAAAAAAAAAAATAATAACAAATTAAATAATAAACAATAATAACAAAATAAAAAATAATAATAATAATAATAATATAAAATTTTTTTTAATTATAATTAAATTATTTATTAAATTGTTTTATTATTCTACCATTTTTAATATAATATTACATATTTTTTTTAAAATTATTATTATCTTTCTTGTTATTTTTTGTTATTTTTTATTTTTTATTTTTTTTTTTACATTATTATTATCATTTTTATTGATTTATTTTTTATACTACATTATCATATTATCATTATTATTTTTATCATTGTATTATTAATATTATATTTTCATTATATCTTTGCATCATTTTTTTATTTTTATTTTATTATTTTTATTATTTTTTATTATTTTTATTATTTTTTACTATTATTCATTCTATTAATATTTTTATCAAAATTTAATATATCATTTTTAGACTATCATTAATATTAAGATTATTAAATCATTGATATTATCTCATTTTTATTTGGTTATTATTTCATTTCATTTTTAATTATTATCATTAATACTATTTACACTACTAATTATTAATTATTACTAATTTTTATTTTATTATTATTATTATTTTTATTTAATTTTTATCATCATCATACGATTATCATCAGCATAACATTGTTTCTATCATTGAAAAAATTTAAAAAACTATTTAATATTGTTTATTATTATTATCTCTTTTTTTACTATTTTTTATTACTATCTTTATTATCATTGTTTTTATTTATTTTTTTTTTTAATTTTATTGCTATTATATTTTTATTTTACATTATTATTTTTATTATTTTTTTATATTATTTTTGTTTTTATTTTTTTATTATTTGATAATGAGATGTGATGAGATGATATGATGATGATGATGATGATGATGTGATGATGATAAAGGGAATGATGATGTGATGATGATGAAGTGGGGCGGTTTTATTTTTATTTTTTTTTTATTATTTAATTATGTTTTTTTTATTATCAGCATTTATTATATTATATTATTATTTTTATATTATCATTATTTTATTATAATTTTTTTATTATTATTATAATTATGTTATTGGAAATAATAATAATAATAATGAAAAATAATAATAAAAAACAATTTTTATTTTTTTTTCTTTTATTATTTTTATTATTGTTATCATCATTTATTTATATTTTTAATTATTATATGATTTTTATTTTTATTAGACAGTTCTTTTCTTTTTTTTTTTTTTCTTGTCTTTATCTTATTATTGTTATGACTTTGTTATCATCAAATTTCTTTTATTTTTAATTATTATTTATTATTATTATTATATGGGTGGGTGCTTACGCGCATGGTGATGTGAAGCGATGGTGTGGTACCCTAGATGTGTTAAGGTTGATGCCTTTCGTTGCAGTTTCCCCCCCCCCCGGGTGCCCAGTCGAAAAAGGGAAGTTTTTGATAATTTTCTCCCCTGCCAGGTCACAGCCCTCCATCAAGATTTCTGCAGTGCCTCCTCGGGGCCCACCCATGGGTAAGGGTCCCTTTGGGGGTCCCAGGCTAAATAGTGGGGGTTTCCGGAGCAGCGGGAGGCCCCAGAGTACGGATTTTGGGCCCACCGGGTGGGACTGCTTGGCTTCCTACCAACTCCCCCCCTAGCCACCCTGGGGTTAGGGGGGCTGGGGGAGGGGGCCTTGCCAGCCCCCTCCTCCCCCCAGAATGACCTTCGGGAACGCCCTTTTTAAAGGGAAAATTGCTGGGGGGAGGGGTGTTGCCCCTCCCACCCAGAAGTAAGGCGGGCTGGGGTCCCCTGGGGGGGCAAAGTCGGGGCAGGTTTGGAACGAGAGTTACTGTCCTCCCTGCCCCCGGGCAAGGCCAACCCCCCATGAAGTTTGGGGGGAAACCCCGGGAACCCCACAGGGGATAGGCGGCCCCCACAGCCTGCCGACCCCTTTTTTTGGGGCGTTTTGGGGGGGCGGCAGAGGTGGGTGCACCCAGAGTGACCACCCGAGGTTTAAATCTCAGGCGGTTTTCCCGGGTAGGCCCCTTGGGAACCCCGGTCCTTGCGGCAGGAGAGCGGTTCCCTTGCTATGCGGGAATTAAAGCGACGGGGATTGAGGGGTGCCCCAGAGGTGAGAAGCCCGGGTAGCGGCACGATCAGGTGGGTGGTTACACCTACTACGGGTCGGGCCGCAGCGATGGTCACCCCTCCAGGGTAACAAGGCTAAGAATCGGGACAAAAAGACTGATCAGGGGCCCGAGATGGTAAAAACAGGCCCTTTTGTGAGGGATGCCAAGCCCCCTTAAAATCGCACATGTAGGGGAAAAGATGTGAAAACATTCTCGACCAAAGACGTATGACTTGTCCCCCCCATATACAGAAGAATGTATTGGGGGAGGTTTGGACATAGAGGGCTTATTAGTTTCCTTAGGGAGACTAAATTTTAAAAAAATTTTAATTAGTAAGTTTGCAATAACTTTTACATTTAGAGATAAATTTATGCTTTGATTTTTAATTTGTTATTGTTATTTATAAGAATTTTTGAAGTTTTTTAAAGTTTTAAACATTTTAATTTCTGTTTAAAAAGGGTTTTCGCGCTAATGCCCTTAGCTTTTGAGCGGCGAAATTTTAAATAATCAATCAACAATCAACACCCCAGGGGTAGCCATAGCCATCTCCAGCGACTTCAGCCGGGGTAGTAAAGGGTGACACCGGTTGAGAGCGTTCATGGCTTTGAGATGAAGCATTTTTTGGCTTCCTGTTCTTTTTGCGTAACGCTCCCCCATGTATATAAAATCGTTTGGAAAGGCGTTCTACCCCAAACTCGCATCTGGGCGGGACGTTTGCCCCCGGCGAGACATTCCATTGTTCGGGGGCGTTCAATGCGGTATCGGATGTGACGAGCGGCTAGAGATGTCGTCGGCCCCCATGGCTGGGGAGCTGATCCCAGCTTCCTTCCCCGGGATTTGCTGGGGTCCAGAAAAGAGGATTCTGGCTCCGGGCCAGCCCCCAAACCCCGCATCGGGGATTTGGTACAGCGAATGGGTAATGGGGCCCAGGAGATCGACCACATTTTTGTCAGCCAAAATGGAGGATCCCCCCAGAATGCGGGGTTTCCCGGGTGCCGAGTTTTGGGCACCACCATAGGCTGCGTGGCTACCCGGGGGGGTCCATTTAAAAAAACTCCTGTCCCCAGTGGCCACCTAAGGTGTTTCATTGGACGACAAAGGGAGGAGGAGTGGCCTGGGTTCGCACAGCAGTCTCGACGATTCGCAAAACCCAGAAACCCTAGGGACCCATTTGCTCTGGGGGAGTCCTTCAAGGGTAAACTGAAGCAGCTCGGGAGTCCTTTGGGCGTACGGCCAAGGACAAGGCAGAAAAAACCATCTCCGGAGACTTTAGAGGCCACAAAGCGTGCGCTTGGGGCCTCGGCTGAAGGGAATCAAGTCTTGCGTCTTTTCCAGGTGCGTAGGGCCGGACACTGCGAGAAGGGGACAAGGAAAGTCCATCAGGAATATTGCTGAGGAGGCAAGGGCCCATTTTTTGGGCCCTTGCCCCCCTCCCAACCCCTGAGAAAATAAACCCCAAACCCCTCCCACGATGACGCAGCCCGATCAGCGGAGGACGGATCATCCAGATCGTTGGGGTTCGTGAACGTTGGGCTGAGTACTTTGAAAATTTGTGCCAGGGGGGACCCCCAACAGAGTTGGATCAAGGAGTGCAGTGCCTGTGCCGGGACCCACCCATCAGGGGGAACCTCCAACCCAAACAGAGGTTAGGCTGGGTTTTCCAAGCTAAAGAGTGGGAAAGCTGCAGGATAGTGATATCCCGCTGAACTGTAAAGGCTGGGGGTGGAAAACCCATGGCTCGGGGGCCCCGATAAGTCCTGAATGCCCTTTTGGAGCTGGTACCATTCCCCTGACCCCCCCCCTTGAGGGGCTGGTATCCCTCTCAAGGGGAAAGGGGATCGATGGGACTGTAGAATACCCTGGCATTTCACGCCCCCAGATCCAGGCAAGGTTTTCGCCCCCAATTTTTTTAAACGGGTCGCAACCCCCACTGAGGCCCCGAGACGGAGCAGTCGGATTTACTCCTGGGCAAGTCCACAATAGACGTATTAAAACGCTTGAGAATTGTGGAACGCCGTCGGATTGGTCGGGGGTTGCTGCAGCCCACATCGACCTCAGAAGGCGTTTGACCGGGATCGGGAATCGCTATGGGGGTCCGAGGTCAGGGGAATCCCAACAGATTATTGGCCGATAGCAAGCCTCTATACTGGGACGAAAGTGCTGTAAAATGGGTGGTTGATGTCGAACTTCTTCCTGTTAAAATTTAGGGGGAGCAAGGCGTGTCCCTTTACCCCCATTTTCAACACTGTATGGTGGTAATGGCCAGAGTACTAGCAAAGCAGTGCGGAGCAACACAGGCAAATTAAGGCTCAGACCTTTACTTTGCCGACGAGTTGCCATCCTATCTGAGTCCTTTGGGGTCACTTGGGGGCTTTGAGCATTTAGCAATAGGCCTAGAGGTTCCTGGGCCAAAAACCAAGATTCAGGACTTTGGGGGCCGTTGGGGAACCCGTTTAGTCACCAGCTTTCGGGAGGAGTGAAGTCACGAAATTTTACATACCTTGTAGCGTAGTCCCCAAACTCGGGTGTCAGACAGGAATCAGTAGACGGGTTGGTTTGGGAACAGGAGCCATGAACTCGATCAACAAGAGCGTTGGAGATGTCGGACCTATGCAGAAGACCCAAAGGGATGTCTTCAAGGCCTTGATACTTCATTTTGCTCATGGAAACGAAACCCGGACGCATCCCGTGTCTTGGAGTCTCGCCCTTTATGCCTTTTTTAAAAAGTCCCTTCGCCCTATCATGGGGACAGTTGGGAAGACCAGTGTCCCAACCCCGGGGGTTTTCACCGTGAGACTGGCAGGGGGCCTGTTTTAAAGCATAATCCGGGATCGCCAACTCAGGCTATATGGCCCCCTAGTCGCCCCTCTATGGACGATCCTGCCCCTCGGTTTTCTCTCTGCGAGACAACCCTGGGTGGAGGAGACCTGTGGGGGTCCTAGGAGTCTGGCCGGGCAGTGACGAACCGTCGCGAGGAATTTGGATGGGCCCGGGGCCTGCCCGGGAACGCTGAAGGATCCTCGTGGTGGAAACGAAGGGGGGATGCGGCCATGCGCCCCCGTCGGCGTTAGCCCTAAAGTGATGATGATGATGATGATGAGATGAGATGATGATGATGATGATGATGATGATGAGATGATGATGTGATGTGATGATTTTTATCATTTTTGTTTTATTTTAAATTTTTGGTCTTTTTTTATTATCAGATTAACATTATAATCATTTTCATTATTACGATCATTTTTATTATCATTTTTTTTCCTCCCATTATTATTATTATTATTTTTATTTTATTATTTTTTTATTATCATTTTACTACTATATACTATTGTTACTGATATCATTATCATTTTTATTTTTATTGTTATTATTATTTTTATTTTATCACCATCACATTTTTGTTATTTTGATGATGATGATGTGATGATGATGATGTGAGATGATGATGATATGTGATGATGAGATGATGTGATGTGATGATGAGAGATTTAAAATTATTTTATTATTCATTCCTATTATTTTAATTTTTATCATTTTTATCACTGCTGTTACTGTGCGTTGTTCATTTCTAGGATCTATTATGATCGGTATTTTATCTTTTTAAAAAAAGTTATCCTAATATCATTATTTTTATTTTTATTATTTTACTATTATTATTTTTTTTAAATAAAATTTTTTCATATTTTTATCATTAATATTATCATTTTTATTTATTACTAATACCTTACATGATTTTTTCATAATACATTATTTTTATTAGCATTAGCATCAATAAAAAAGTAAAATTAACACATGATAATAATAATAATAGTATTAGTAGTAGAATAATAATAATAATAATTAATTAATAAAAAATAATAATAAAAATAATAATAAAATAAAATAATAATAATAAATAATAAAATAATAATAATAATAAAATAATTAGATGATGATAAAAATAAAAAAATAATAATAATAAATAATGATAATAATAATAATAATAATAATAACAATAATAAATTAATAAAAATTAAAATAATTTTATTATTATTAAAAATAATAATCATTATTATTAGTAGTTTATTATTAGCTTTATTTTTTATTCTTTTCATTATTATTATTATTATTATTATTTTATTATGATTATTATATTATCCTCACTTTTAGTACTTCCATTAATTTGTCTTTTTCATTACATAAAAATAATAGTATGCTATTTAATTGTAAACTTTAATTTTTATTGAATAGTTACTGTAGCATCCCCGTACAATGAAAAAAGTCTCGGGTAAAACCTTTTTTTAACTATTTTTTTTTTTTGATTGCATTATTTTTGTAATTATTTTAGTGTGTGTTTTTTAACTCAAAAAAATAATATATCACAATTAAATGAATGGATGAAGTAAGGGTGGTAGAATGAAAACGACAATAATAATGAAAATAAAATCACGAAATCAGTCAATAGTAAGATAGGGACAGAAAAAATAGTAAGACAATAGTAAGGATAAATTGAGAAAAATAAGGTTTTGAGATACATATAAAGGTGACAATGGAATAGTATTAAAACAATAACAATATAAAAAGGGAAAATAAATAATAAATAATGAAGGGATTAATTAATAAATGATAAAAATAATAACGATAATGTGTGAAAGACAAAAATGACAAAAAGAGGGGAATGAAAAGATAATGTAATATCTATACTAATGATAATAATGGTGATAATTATAATAACAATAGTAAACTAACTACAATGAAGATAATTGATTAATATCCTTTGAATAATAATGATAATAATAAAAAAAAAACTGTAACAAAAATTATGACGATATAATGATAAAAATAATGATATATTAACATTAATTCACAAAATGATAGGGTAAAAAAAAACAAAAATGATAATGATGGTAATAAGATAACAAAAAAATTTAAATAAGAAGGATAATATTAAAAATAAAAAAACAAAAAAAGATAAAAGAGTAAGTAAGAAGGAAAAATAATAATAACAATAATGATATTGATAGTAAAAATTATGATAAAAATAATAAAATAATAAAAAAAATAAAATAATAAAATAAAATTTTTTATTTATTTCTATTTTTATTTTATCATTTTATTATATTATTATCATTTTGATAATAGTAGTGGAGTAGTAGAGAATAGTAGTAATAAAATAATAATGAAAAAAAAGAAATGATAATACTAATACTAATTCTATACTACTACTACTATACTAAAATGATAATAATAATAAAACTAACTAATGATAATAACAAGAGTGATAGTGATAATAATAATAATAATAATAATGACAATAACGACAACAACAATAATAATAGTAAAAATAATCATGCATATAATAATGATAATGATGATAAAAAATAATAGTAATAATATTGATAACAATAGTAAAAATAATGATAATAATATCAAGAGTAATAATGATAACAACAACAACAAATAATATATTATGATAATAATAATAATAATAATAATAATAATTATTTTATTTCTATTTTTATATAATAATAATAATAGTAATAATAATAATAATAATAATAATGATAATAATAATAATGATATTATTATTATTGTTATTATCATTACCATTATTATTATTATTATTATTATTACCGTTATTATTATAACTATTATTGTAGTTAATAATAATAGTAATAATAATAACAATAATAATAATAATAATAATAATAATAGTAATAGTAATAACATTATTATTATTGTTATTATTATTATTATTATTACTATTATTATTATTATTATTATTATTATTATTATTATTATTATCATTATTATTATCATTATTATCATTAAAGATTATAAGAAAATTATATTATATTACATTATTAATAATTATTATGATAATGATAATCATTATGATAATTATAATCATATAATGTAATAATTAATAATAATAGTAATATAATAATAATAATATTATTATTATTATTATTATTATTATAATTATTATTATGATTTTCACGACTATGATCATTATTATCTATAATAATGATAATAGTAATGATAATAATAATAATAATAATAATAATAATAATAATAATAGAAAAAATAATTACAATAATAATAACAATAATAAAAATAATGATGATCATAATAGTAAAAATAACAACAAGAACTACAAAAACAACAATAACAATAATGACGACAACAATAATAATAATAATAATGATAATAATAATAATAATAATGATAATAATAATAATAATAATGATATAATAACAATAATAATAATAATAATAATAATAATAATAATGATAATAACAAAATAATAATAACACTGGTAAAGATGGTAATTACGATGATAAAATTAATAATGAAGACAAAAGTGAAAACAACAATTCTATGACTAATAACGATTTATCTATTGATGAATACAAAGGTATTCTCGAGCCACGGACTTAGCTGAATACGGCTTTAGAAGAGATTTCAGTAGTTGAATGCTGATTTGTTTTGTTTTCATTTATACTATATCATTATTGTTATAGTAAATATCACTATTGCTACTATCATTATTGTTGTTGTAATTATTATTGTTATTATTATTATTATTATTATTATTATTTTTACCCTTTTTTTGTTATTATTATAATAATTATGATTAGTGATATTGTTTTAGTAGTATCATTATAATTATTATCCTTATCATAATCATTACTATTATCATTATTATTATTATCATCATCTTCATCATCATTAATATACTACTAATATAATACTATTATCATCAACATCATTATAACTTTTTTTTCTTTTGGTTATCATTATCGTTTATGATTATAACAATAATGATGATAATAGTAATAATAGTACTACTACTACTACTACCACTACTAAAAATAATAATAATAATAATAACACTGGTAATCTTAATAATAATAATAATATTAACAATAATGATAATGATAATAATAATAATTCTGAAATATTCTTATCCTTATAGTAATAATAATAATAATTTAAATTATTATTATTATTATTATCATCATCATTATTGTTATTATTATTGTTTTTAGCATTGACATTATTATTATTGATCATTATCATTATTACTATCATAGTCATCGTTGTTACTATTACAATTAAAATTATTTGATTATTAATGTGAATTTGGTCTTTATCGTAATTATTGTTTTTATTATTATTATTATTACTAATATTGTTATTGTTATCATACTTAATATTGTTATTATTACTATCATTATTATTATTGTCATTTTTTTTATTTTTATTATCATTATTATTAATATAATTATTATTTTTATGATTTTTATCTTCATTACTAACATTATGGTTATCGGTATCATTATCATTATGTCATTGTCATCACTGTTATCATTATTATTTTTATTATTATTATTAACATTATTGTTATAATAAAATAATAATTGTTATTGGTGTTTTGCAAAGAAAACCTCTTGAGCCGTTGTAATATTTATTTCAACCAGAAATATAAATGTTACTGTAAATGTGAATGACCCATCATAAGCATGATATTATCTATATATAGGGTTATTTTTAAAAAATCATACTTTAAGTACAATAAACCAAGTATACTATTTCTTTCTTGCTTCATACTTTAACATTTACAGTAGTTTAATTGTTTCTCATGTTCCAAAAATAATAAATCACTGATTTTATAGTAACAAATATATTTCTTCATATTCATCTCAAAATATCACACAGATAACAGATCAAGTAATACATATATTGGATTGCATTTTTCAAATATTTTCTTATTTCATCAGAATACAAGTACCGTTATGTAATAAAATTCTACTACTCATATGTTACACATTTATAATATACGACCAATCTGCTCATTTATTTGACACTCACTTCTGTAACACTCGATTTTCTAAGGCAAAATCACAGCTAGCCAGGCCGTCACCAGGCACCTTTACTGTTGTCCACTGTAATATCATTATTTCAATGTTTTAAGTTTACTTAACAAAAATTCCTTTCCTTTAATACACTGTAGATAATTCACTGAGAAAATAATGTGATAATAGTTTACAAAATTGTGTATAAATACCTGTAAACATATCCTAAACGCTTGTCCAGGTCTGCCCTTCAAAATCAACGCATGGTTTCCCTCTGCATCACCACCAAAACAAACAAAAAAGAAACTATAAGCGCAATGTATGTTTATGATTGCTTTTCTATTTACATTTTCGTCTCACCATTAACATATATACTTCAGCATTATGTCTTTTAAAGAAAAATACAGAATCTTATAACACATTCATCTCTATTGATGATACAAGTGGTATCATTAATATCATCATCATGTTTATATTATATTATTATTACTATTATTATTATTATTATTATTATTATACTATTATTATAATAATGATGATAAAATAATAATAATAGTAATAATAATAATAATAATTATAACAATAATGATTTTTATTATTAATATTATAATTTTTTAAATCATTTTTATGCCAAATAATAATAATAAAATAATAATATAATAATAATAATAATAATAATAATAATATAATAATGGTTATTATTATTATTATTATTATTATCATTATTATTATTATTATTATTATTATTATTACTACTACTATTATTATTAACATTATCGTTATCATAATTAATTTCATTATTATTATTATTATCAATAACATCATTATCACTACTGTTATTTACTATATTATTATTATGATTATTATTACTATATCCATTGTTATTATCCTTATCAGTACCATTATCATTGTGAAAAGCATAATTATTATCATTATCACCATTATTTCCATTATCATTATCATTATTATTATTATTATCATTGTTAATATTATTATTATTAGTAGTAGTAGTATTGTTAATAGTATATTTATTATCAATATACTTATTATTATTATTATCATTGCAATGAAAATTACTATTGTTATCATTATCATTATTGTTTCTATTATGATAATGATGATGAACATTACTGTAGATCATTATTACTTTTGTTTTTATCAGTATTATTGATAATTAGTATTATTAGTATTATTGTTGTTGTTGCTGTTGTTGCTGTTGTTATTGTTGTTGTTATTATTATTATTATCATTATTATTATTATTATTATTTCACATTTATCATCATCATCATCATCATAATCATATCATCATCATCATCATCATCATCATTATTATTATTATTGCTATTGTTGTTATCGTTTTTATTATCATTATTGTTCTTTTCATTATTATTTTTTATTATTAATGTTATTAATAATAATGATAATAATAGTGATAATGATAATAATAGTAATGATAATAATAATAGTGATAATAATAATAGTAATAATAAAAATTTAATGATAATAATAGTAAGAATAAGAATATTATTTATTATTGTTATTATTTTATTAATGTCCTTATTATATTTTCATTATTATCAATATGATTATTATTATTAAATAATCATTACTATCATTATTAATTAAGGATTATAATAATTACTATTATACTTATCATTATCATTAATGTTATTATCATTAATATTTTTATTTTTATTTTAATAATTTTTTTATGTTTTTATATTCATCAATATTGTTATCATTATTGTTATTTTTTTATTATTATTTTTACTTTTCATATATATATTATTCTTGTTACAATTATTATGTTATAATAATAATAATAATAATAATAATAACTATTATTAGTAGTAGTAGCTGTAGTAGCATGTAATAGTAGTATATATAATATGTTTGTCATTATTATCGCTGTTGTTATTTTTTTATTATAGTTATTATTATCATTTTATAATATTTTCTAATTGATGTTATCATTACTTCAGGAACATTACCATTTTTCAATTATTGTTATTTCTGCTAGTTTTTCAGTTGGTTTTTATAAGTAACATCATTCATATTGCTATTATTCATGTTATTGTTTTGTTACAATTACTAATATCATATCATCATTTATTTTTATGTCGTTGTTGTTTTTATTACCATTATATTTATCCTCCTGATCATTATAATTTAAATGGTATACCGTATTTAAAGTCAGAATCACAGCAGCTAAAGTGATTATAAAGATAATGAAAACATTGCCAAAATAACGGTTGTGCAATAAGGATTTTATCCGTGGACTTTATGCGAATATACCGGTAACACTACAGTAATTATCAGATGAATACCATGTTCATATCTATAAAATATAATAGCGGCACTATTATCAAATTTTATCAATGATAATGCAAATAATGATATTATTATCAATAATAGCAAAAGTAGTAATGGTGGTAATAATAACAAAATAATCATTATCATATAATAAGAAAAACAATGATAATGGTAATAATGACAGTTATAATAATAATAAAGATAATAGTAATGATGATGATAATTATTTATATATATATATATAATTATCATCTCATTACATATTTTATTATATTATAACTGTCATTTTTACCATATCTTTGTTTTTTTTATTATATGAAATGATTTTTTTGATTTTTACCAATTACACTTTGTTTTATTGATAATAATATCTTAAATTGCATTATCATTGAAAAATTTGTAATAGTGCGCTTTTATAGTTATAATATGAAACATGGTATTCTTTTGATAATTTACTGTAGGTTACCGGTATATTCCATAAAGCCAGGGATAAAATCCTTTTGCAAAACCCGTTTTTTTTGGCCCCAATGTTTTCATTATCTTATAATCACTTAGTGCTGTGTTTCTGACTTTAAATAGGGTAACCTTTTTAAATTTAATGTCAGGAGGAAAAATATAATGGTAAAAAAACAACAAGACAATAAAATGAATGATGATAATGATATTAGTAATTGTAACAAAAAAAATAACATGAAAAATAGCAATATAAAATGATTTTATTTATAATAAAACTGAAAAACTAGCAGAAATAACAATAATAGAAAAGGGTAATTTATGATAGTAATGATAACACAATTTAAGAAATATTAAAAAATGATAATAATAACTATAATAAAAAAAATAACAACAGCGATAAAAATAATGAAAAAATATTATATTATACTTTTACATGTACTACAGTACTACTACAAAATAATAGTTTATTATTATTATTATATTATTAAAACATAATAATTGTAACAAGAATAATTAATATATGAAAAGTAACAATAATAAAAAAATAATAACAATAATGATAAAATTTTTGATGAATATAAAAAAAATAAAAATTATTAAATAGAAAATAAAAATTTTAATGAAAATAAATAGTGATAATGAAAGTATAATAGTAATTATATAACCTTAAAAAAATGATAGTAATGATTTTTTAAAATAAAAATCATATGATAATAATGATATAATAAGGACATTAATAAAAAAATAACAAAAATGATAATAATACTTATTCATAATATCATTTTTTTATTATTTATTTTTATTATCATTTTATATATCATTACTATTATTATCTTTACACAAATTATTTATTATTAATAACATTAATAAAAAAAAAATAATAATGAAAAGAACAATAATGATAAAAAAACGATAACAACAACAACAAAATAATAAAATGTGAGATAATGTAATAATTAATGAGAGATGTGATGAGATGATGATGATGATGATGATGAGTGGATAATAAAGTAAAAAATAAAATAATAATAATAATAATAATAATAATAATAACAACAACAAAACAACAGCAACAACAGCAACAAAACAATAATACAAAAATACTAATTATCAAAAATACTGAAAAAAAAACAAAAGTAATAATGACTACAGTAATTTTCACATATATCATAATAGAAACAAAAAGGGATAAGATAAAAAATAAATTTTTTCATTAATGATAATAAAATAAAAAGTATTTTGATTTTAAATAATTTAAAAATACTACTACATAATAATAAAAATTAACAAGATAATAATAATAATAAGATAATATAATGGAAATAATGGTGATAATGAAAAATTAGCTTTTCACAATATAATGGTACGATAAGGGATAAAAAACCAAGGTATAGTAATAATAATCATAATAATAAAAATAGTAAATAACATAGTGAAAATGATGTTTTGATAAAATAAAAAAAGGGAATTAATTAGAAACGATAATTTTTAATAATAATAGTAGTAGTAAAAATAATAATAAAAAAATAATAATAAGAAATAATAAAATAAAATAAAAACCCATTATTATTATTTTTTAATTATATTATTTTTATTTTTTTATTATTTTTATTTTTATTTTTAGGCTAAAAAAAATGTTTAAAAAAAAATTAATATTAATAAAAAAAAATCTTTATTGTTATAATTTTTTATTATTATTATTACATTATTATTATTTATAATCATAATAATAATGAAATAATAATAATTATAAAAAAAAAAATAATAATAATAATAATAATAACAAGATGATAATAGCAGTAATGATACCACTTTATCATCAATAGAGATGAAATGTTTTAAATAAGATTCTGTTTTTTCTTTAAAAAAAGAATAAGCTGAAGTATATATTTTAAGGGTGGAAGAAATGTAAAAAAAAAGCAATCAATATAAAATACATTGCGTATAGTTTTTTTTTTGTTTGTTTTGGTGGTGATCAGAGGGAAACCATGCTTTTTGATTTTGAAGGGCAGACCTGGACAAGCGTTTAGGATATTTTTACAGGTATTTATACACAATTTTGTAAACTATTTCACATTTTTTTCTCAGTAAATTTACTACAGTGTTTTAAGGAAAAGAATTTTTTTTAAGTAAACTTAAAACATTAAAAATAATGATATTACAGGGAAACAGTAAAGGTGCCTGGTGACGGCCTGGTAGTGTGATTTTGCCTTAGAAAATCGGAGTTTTTACGAAGTGAGTGTCAAATAAATGAGCAGATTGGTCGTATATTAAAAAATTTTTGAAACCCATGAGTGGGGAAAATTTTTTACATAAGGGTACTTGATTCGATGAAAAAAGAAAATATTTAAAAAAATGCAATCCAAATAGATTATTGATCGTTATCTGTGTGATATTTTGGATGAATATGAAGAAATTTTTTTTGTTACTATAAAAATCAGTGATTTATTATTTTTGGAAAAAAAAAAAATAGAAAAAATTTTTAAAAATACTTAAATGTTAAAGTATGAAGCAAAAAAGAAATATTTATAGGGTTTTTATTGTATTAAAGTATGTTTTTTTTAAAAATAACCCTATATATAGATAATATATGTTATGGGGGGTCTTTCACTTTTACAGTAACTTATTTTTCTGGTTAAATAAATATTAAAAGGCCCCAAGGGGTTTTTTTCAAAACACCAAAACAATTATTATTTTATTAAACAATAATGTTAATAATAAAATAAAAATAATAATGAAAAACAGTGATGACAATGACAAATGATAATGATCCCGAAACCCAAAATGTTAGTAATAAAGAAAAAAATCTAAAAATAAAAATTTATTTTAATAATAATTTTAATAAAAAAAACAAAAAAAAGGACAATAATAATAATGTAGTAATAATAAAAAATTTTAAGTAGATAACAAAAACAATTTAGTAATAATAAAATAATAAAAGCAATGATTATGATAAAGATCAAATTCCATTAAAATAAATAATTTAATTTTAATACTAACAACGAGATAGATAGTAATAAGATAAGGGACAAAATAATAATGATAAGATCATGATAATAATAATGTCAATGCTAAAAACAATAATAATAACAATAATGAGGGAGATGATGATAATGAAATATATAAATTATTATTATTTTTACTATAAGGAAAGAATATTTCAGAATTATTTTTATTATTATTATTTTTGTAATATTTTTATTATTATAAGATTCCAGTGTTTTATTATTTAAATTATTTTTAGTATGGTAGTATAAAAGTTTTTAGTACTATTTTATATTTCACATTATTTTTTATAATATAAACGATAATGAAAACCCAAAAAAAAAAAAAAATTTTAAATTTTTGAGAAATATATTAATTATAGTATATAATGAGATGAAGATGATTAATAATAAAATGATAAAGTAATGATTAGAAAAGGATAATAATTAGACACTACTAAAACAATATCACAATCAAAATTTTATTATAATAATAACAAAAAAAGGGTAAAGAAAAAAATAAAAATAATAATAACAATAAAAATTTACAAAAACAAAAATGATAGGCAATGGGGATATTTACTATAAACAAAATGTATAGTATAAATGAAAAAAAACAAATCAGATTCAACTACTGAAATTCTTCAAAAGCCGTATTCAGCTAAGCCCGTGGCCGAGAATCCCTTTGTTTTTATCAATAGATAAACATTTTTAGATAGTATTTTTTATTTTCACTTTTTCTTTTTATTAATTTTTCATCAAATTTACCATCTTTCCCCGTTTTTTATTAATTTTTTTATTATTTTATTATTATTTTTATATTTTTTTATTTTTTTGTTATTTATTTCTTTATTTTTATTATTATTTCATTATTATTTTTATTTTATCATTATTTATTATTTTGTTTCGTCATTTTTGTTTTTTTGTTTTGTATTTCTTGTGTTATTTTTACTTTTATGATCATCATTATTTTTTTTATTGTTATTATATTTATAATTATTTTTTCTATTATTTTTATTTTTTATTATTATTTTATTATTATCATTACTTTATCTTTATAATAAAAATGATCATAGTCGTGAAAATATAATAAAATTTTAATAATAATAATAATAATAAAAATATTATTATTATTTTTTATATTTATTATTTTTCTTATTTTTAAATTTTACATAAGATTATCTTTATCAAAATAATTTTTAATAATGTAATAAATAAAATTTTTCTTATAATCTTTAATGAAAATAATAATAAAATAATGATAATAATAAAATAATAATTAATAATAATAATAATAAAGTAAAAAATAATAAAATAAAATAAAATAATTTATTACTTTTTACTTTTATTATTATTATTATTTTTATTTTTGTTATTATTATTACTATTTTTATTAACTATAACAATAATTTAAAAATAACGGCAAAAATAAAATAATAATAAGGGTAATGATAAAAAAATAAAATAAAATTTATTATTTTTTATCACAATTATTTTTAATTTATTTTATTACTATTATTATTTTATTAATAAAAATGAAATAATATTATTATTATTTATTATTATTTTATTCATAATATCATTATTTGTTGTTGTTTTTTCTTATTACTTTATTATTATTTTTATTTTATTTTGTTATCAATATATTAATTATTTTTTATCCATTATCTTTATTGTAGCATGACTATTTTTACTATTATTATTGTTTTGCGTTATTGCTTTATTATTTTTATTATTATCCTATCACTCTGTTATTATCATATTTAGTTTTAATTATATCATTTTTTTATTTTAGTAGTAGTAAATTTAGTATTATTTTTATCATTTTTTTTTTTTTCTTTATTATTATTTTACTACTATTACTACTACTACACCACTACTTTTATCATAAGTAATAAAATAAAAATAATGATAAAATAATAATAGTAATAATAATAATAAAATTTTATTATTATTATTATTATATTTTTATTTTTATTATTATTTTTTTATCAAAATTTTTTCTTTACATTATTATTATTATTATTTTTCCCTTCTTATCTTTACTTTTTCATTATTTGTATTTTATTTTTATTAATTTTATCCTTTTTATCATTAATATTTTTATCTTTATTACCATCATTTCATTTTTTTTTTTATTATCCTATCATTATTGGACATTAAATGAAATATACATTATTTTTATCATTACTATCGTCAAAATTTATTTTACAGTTTTTTTTTTTTTTTATCATTTTTATAATAAAATAGTGATATTAATCATTTATTTTTTCATTTGTATTTAGTTTTACTATTTTATTATAATTATCCCCATTATTACATTTAGTATAATTTTAGATTATTTTATCACCCCCTCATTTTGTCATTTTTGTTTTTACTAATCATTATGTTATATATTATATTTTTTAATTAATATTTCATTAATATTATTTATATTCCTTGTAGTTTTGTTATTGTTTTAAGACTATTACCATTGTCCCCATTTATGTACATATAACCTTATTTTTCTCATTTTTACCCTTATATTGTCATTACTTTTTTTTACTGCCCCCTATCATTATATTGACATGATATCTGATTTTTATTGTCATTATTATTGTCGTTATCATTCAAACCACCATTTCTTCACCCCTATCTTTAATGTGATAATTTTTTTTTAGAGTTAAAATCACAGCAGCTAAAGTAATTACAAAGATAAGACAATAAAAAAAAAAAGAAGTTAAAAAAAGGGTTTTTTAACCCGTGACTTTATTTCATTGTACAGGGATTTCAGAAAATATTCAAAAAATTATGTTTACAATTAATTAGCAGTATATTATGTTTTGATAATGAAAAGACAAAAATAGTAAGGGAAAAGTACTAATAGTGAGGTAATGAAATAATCATAATAATAAAAAATAAAAAGTAATAATGTAAGGAAAAAAAAGAGCTAATAATAACAACTAATAATAATGATTTTTATTATTAATAATAATAATAAATTATTATAAATTATTAATTTATTTTTTGTTATTATTATTAATTATTATTATCATTATTATTTTATTATTATTTATATTTTATATATATAATTATTATATTATTATTTTTTATTATTTTATTATTATTATATTATATTATTATTATTAATTATTATTATTATTTTTTTGTTGTTTTTTGTGGTTTTATTAGTATTTGATATTAAAAATTTTTTAAAATTATAATAATAATAATAATAATAATTATTATTATTATTATTATTTTTAAATTATTATATTATTATATTTTTTTATTATTATTATTATTACTACTATATATTTTATTATAAACAATGTTTAAATTATTTTTCCTATTGATGTAATGCTAAAAACCCCCAATAATAGTAATTATGATAATAATCATAGTAATGGTATTAGAATAATAATAATAAGAAAATTTAATGTAATAATATGAAAAAAATTTATTAAAAAAAATAATAATAGAATAATAATAATAATGAAAAAAATTTATATTAAGAAAAGTTTTAAAAAAAAAAAAAATACCGATCATAAAATGATCCTAGAAATAGCAAAAAACAGCGCAGAAACAGCAGGAAAATAAGATAAAATATTAATAGTAATGGAATGATAAAAATAATAAAAATATAATATCACATCATCATATCATCATCATCATCTTTCATCATCATCATCACATACATCATCATCTCTATCATCATCACATCTTTAAAAATAACAAAATGATGATGTTGATAAAAATAAAAATAATAAAAAAAAACAAAATAAAAAAAATGATAATGATATCAAAAACAATAGAGAGAGTATATAATGAAAATAATAATAATAAAATAATAAAATAATAAAATAATAATAGGGAGGAAAAAAATGATAATAAAAATGATCGTAATAATGAAAAGATTAAAATTTGTTAGATCATGAAAATAAAAAAAGCCCAAATAATATAAATAATAACAATAAATAATAATCATATCATCATATCATCATCATCATATCATTCATCACATCATCTCATCATCTCATCATCATCATCATCATATCATTGGGGCTAACGCCGCGGGGGGCATGGCCGCATCCACCCTTCGTTTCCCACCCACGAGGACCTTCGAGGCGAGTCTCCAGGCAGGCACACGGCCCATCTCTAATTCCCCGCGAAGGTCTCGTCGAGCTGCCGAGCCCTTTATCTCCAGGACGCCCCAGGTCTCCTCCACCCAGGGGTTTTCCGCAGAGAGGACAACCTGGGGCAGGACGTCCATAGAGAGGCGAGCAGTGGCCCTATAGCCTGAGTTGGCGATCCCGGATTAGCTTTTTAACAGGCCCATGCCAGTTCACGGGTAACCGCCCGGGTTTGGACCCCTGGGCGCAACTGTACCCCGATACGGCGAAGGGGTGTTAAAAAAAGGCATCAAAGGGGAGACTTTCCAAAAACATGGATAGCGTCCGGTTTCGCTTCCTAGAGCAAAACTGGAAGTATCAAGGCCTTGAAGACATGCACTTTGGTCCGTTGCATAGGTACCGACATCTCCAAAAGCTCTTTTTGATCGAGTTCAGGTCCGTTTCCCGACCCAACCGTTACTGACTCCGGGTTTACAACCAGAGATATGGACTACGCTACCAAAATATGAAAAATTCTGGACTTCAAGCCTCGCCGCAAGCATGGTCGACTGAAGGGTTCCCCTAACAGGCCCCCAAAGTCCTGAATCTTGGTCTTGGTCCAGGAGACCTCAGGCCTCATTGCTAAATGCATCAAGAGCCCCCACAAGTGACTCCAAGGACTCAGATAGGATGGAACATCGTCGGGAAAGTCAAGGTTGAGACCTAAAATTGCCCAGTGTTTCTCCCAATGATTGGGCTAGTAGCTCTCCATTATCCAGTCCCAAAAAATGTTTAAAAGTGTGGGTTTCAAGGGCACAGCCCCTTTCCCACCCCGAATTAACAGGGGAAAAAGTTTGACATCAACCCCCCACACTTTACAGCACTTTTAGTACCCGTATAGAGGGTTGCATCAGGCAAAAACTGGTCGGAATTCCCCTGAGCTCAGATCTCCCCCTGCGATTTCCCCATGCACCGAGTCAAAAGCCTTCTTTAGGTCGATGTGGTTTCGAGAAACCCACGACCAAACTCAGACGGCTTCCACAATACTGAAGCGCTAGTTACAGTTATTGTGGGCTTGCCAGGAGTAAATCCAGATGCCCCCGGGCTCTGGTGCCCCCCCGTAGGTGGTTTTGGGGCCGTTTCAAAAAATGTGGGCGAGAAACCTTTCTGGTATGCGAGCATGTAATGCCCGGTAGTTGCTACAGTCCCATCGATCCCCCTTTCCCCTTTCCCGGAGGGATGACCACGCCCCAACAGGCAGGGGGAAGGTACCAGACTGCCCAAAAGGGAGTCAGGGGGTATGCAGGCCCGAGCCCTAGGTCACCCCAGCCCTTTTGCAGTTCAGCAGGGATATAAAATTCCTGCAGCTTTTCCCCCTTTCAGCTTGGAAATCGCCAGCCAACCTCTGTTAGGGAGGAGGTTTCCCGCTGATGGGTGGTCCGGCACAGGCACTGCGACATCCTTGATCCAAATAACTGTTGGAGGGGTCCCCCCTGGCACAACTGTTCAAAGTACTCAGCCCAACGTTTACGAACCCCAACATGATTGAGATGATCCGTCCATCGCTATCGGACTGCAGTCTCTGTGAGGAGGGCTTTTGGGTTCAGTTTTCTCAGGGTGGTAGGCAGGGGGAAGGCCAAGAAATTGGGCCCTTTGACCTCCTCAGCAAATTCCTGATGGACTATTCCTGGGCCCTTTCGAGTGTCCGAGCCCTAGCACCAGGAAGACGCAAGACTTGATTCCCATTCAGCCCGGGCCAAGCGACACGCTTTTAGTGGGCCCCTAATGTCTCCAGGGAGATGGATTCTGCCTTGTCCTTGGCCGTAGCCAAGGGGCTCCTGACTGCTTCAAGTGTTTCGCGCTTGAAGGACTCCCCCGAGCAAAATGGGTCCCTCAGGTTTTGGGTTTCTGCGAATCAGTCAGAGAGCTGGGGAACCCACGGGCACACCCTCCTCCCTTAGTTGTCCCAAATGAAACACCCTTTGGGTGGCCATGGAGGGACGAGGGGTTTTGAAGTGGGCCCCCAGGGTAGCCACAAGCAGCCTATGGTGGTGCCACAGAACTCGGCACTCCCGGGAAACCCTGCAGTTCTGGGGATCCTCCATTTTGTGTACAAGAATGGGTCGATTCCTTTGGGCCACATTACCCATATCCCGTACCAAATCCACGTGCGGGGGGGAGTGCTGGTACCAGGAGCCCGAGCCTCATTTTCTGGGACCTAGCAAAGTCCCGGAGAAGGAAGCTGGGCAGCTCCCGAGCCGGGGGGCCGACGAAATTGTAGCCCGCTCGGTCACATCCGGATACCCCATTTAACCCCGCCAGAAAAAAATGCGAATGTTCGCCGGGGGAAAACGTCGCCCCAGAGCGAGTTTTGGGTAGAACGCCTCTTTCACAGATTTTTTATACACGGTAGGAGCGTATAAGCAATAAGAGACAGGAAGCCAAAAGATGTTTAGTTCAATGCCATGATACGCTCATAACCCGGGGTCACCTGACTACGCGGGCGAAGTCGAGGAGATGGTATGGCTTTCCCCCGGAGGGGTTGATTGATTGAGATTATTTAAAATTATCTGCCGGTCAACAGCTAAGGCATTAGCGGCGAAACCTTGTTAAACAGAAAAATTAAAAAGTTTTTAAAATTAAAAAACTTCAAAAGTATCTTTTAAAAAAACAATAAAAAAAATTAAAAAAACAAAGCAAAATATTTTATCTAAAATGTAAAAGTTATGCATAACATTATGCATAATTAAAATTTTTTTAAAAAAATTAGTTCCCCCCAAGGAAAATAAAAGACCCTTAGCACAATCCTCCCCCCAAAACTTCTTCAGTGTATATGGGGGGGACAAGTACATACGTCTTTGGGGTGAGAATGTTGCACATTTTCCCCCTACATGTCGATTGTAAGGGGTCTTGGCATCCCCACAAAGGGCCCGATTTTTAGCCATAGGCCCCTGAGTCAGTTTGTGGCCGATTTTTAGCCTTGTTTAAACCCCCGGGGGTGGGACCCTCGCTGCGGCCCCACCCGTAGTAGGGTAACCACCCACACTGATCGGCCCCACAGGGCTTCTCACCCTGGAGGGCAGCCACCTCAACTCCCAGTCGCTTCAATTCCCCCCGATAGAAGGTAACCGCTAAACCTGCCGCAAGGACCGGATGTTCCAAGCGCCTACCCCGGAAAAACACGCCTGAGATTTAAACTCGGGTGGTCATCTGGGTGCACGCCACCTCTGCCCCCCCCGCCAACAAAACCCCAAATAAAGGGGTGGAGGTTGGGACCGCCTATCCACCTGTGGGGTCCCGAGGGCTTTCCCCCCCAAGCTTCAGGGGGGGTTTGGCCCCTTTCCGGGGCCAGGCAGGACGATAAAACTCGTTCCAACCCGCACCCCGAATTGCCCCCCAGCGGGGGCCCCCAGCCCGCCTTACTTGCTGGGTGGGAGGGACAAAAACCCCCCCCCCCCAGCATTTTCCCTTTAAAAAGGACGTTGCCAGAAGGTCATTTGGGGGAGGGGACGGCAAAGGCCCCCCACCCCCGAGCCCCCCCATAACCCCAGGGTGGTAGGGGGAGGGGTTGGAGGAAGCCAGAGCATGTCCAACCGCCGGGGGGCCAAAATCCGTACCTCGGGGCCTCCTGCGCTCGAGATCCCCCTGATTTAGCCTGGGGCCCCAAGGTACCCCAGTTACCCATGGGTGGCCCCGAGGGGGGCACTGCAGAAGTCTTGATGGAGAGGCTGTGGGCCGGAGGGGAGACTTTTGCAGAAGCTGTCCCTTTTTCGCAGGGCTAGCCGGGGGGGGAAACGCAAGGGGGAAGGATGCAAGCACTTAAAACTATCAGGCTACCACACCATGCTTCCATACCATGCGCGTGAAGCACCCACCCCTAATAATAATAATAATAAAATAATAATAATAAAAATAAAAAAATATTTATGAAAAGAAGCATAACAAAAAAGTAAAGACAAGAAAAAAAAAAAAAAGAAAAAAACTGTTAATAACAAATGAAGAATCATATAATAATTAAAATGTATATAATGAAAAAAGATGAAAAATAATAATAATAATAAATAGTAATAAAAAATAATAATTGTTTTTTATTATTTTTATTATCATTATTTTTTATTTTTACCAATAACAATAATTTTAATAATAATAATAAATTATAATAATAATAATGATAATAAAACAATAATAACAATAAGCATAATAAATGCTGATAATAATAATAATCATAAATTTTAATAATAAAAAAAAATAATAATAAAACCGTCATCATCTTCATATATCATCCCCCATCATAACACATATCATTATCTCATCCAATCACATATCTCTCATCATCATCATCATCATCATTATCAAAAAAATAATAATAATAATACAATAATAATAAAATAAAATTAAAAAAATAATAATGATAATAAAAAATGAAATAGCAAATAATAATAAAAAAAAAATAAAAATAATAATAATAACAATGATAATAAGATAGTAAAAAATAATAGTAATAAAAAGAGATAAAAAATAATCAATATTAAATAGTTATAATTCTTTTAATGTAGTAAAAACAATTTTGTGCTGATGTAATCGATATGATGATGATAATAAAAATAATAATAATAAAAATAATAATAATAAAAATAATAATAATAAAAAAAATTAGTAGTAGTAGTAGTAGTATAAGTAATGAAATAAAATGATAATGAAATAATAACATATAATAAGATGATAATATAATGATATTTAAAATCTTAAATTTAAAGTTGTCATAAAATAATGATGAATTAATTATGATAAAATATTAATAGTAATAGTAATAATAGTAATGTAATAATAATAAAAATAATAAAAAAATAATAAAAAAATAAAATAAAATAATGATAGCAATGATAGAAAGAAAAAAATAATATTATAATAACAAGATTAATAATAAATGATAAAAATGATAATAGTAGTAGTAATAAAATATCAAAATAATGATAATAAAAAAGTAAAAATAATAATAATAATAACAAATAACAATAAAGATAACAAGAAAGATAATAATAATTGTAATAAAAATGATGATAATGATATATTAATAATGGTAGTAATAATATAAACAATAATAATAATTATAATTATAATTATAATTATAATTATTATTATTATTATTATTATTATTATTATTATTATTATTATTGTTATTATATATTATTATAATTTTGTTATATTATTTTTTTTTATTTTTTTTATTTTTTTTTTATTATATGTGTTTTTACCATTATTATTATATCATTGTAATAATAATAACAATGATAATAATAATAATAATAATAATAATAATAATAACAATAACAAAAATATCAAAGTAATAATAATAGTGATAATAATAATGATAATAATAAAAATAATAACAAAATAATAATAATAAAATAATAATAATAACAATAATAGTAATAATAATAATAATAAGATAATTACTATTATTATCATTATCATTATTATCATTTATAATTACTATTATTATTTTTATCATTATTATTACTATTATTATTATTATCATTATTTTTGTTGTTGTTTTTTGTTGTTGTTGGTATTAATATTACGATTTTTATTATGAAAATGATAAAAAAAATAAGAAGAAGAAAAAAGAAGAAAAGAGAAAATAACAATAATAAATAGTCATGATAATGGTAATGATAAAGATAATAATAATGACAATAATAATATTACTACTAATAATAATAATGATAATAATAATGATTATTTTAATGATATTAATAATTATAATAGTAATAATGATAATAATAATGATAATGATAGTAATTAAAAAACAAATAAAAAGGGTTAATAATCATATTAATAATATTAATGATAATGATAAAAACAACAAGGAAATAATAGCAAAAATGATAAAAATATCAGTAGTAGTAGTAATAATAATAATCATAATAATAATTTTATTATTATTGTTTTATTATTATTACTATTATTATTATTATTATTATTATTATTATTATTATTTATTGTTATTATCTTTTTTTATTAATTATTATTATTATATTATTTTTTATTATTATTATTGATAATGATGATAATAATGATAAGGGTAATGTAATAGTAATGATATTGGCAAAAAAAAAGATAATGATAATGATAATGATAATGATAATAATAATAGTAAATAAAGTTAAAAACCCTTTTCGCAAATGGAGGGAGGTCAGGTTCCCGCTTAACATTTAGTACCATAGCTAATACTACTGATGAGGGGGAGAGGCGAAGAGACTGTGGGGAAAACCTCATTCCCCTCCTGGGGATCAACCAGATTGTGAATCTGCATCATTGTTGCCCGGCGTGACAAAACAATCAAGCAGACGATTTTTTTTTTTTCAGGAAGGTCCCACCAGAAATTTATGCAAAAATTTCCAACCCAATTTCTCTTATATACGGTAATTTGTGCTGTGTGTTTTTTTTTTTTTTTTTGTCAGTTTATTCTTAAGTGAGTCAAAAAACCCCCAGAGTTATTAAAAGTAACAAAGCAGTGAACACTTTTATAAATATATAGCTAAATGTGGCTGGGTATTCAAGTTCCCGACGGGAGATAGTTGCCAATTAGGGATTTAGTCATAGTTTCAGATTGTTGATTATATGTATAGAAAAGGGTATTCACATATTTTTTGTTTATCATCTTTTACTATATTTAAAAAAATAATTTACCACTACCCTGATGAATAAAAATGTGGAGAGCCCTTTTTTTTTTTTCCTTCCGTAATGAAATTTACTACAGTTATCCATATACTTTTGAATAGAAAATAAGTATTGAGAAACGATTACAGAAAATTAATTTCAGTTTTTGACTGATAAAGTTTTCCGGGACGAAAAATAAGTCGCGGTGGGCCCAAATTCATTATTGCCATAGCACTTTGTGTTGCCAATATATATATTATGTTTTTTGTTTTTTTTTACTTCAGATACCAGCATGGCAGCAAGGAAAGACCTAAATGTAGAGAGTTTCTTGAAACTTTAGAAGACCTTCCCTCGGATTACGACTCCGATACGATGTAGAAGAGGATATAGATGGGCCCCCAGTTTGAAGATGACCCTTTCCCAATTCAGCCACAATATTGTATCTATTGATCCCTTATTACGAGCTCAAAAGAGAATCTGAAGAAGCCACAGCAAATTATGAATTTTTTGCAACTCACCTGGAGCATCCTACATCAGACAAAGAGGGGCATCCCTCTACTAGTTTTCAATGTCAGCACGACAGACGGCGTTGGAGAAAGAAGCCGGAAGCTGCTCAGAATGTAGAGTTCCAACCTAATTCAATGAATGAGAATTCATATTGTCTGCACTCCATGCCTTTCTACAATTTTTTGATGATACAATCAGTAATATTGTTTATCAGACAATCTTTTTTAGTGTGCAAAAGGGTGAGCAATATCTTTGAGCAAAGATGAATTTTATGTGTTCTTAGGTATAACATAGTAATGGGTTATCATAAACTTCCAGCTTTGCATCATTATTGGGCAACAGCTGAAGACCTGGGGGTTAGGCCTATTCGAGAAGCAATGGCACGTGATAGATTCATGAGTATTCTTAGGTAAATTGCACTTGAATGACAACTCCAAAATGAATCCAAATAATAAGGATAAGCTGTATAAGCTAAGGCCACTTATTGAAAGCCTAAATAGGATTTTTTTAGACATAAGGTCTCCCGGAGAAAAAGCTAAGTGTTTATGAATCAATGATTCGTTTCAAAGGGAGATGTAGTTTCAAACAATATAATCCATGAAACCAATCAAAAGGAGTTATAAAATGTGATGTCTTGCAGATAATGCAGGATACATTTTAAAGTTTGATAATATACTGGCAAAGGGGGAGACACTAAGCCAAAATTGAGGAAAGAATATGGTTTAGGTGGAGGAAAATGGTTCTGAAATTGACCGGGCCATCTCAGTGGCAAAAATCACAAAAATCTTCTTTGACAACTTTTTTACATCTTTGCTCCCAGAAATATTGCAAAGTTT